>NC_064413.1:18463333-18776111 GCF_023375975.1 Astyanax mexicanus
GAATGACCAATTGATTTCCTTTTTTAGATAAGTTATATTTTTAAATTCACAACATACATTTCCAAACTGCAAACACAAATATAAATAAATAAAGGAATAGTAATAATTGAATAATTAGTATAATTATTCATTATATAGTATAATTTGCATTATGTTGTGCATTTTAGCTTCTGAACAGCAGAGATATTGCCAGTTCGTCTCACCAAGCCCGTGACATGTATTTGTTTATAAACTCCTCAGCGCTCAGTATGTTATTAAGGTACATTAATGTTAATCTCATTGGTTTGTTATACGTTATATTAACCCTCTTCTTGGCTCCAGCGCTAACGTTTCCTCGAATGAGACGGTGCAGCATTAAAACGTGCTGTTGTGGGAGGCAAGAGCGAATAAACACTGTCCAGCCTAAAATGCTCTGTTATTATCGACCTTTTTCCTCGTTGTCACTTTTTTCCCTCGCCGCTTCAAAATACCCTCTTCTCAACTAAAACCTCCGCTGCCTGCTCCTTCTTCTTGTGTGCAGGTGACGCTACGCTAAGCATTTTGTCACATTAAAAGCACGAATTACAGCACGCAATTTTTTTTTATTAAATAAGCGAATACTTGAGGCACAGAAAATTACTCTATAAATTTTTTAAATCATATAACTCAAACTACTCGAGTAATCGTTTCACTCCTAATTGCCTCTGTTGCTCACAGGTAGTTCTGTGCTCTGTGTTCATTGTTTTGTGTGATTTTCTGTCCTGATAACATATTCTTGTAAAGCTGCATTGCAACATCATTGTAAAAAGTGCTGTATAAATACATTTGATTTGATTTTACATTTCCAAAGAAGAGGTTTGTTATATACTTTCAACATTTTTAAACAATATTAAGCAGAAAATTACTTGTTTTGCCAAATCTACCATTAAAAAAACGTTATCATCATAATAATCTGTATATTGGTAAGCAGGGCCAGCATAAGGCATAGCTCAGATATTGACTCCTTTTTTTTAAGTTGTGAAGGTTTGTTGTTGGAGTAATGTGTATGGAGTAAGACTGGTTCAGTGAGAGGTGAGGCAGTGGGAGAGTCCGTGAGGTTACTTAACACATGTACAGCATTACTCACAACTGGAGAGAACCTTTCACACTTCTTCCACTTGCCCAGCTCCTCCCCCACACCATGCAAGTCCCTACACGCCTCTGAACAGAAAGTGAGAGGCACAGACAGGACAAGGAAAGAGTATGAGAAAGGAACTGGAGATGACTTGCAAAAATGCAGGAAATCCCAGCAGCTCAATGTTTGACAGTTGAACTTTTTAGTTCCTGTTGTATGTTAGTAAAAGTCCTCTTAGTATTGGGAGCTGATTTGTTGTGGTGTTTCTGAATCTGATGCTGAACTTGGTTAACCGTAAGTGTTAGTCATATTTGGGGAGTCTAGTGAATGTTCACACTTGTTCATCGCTGTCATGCAGATTTGGAACACATCCCGATAATGACACCACCCAGCATTCTTTTCTCCACCTTTCTTCAAGTTCACTTAATCGCCAAAACACCTTTCCACCCAAATTCACAAAAAAACACCGCCTGTCACGATAAGAATTATTTGTGGATGATATATTGTCCCAGAAATTATTGCGATACATGATACTTTTGTCATTTTAAATGGCACTGACATAATGATAACAGAATAGCACAAAATAGTTATTATACACTTTTTAAAGACAGCAAAAAATTTAATTAACCATTTATTATAATTATTTACTTATTCCTTCACCTACTTTAGTCCAGACGGTGTGTATGGAGTCACAGTTATCGAAGTATGACTGACTAAAATACTGTTTACTGTTATATTTGTGAACAAACCTACAAATAAACACAATAGACGATATCACAATTATCAAAAATTATTAAGGTCATGTTCATTTATTGTACGATAAATCGATATTGCAATTATTGTGACAGGCCTACTGATTACTTTTTTATACAAAATATTTTTCTAGAATTTTTTTTTCAAACAATATTATTGTACATTGCCCATTTTATTTAACTGATATAACGATTGTATAATAACATATTAATACACTGCCTTTATATTAACAATATTCAGTCATTGGAATTGCCAATACAAAGCGTTAAATAAACTTTTTTAAATATCCTAAGTAAATAAAGACTTTTTTAACATTTTAATTATTTTTTCTAAGTAAGCATAATGGATAATATCTTGATTTATATCATAATTACTATAGTGGTTTTCAAGCTATGATATTATCATCACAGGCCCTTTTGGTATTTTGATATTGTACAATCTATGTGTTTTTGTTAAAATTTTTAAAGAATTCGTAAAAGATTTTATTGCTGTACTATGTAGCGGTATGTTTTAAATTATGCTTTGAAAAATATTTTAATTTATGCTTTGTATAAATACACCCCCAGAACACATTTTGTGAATCTGGTCTCTGTGTTTTATTGTAACTGAACAATGGAAACAACAGTTTCTCCAGGACTGTTTTTCACATTCTGTTTCAAATGTAACTTATACTGCAGTTATTTTTTTTTGAAAGCCTTCACATTTGTGGAGAGGGGACAAAATATTCCTAAAAAATAATCAGTGTTGTTCTGGGATCATCTTTGCAAAGCCAAGTATATTCATTCTTAAAACTGAAGTTTCAGAAAGGCCTTTCCAGTTGTCTGCTGGTAAATTGAGCGCAGCCGTAGAACTGCTAATGGCACTGATACAAAAACTACTAAAAACATGGAGGTATCAGAATTTAATACTCAGTTTTCATCTAAGCTCATTCACACATTTTTACACCAGAGAAGCTGATTTAGTATTGAAGAGGCCAGGCAAGATAAAGAAAGTTCGAGAGAATCCTAAAATCACCAGGATTATCTGCTCTGAAGGGGACTTTTTCTGAAAAGTACTTTTCCACATGCTTGGTAGTTACATATTCTTAATAGAGATTTCCCCTAAAACATATGCCCATTCACCCACACCTCCCAGTATTTGTCCATGAGCATGACACCGTTATCAGAATCCCCCTCATGAGCACCCCTCCCACCAGTTACTGACAGTAGACTGATACATGTGGGCAGCCAAAAATTTTGTATCATTTAAGCGAATTTATCAGTCAGGAAGCCAGAAGCGAAAGAAAAGAAAGGGAAAGGAACAAACTGAAAAATAAGACAGCAGTAAGTGATAGTTTATGTTGTATAATTTCGGTCTACGTTGACAAATGGTGTGATTTAGCAGAAGCTAAGCTAGCAACGGTATATATGGGTAATGTTTGTTAGCTAGCTAACTACGAGCCTGGCAGTCAGTGCTAGTAATAATTAGAACACTTAGTGCAGCTTGCTTCCAACAGGCTGATAAATTGGCTACACTCTGTAATATGTTATATTAACAGGAAAACACAGGTCTGTATTGTATTTAATGACATGACATTGCAATAGTTTAGTGTTCTTAACTTTAGTTGTGATGAAGGTGGCATAGCTTCTCTGCTATGCTAGTTAGCCATCCATGATAATCTATCTACCAAATGGGGGTATATGTCTAGTAGCATCCATACATGCCAGCTATTCACTTTTGTCTAATTCTTACCTGTTGGTGCTGGAGCTGTTTGTTGGGGCCCCCAAATACCTTGAAACGGCCCTGCTCACGCTACACAAAACAATTATTTAAGTGGCTGTGGTTAGCACACTGCATGAGTAATCAGTGACACATGGTCACAAATAACTTGATTTTTCAGCAGGAGGAATCCCCAATGACTAGGTAACATATGAGAGGTGCCAAGGGAAATTGTGATGTGATGCCTTGCTTAAAACAGAATCTGCACAAACGTAGAACTGTCTCCGTCAGTCAAGATCAATCAGTTAATCCCTGGGTGTAATCAGCTTCTTACAATGAAGACGAGAATTGTTTTATAATCTGATTTCTGAAGGAACATAAAGTCAATAACTGTGTAAAGAAAACCCGTTGGAAATAAGAGATGCACCGACTGTTAACCAACTGTATTAAAGTGATAAAATTAAAGGTATCTTCGGTGGTAGGGATGTGCGATATGGCCCTAAAATAGTATAACTATATTTCATGATATTTTCGTGATAGCGATACTCTTGGTGATATGAAAAAACACTGAATTAGAAAAATTATTTCAAGAATATACTACTGCAACAAAATGAAAATGTAATTTTAATATTGCATACAATATGACATGGCACACCCCTAACTGAGATATAAAAAGAAATACAAGAAAGTGTCAGTAATCCAGAATGTAATGATACTAATAATGCACTCCATATATCCAGGACTAAAGTAAAGTAGATGATACTAGACAGATATAATCTGTCTTTTTCTTTTGCTAATAGCAGCAAAAAAGTTAATGTGATAATTAGGGATGGGTGGTATGGATTGATATTTCAGGGTATAATATTGTTCACAGTATTAAAAAATGTTGGCGATTATTATTGCGTACAATACGATATGACACAACAATATTCTGAGGAATTAAATTATTTGGTGTTTTTTTTCACATTTATTTAGCTAAATAAATAAATACATAGACTGGTCACAGTTTAAGCTCTCTCTTTAAAATGAAGATGTTGGATAGAACAATAGATTTATTGAAACTAGGGGTGGGCGATATGGCCCTAAAGTAATATCACGATATTTTATGGTATTTTCACGATAACGATACTCTTGGCGATATGACAAAACACTTTTTAAAAAATTATTTCAAAAATACACTATACACTGCAAGAAAATAAAAACATATATTTTATTATTACATACAATATAATATTGCACATGCCTAAGTGAGATATAAAAAAATACAATAATTTTATCAGATTTGTAACAGAAGTCAATGATCCAGAATGTCATGATACTAATAATAATGCACTCCAGACATCTCCATGTATTCAGGATTAAAGTAAAATAAATGATACTGTTCAGATTCAATCTGTCTCTAGTAGATATATAATGGGAAATGGGATGGGTGATATGGCACAATATTTTAGGGTATAATATCGTTCACAATATTTCAATATTTTGATATATTATTATTGTGTACAATACGATATGGCACACCCCTAATTGAAACTAATACAAATAAATACAAAATGGCTTAACTCAATGGATATTATGGTAGCAGTGTCAGCAAAACATAGGGCAGCCAACATCTTGCAATAACATAAATACGTCTGCAAGTATTGGTTGGAAATAATCATCAACCAATATAATTCCAATATCATTGTGCATTCCTCTTACCTTCTGTCATTTGATTTCCAACCAAGATGAACAGCTGGTTGTATGGCATGGGATGTGATTTCGTACAGTGCCAGATCACCTTTGGTCTTAATTTCAGGCACTTTAATCACCCCAGCATTATGTTGGAGGCCCAGCAACTAGCACACCTACCTCTTCTGATTGCATGTTTCTGGGCATGTTGCATTACAAATGTTAAAGGACACTTCACAATCAGTAGACAATTAGTCTCATTTTGTTTCATTTATTGTTCCTTGTAACCATTATCTTCCTTCTGAATAGAAATGCAATCCAACACTTCCTTCTGAGTACATTTTTTTATGAGTGTATATAGTGTATACATAGACACATTATTTTATATATTAGTATTAAAAAATAAAAAATAAAGAGCATGGGGACACAGAGCATGTAACGGGAAAGCCTGTTTTCACTTCTGCTTTTTCAGTTTCACTGCTGGTTTTATATCTAAACTGTAGCCTTTTCTGTGTTGCAAACAGTTTGCACTGTTGAAATAAATTAATGAAATAAAAGAACTAAAACAAGGCAGTTTGTAAGATATTTTTAGTTTGGTGGTAGTGTGGTATTATCTATGGCATTTATCCTTGCAGTAAATACAGTAAAAGCAGAAATTAGATTATAATTGAAGTAGCTGTTGTATTGTAGATTATAGTGTGTTTGTATATTTGTTATTAAAAAAAGGTGTAATTACTTCTGTTTATACATTGTTTCATTTAGAATCAGAGCATTTGTTCTGGAGAAATGAAAATACAAGTGTATTTAGTCATATTAACATGTTATGAACCCTGAAAATGAAGTGTAAAAATCTGGGACTGTCGGATTTCCACATTAGAATAATGCCCAGTTCTTTGGCCAGTTCTGTGTGGTACTCTGTGATACTTTCATTTCTTTACCAAGGCGGAAGTGAGTCACAAGGGCAGCTTTGTAGTGAAGTTTCATGTCACCACATGTCATTTTTTCCTTCCAAGTGAGCTGCAGAATTGCCCTAATGTGGTAGAGATAAGAACTTACTGGCCGATGCAACGTAAAGTTGTAAAGTTTACTGCCTGTGAATGCTAATATTCATAGTGTTCCATTTAGGTAGTGTCCTGTACCTCAAGTAAGATATAATAAGCTTAAAAGATCAGCATTTACTGGTTGGAAAACTGCATATTTGAAAGTCTCAGAGTTAAAAAAAAAAAAAAAAAGTTGTGACTGTATAGTAACTCATACAATTTGAAAAGCATAATAATAATCACACCACTCACCTTTAGCTGTCTTTAGTCTATATTGTGCTCTATCTTGTCTATAGCAATACTGTGTCTAAGTGACACTATAATATTTGTACAGCAGGTGTTTCTGCACAGTTGAACAGTGCACCAACACAGATTTTGGTGTCTTTTTTACATTCCTATAATAAATTACTTTGGACACTGTACTTACATGGTACATATTGACTAGGCTATTTCTAGTGCTTAATCACAATAATTAAGGTGTTATTCTAAGTTAAGATTGCTACATAGTGATGCTTTATGGAACACTAAACAACTACATGAAGAGTGTAATTCAATGTCAATTTTGATGTGGTGCAGGACTGTGTGTAACCTTTTGCAGTTAATTTGTTTGTATATTTTTCTGCATATGCTTATGGTATTTGGCCAACTTACCCTGTTTAACACTTATTTTATTTTATCTTATTTTAATTTATTTTATTTTATTAAATATAAAGTTGACCTATAGCTTGGCTGTATATCAATATTTTTTCATTGAACTATTGAACTACTATTCAACTATCATTGAAAAGTATCGACAAAATGCTTCAATAAGCATATTAAGATAAGCTTAAGAACACTAATTCAACTTTACATTTCATTACAGTTGGTGTCAAAAAGGTTCATACTGTCAATTACGAATGCTTTACCAGCATGTTTACATACACCAAAGGTAATGGATATACTGTTAATATTAATTGTTCATACATGTTTTGTATCAACTGCAATAAAAAAAAATATATATATAGTGATGAATTTTGGCCATCGTCCTGCTCTACCTTGACATTTTTTATACTTGGCCAATTTATATGACATGTGTCTGGATTGTATCCTAATAAGATTTTAGCCACATGCATTTACAATTGGTAGTCAAATGCACCTCAGGTTAGTCAAGCTCAAATCCGATTGCTGTGTGGGATGAAATATGCAAATCTGCTCAATGGCAACGATTATAACAGGTGTTTGCTGTTAAATGTGTCTTGGAGAGACCGATGTGGCTTTGTGTTTACACTGCTAGAACATGGCTTAAATGTGTCTCAGACCTCTTCCTAAAGTGATTTAAGTGATTTTATTTTGCATCTGTTTTGAATGTGTCTTGGATGTGTAATTTATGTAATACACCACCAGATATATTTGCATTAAATATCTGAACGGCCAGTTTCTCAGAGATTAAGTCTAGTTTTTAATTTCAATTTTTAATTTCAAGTCTAGTTTTTAATTTAAACAAGTGTATTCAAAACTTATCCAGTTCAGTAACAGCAATGTTTAGCTCTGTTTAAATACAGCTACACAGCTTACATAATCTTCTGTATTTAGTAAAATATCCATCACAGCAGACTCTCTATCTGTTAAAAACGAAAAAAACAGAGACAGGGGAATTCTGCCCTCAGAATCAGTGAGGGTTAGGAAAAAACGGAAAGTGCTTATTTTCTATGTGTTTTATACTAACCCATCACTCGTGCTGAACCCATCACTCGTGCTGCTGATGTTTTATCTATTAAAGCTACAGATTTGAAGAGTTTTGTGCATATGTTCATAAACATCTTGATAAGGACATTAGATTTATCATTGTCTTATGAATTTTTCTGCAGTTTCTTAATTTATATTTGTAATTGTATTTGTCATTTGTAATTAAAACTTGGAGGATGAACACTATGTACACAACTGGGCATGTTTGCTTTGCTTAACTGTTGTTATAGCAAGTCACTTAAAGGATTGCTATAACTGCTATAGAGATCTGTAGTGTCTCACACACTGCAGTGCTTAAAGCTGTTTGGCATTGTAAAAAGTGGTGGCTATGTTTTGACCACAACTGATAAAGATTTATTTCTCCTATCAGTGTTTCTACTGCCTCTGCATTCCCAGTTGACATTGAAAGCTTTGAATGATTTCAAAATATGAGATGTGGGCACAAAGGGAAATTTACATGTGCATTCATGTGTCAGCAACGCACCCACCCATGCATATTAACAGATGTACAGTTTTTTGGATGGTTATGTTAGAATCTGCACCTACATTGTATACAGGCCTCTATATATGTTAAGCATGAGAAACTGCAGTGTAAGGTTTAGGCTTAAATAAGAATTTGTTTCACACTTCGGCTTAACCCATTCCCAAGAAACTGGTCACTTCCCGCATCTTGAGTATCAGGATTATACACTGAGGAGCTGAAAATGTAAACACACCCAAGACGCATTTAAAATGCGCAAATACCATTCATTTGGCCTGACGAGACTCATTTGAGCCAGATGTTCAATCAGTTAAAACACATCAGCACCACTATGCCATTAAAAAGTCTCATTGGAATACAATACAGATATTAGTTTTTTTTTTTTAACATAGTATTGACTTTTTAATTATTAATTTACATGTACAGATTAGTATCAGGCACTGATTTATATGTTGCTGTATTTAAACACAGACTGCTATATATTCTGTTGTACACTGTTCTGATTGCGTAAACAATAAACTTTCTTATTGTTCACATTTTAGAAAAATTATACTGTTTAATTATTTTTGTCACTTTTTTTTTCCCACCGTTGCATAATTTACCCTAAACGTATTTCTGTTTTAATTGTCACAGAAAAAAAGCATTTTCATAACTGCAGTTTAAAAAGATTTTTTTTGAACACGGGACATTTTTACAATTCCAGCATACACACCAATATGACTTAAAATAAATTAACTTGTTTAAAGCACTTTGAAAGGGAGCATTTTCAGGAATACGTCACTTCATGCTGTTTGCTCAATGTAATATGTTCAATATAAATGATTCGAACACTAAAAGTACTTTTTTTTTCAATTTTAAGACTAATCATTTAATTTATATGTAAACAAATATTAAGTGAAATCCCTATATATTAATATTTAATTGATTTTTAGTATTTCTGTAGATTTTTTTCATATGAATTCACTTTTATGTTTACACGAGTAATAACTGTTGCAGGTTTTAATCACTCATGTTCAGTTAGAGCACCATAGGGGTGGGCAATTTGACAACTTGCCATATTGTGATCAGTTTTGTTATTGTTATATTGATACACTTTTCTGAGCATACCATGGGTATCCTCAGTGTTTAAAGATCAACAGCACGTTTATAAGGAGTGAGTGTAATTAGTCCTGTTTTAAAAGAGGAGTGCAGCAAACTGCCAGGTATGGTGTAGTGTTTCAGCTGAAGTGCTTAAAAAAAAAGCTAAAAGTGCATTTTGTGTGCATGTCCAAATATTGCAATAGCCACCTTGCATCATAAACATGTATTGTAATATTGTGATCTGAGAAACTGTTGTAAACTATTGTGGAATCTATGGCTTGGCATGTGATTTGGGAATTTTTGGTATATCCTATGACTGACTTGTCTCTCGTTCTGTTTCCTCTCAGTTACTGAAAGATGGTGGACCGCTTGGCAAACAGCGAGGCGAACTCCAAGCGCATTGCGGTGGTGGAGGGCTGCTTCGGCACGGCCGGTCAGCCGCTGGCCATCCCAGGGCGCGTGCTAATCGGAGAGGGCGTGCTCACCAAACTGTGCCGCAAGAAGCCCAAAGCGCGCCAGTTCTTCCTCTTCAATGACATCCTGGTGTATGGCAACATCGTCATCCAGAAGAAGAAGTACAACAAGCAGCACATCATCCCGCTGGAGAGCGTCACCATCGACACGGTGGCTGACGAGGGAGACCTGCGGAACGGCTGGCTCATCAAGACCCCCACCAAATCCTTTGCGGTGTACGCCGCCACAGCCACGGAGAAGTCTGAGTGGATGAATCACATCAGCAAGTGTGTGTCAGACCTGCTGGAGAAGAGCGGCAAGTCGCCCACTGGCGAGCATGCAGCGGTGTGGGTGCCGGACTCTGAGGCGTCGGTATGCATGCGCTGCCAGAAGGTGAAGTTCACCCCCGTCAGCAGACGTCATCACTGCAGAAAGTGCGGCTTTGTGGTGTGCGGGCCCTGCTCTGAGAAGAAGTTCTTGCTGCCCAGCCAGTCTTCGAAACCGGTCCGTGTGTGTGAGTTCTGCTATGAGCAGCTCTCCACGGAGGCCAGCCTGCCGGTCCGCTCGAACTCCTACAGCCGCACACCTACCAGCAAGTTCCTCACCAACAATGTCTCTGACGACGACGATGAGGACGACAGCAGTGACTGAGGGGCAGATGCCTCCCCTTTTTCTTTTTTTTAGGAATATTAGATATCTTCTCGTTTAGTTCCAATGTGCTTTAGTATCTCGACGTTTTCCTTGTAGAGATTTGAAAAAAGCAAGGATTCCTGAGATGTTATTCGGTCGGCAGCAGCAGTTCTGAAGAAGAAACGCAATAAGTGTATTTCAAATGTATATTGGTTATGTATATGTGGATGAAAAAAGGCTTGATAGGAATCCTGAAATCCTGCCTACAACTAAACATTACTCCCAGACTCAGTTACTTTAAGGTCACTGAATCAACTGCATGTTTGATTATGTGCGTTTGATTTAGTGTCTGCCCTTGGCACATTCATGTGACGGCCCACTACAGGAGATGCATTAACCTTAATTGGTAATTTCAGCCTCTGTTCATACTCTAGCTGCTTTTAATGTACCTGATTTACTATTTTTTTTAATCCAATGAATCTTCAAGTGTGTCTGCCATGATACTGCTGTTTCTGCAGGGAAGAGTAAGTGAGTTCAGCTGTGTCTGTGCTAATCGTGTGTATGCTGACTGCAAAAAAAATAATCTTCAGGTAAAACTGTCTGGTTTGTATTGGGTAGGGTTATTACAGTATTTTTCTAGACATGCCCTTATACAGTTTCCTCTAGTATAGCAGGGCTAACAAAACTAAGTAAGAAAAGTATGCATATTTTGGAAGGTCTGTACATTTTAACTTTAGCTCTTTGGTCCGCTGACCTCGCCGATTTTTGCTAATGACAAATCGGTTAGAAGCTTTTTGAGTTAAGTTGTTAATAAAATATGTGTATATTATGTGGAATGTAGTTGGTTGATACCAAAACATTCTGACAGTCTGACAAAGGCCTTTATTGCCACAGTGCCTTCTTAAATGTTTTTCAGAAGAAAATTATTTGAATCAACTTAGAATAGCCATTGTTAAGGAATATAATGTTATAAAACAATCAGAGCAGAATGATGACTTCATCATCAGGTCTGGTCTTATTTTTACTAACTAACTAACTAACTTAGCAAAGCTGGCTAAGAATATAGAATATAGCAACATGTGAAGTTGTGATAATGTACATAGTCCGTTCCAAAAGACAAAATTCTCTTTAGTACAGTCTAAATATTTAATCAATTTTCCAATATGCAGGCCTTTATTTCTTTATCAGCTTTCCAGTACTGTTCTGAGAGAATTCATGTTGGTTTCACATTGTGTAACTCTGAGGAGAACCCTGGGATGGCCCTGGGCTTTTTTTTGTCGCTCAGCACAACTGGGTGGGCAATATTCGTCAGTCAGTGTTCCCCTGATCTTTAATTTGGGGGCAGGGGATTTGGGCTGCCATGGCTGCACACACTACCGTGGCAATCATTTCCACAAAGTCTGAGAATGGGAATCGACTAGCATTATGGGGAAGTGACCTCCACACAGACACACACTTGACTTGCTCTACATTTGAATCACACGTGACTAAATAATGCACTAACACTTTGAATTACAGTCGTAAGTGTTTCATTTCTAATTGTGCCGAGAGCTTTCCGATTGAGCATAATCCAGCATGTTGCGAAGTTCCGTGTGCAGTGTGGCGTTCAGGTTGTTGAGCTTATGTGACGGATCTGCTTTCGTCAGCCTTGAGAACTTTGCGTGTCAATAAGGACATGTGCTTACTTGATGGGTCGATCAGGTTTTCGAGATGCTTGTATTTGTAACCTTTACAAAACCTTTACGGAACTGACATGAAAAAGGGAAATCAAATGAACTGGACTCCACACAGTTCCAGACCATCCAGTGATGAATATGCAATGGGGAAATGCATCTAAAATGCCACGTGTTTTCTCATGATGTTTATATATGTATATGGAGTTTATAACGTTGAGCAGTGCGATCAATTTTTGTTCATTTTTGTTTTTCAGATTATTTGTAATTTGTTTAGATACATAGGAATATACGGCAAGCCGTTTATGGCAAGTATTTTAAAATGCCATCAGTGATAAAAGCCATATTTTTTTTTAAAGTAAAAAACTTTTAACATCCAAGATCTCTGTAATATTGTTTTTTTCCCCCAGATATCAGATATTTTTAAAGATAATAATTATAATAGATCTACATCTCAAGAAAATCTGTTATTGCTTTATTAAATTAACTAACGTCATTTAATTAACACAGTTTTCACCTTGTAACTTCGTATGACTGGTTTCCTAATAAGATTTTAATCACATGCATTTATGTTCAATAGTCATATCCCTGTTTTCTTAGTCTTGGAGAGATGGTTGTGTTTACACTGTGAATAACGTGGATTTAATGCGTCATCAATTTTCTTTTACTAAACTGGTTTGAATCGGCAGGGCTGGGTTTCCCAAAACCAAGATGATTCTTAGATGTTTGCGCAATCATCATACGAGCACACTCTCTTCATTCCAGTTGTGGAACTGGTCTTGGAAATGTTTGTTGGGTGCATTTGCACAGATACATCTCTGGAAAAAAGTAAGAGATCACTTGATGATCACAAATGATGAGTTTCTTTGATTTTACCAAATTAAAAACCTCTGGAAAATAATCAAGAGGAAGATGCATGATCACAAGCCATCAAACCAAGCTGAACTGAATTTTTGCACCAGGAGTGTCATAAAGTTATCCAAAAGCAGTGTGTAAGACTGGTGGAGTAGAACATACCAAGAACTCTTAAACTTTATGAATATGAACTTGTTTGCATTATTTGAGGTCTGAAAGCTCTGCATCTTTTTTGTTATTTCAGCCATTTCTCATTTTCTGCAAATAAATGCTCTAAATGACAATATTTGTATTTCAAATTTGGGAGAAATGTTGTCTGTGTTTTATAGAATAAAACAACAATGTTAATTTTACTCAAACATTTATCTATAGTAGCAAAATCAGAGAAACTGATTCAGAAACTGAAGTGGTCTCTTACTTTTCCCATAACTCTATAATTGTGATACTTAAGGTGTAAATAGAGTTTTTATGTTACCAATAATTAACATGAAAACCAATTAACCAGTAGAAATTGTAATTTGATGAGAAAACTACACTGCAAATCCAGTAAGTAAATATCTGTGTTATTATTTTTGCTATTCAAAACTGGATGGTAGATGTATACCATTTTATATATGAGAGTTCTAAAACTAAACATATTTTGACTGCATATTTCAGAATAAATTGGAAATATCTTGAATTAGCATTTACACAAATCAAAATAAAATGTTGGATATATGGACCTTAACTTTTATGTGAATCTTGCTAATAGAAAAACTGGTATAAATAATTCTGAATACATCAGTGGTAACATGACTAGTTAAATTATCTAGAAAGTAGATCTGATAATGCATTTAAATATTTCATAGTTAATATCTAAAGCTGAAATTTTGGTACTATGAGAAAGCACACTACAGAAATATTAGATTGAAGTTTCTACCAGTAAAAAAATGGAGATAATGGCTTGTATCACTGCTGGCATTTTAAGCTAAGCGCCTTGCCCTAGGAATACGTTTCTGTACTTGATTTCAAAGGTAATAACCTAATTTTACGTTTGAATAACAGTAGGTTTCAGAAACTACAGTATCCTGTCTTTCTTACTGCTTTTTACTCTCAGCCCACTTACAAGAATTGTAATCCTTTCTGTGCTGAAATTTTGTACAGTTTTCTTTTTTTTTTTTTTTGTTTAGAGAGTATTGTCAACCTGCAGTTGCTTCTGTTTTTTTGTGGGTCTTTGTGTTTTCTGAGCACCTCTAGATCAGCTACCAGCACTTTATTCCTCCTGTTGGCTCGGGAACGGCACTCAGACTAGAAGCTGCAGAGGAAAGTCCATCAAGCTCTGAGCAGAACACACCTGAGATTGGGTGCACCTGTTGGATTCTCCACCACAGCATGATGTGATGAAGGCTAGGAATACCTGGCAATACTAGAGGGCATCTCATGCTACAATACAGTTGGCAAAACACTGTTTTTCATTGGGCTATGTGGTTTATTATGTTGCAAAGGAGGACCCAATCTGAGAACTTGTAAACTAAAATTTGTAGTAGTTTTTTTTGTGAACTTGAATGTAAAGTTTTGAGCTGGTAACTTACTAAATATAGCGGCACAACTTTAAATATGCATGCAAAGTTAAAACTACAAATACAATTTATATATTTTTTTGAGTTCTTGCATATAAACTACAAGTAGGAATTTTGCTTTACAGGTTCTCAGCTTTAAAAAGTTCTCAGTTCAGGTCCCACAACTAATCAAATTTTGCACCATAATTACCTCGATAGGCATGCAAAAAATACCCAGAGCACGGTGGGATATGACTTAAGCACAGAGGGGAAACTGTGATTACATACTGAATCATCTTATTTTCCCTTTTTTTTGTTGAATGATTTAAATCTGTCAAATAATTTATGATTATGAATTCTGGTGATTTTTCTGTTGTTTTTGGGTTTTATTTTTGTATCTTTGTGTTTTTTTTTTTTTGTTTGTTTGTTTGTTTTCTGTTTTTTTTTTTCTTTCAACCATCCGTCTAGTCATTGTAACTCTCGTTTAAAATGTTGAAAGGGCTTAAAGCTGAATGTAATCAATCATATCATTGTTAGATACTAATTTTCAGGAAGAATATATATATATATAAATATATATGAATTGGTTAAAAAATGCCTCTTGTCTTGTTTTCATGCTACTCAGGATGGCTGGATGTTGGTGCAGGGAGCAGATAGTGTGGCAGAATAAATGGATGTAGGGAAAGCAGGGAAACGGGCACAGATTAGCCTTCAACCTCCTCCAGAACCGGACAGCGTGATGGTTAATCGGTCAGCCACGGCTCAGTCTATTTGTGAAACAAACACCACCTCACCCCGCCCCTGGCCTGGTCTGGTAATCCTATGCTGTGGTGCTCAACAGGAGTTCAGGATTACCACCCACGTCCCCGCCCACCTCATTCCAAAGGTAAATGTAGGTTGAGGATTAGTCTTAACAGGTTTGATCCTGACTGTGAGGAGCTGCTTGATTATTGATCATCTTCCTAAGAACCGAATAACCTTGTTTAGATGCTAAAGACATCCCTAGGGTTTCATTTATGTTAATGTTGTACCAGCCATATTTTTGGGGTTTAATTTATGGCTTTGCCAGTTGTCAGAGATGAAGAATGGCTCAAATTAGCTTCTTACTTTACAAGGAAAACATTGGTACCTTGACAAAGATAATAAAATATGTTTATTTTTATAGATATCTTGATTTATCATTTTGACTAGTCAAAAAGCATCAGGTTTACAAATCACTAACCACTTCTCTGCCAGCTTCACTTAGTTTATCTTAGCTTAGTGAGGGTGTTCTATTGATACTACTAAAACCGCAGTTTATGTTCTCGTGATTCTACAGTCTGAGCTTCTTGACAAGGCAACACAAATTGACAACCTGGCTAACATATTAGTGTCCATTTCACCAGTAGAGAAATTGTACATGAACCTTATACAGCATATTAGCTTTTTATTAAAGTAACTTGGCATGTAGGTATTTTATTAGATAGCTATCTTGAACCTTGTCTCTTAATAGCATATTTTCATGCCTTGCGCCGGCGTCGTCAAAATAGTGTTGGAGTTTAGTAGAATATTAACGCAGATGGGCGTGTGGTCTGGACGTTACGGGTCTTCAGGTAAATATCTGACATGTTTCTTTATTGGCGGCAGGAAACAGTCCCGCCACTGATTTTATTAAATGTATCTGTATGTTGAATATTTATTATGATGTGTGTGTACCAGAGAGAAGCACGTATAGCGTATGCTGCAACCCAAATGTGCAAAACTTCTGTTGGTTATGAGAGGGTTGGTCAATATTTTGATTTTAATATTTATCGCTATAGAAAATGTTTTTTTAAATCCCATTTTAATGTAGCAGTATTACCTCAGAACCCACTTGAAGCCTAAATTGAACAGGCAGCTACATGCCATTATTCTGAGCTTTAGCAGTGTCCTGCAGCCCTACCCAAAAGAATCCATATATAATGTCTTGCTGGTCAAATAATTATTATTTATTTTTTCTAGCACTTGGTTGTGTGTCTAATTTCAGGACAGAAATAATTATACCAGTACACTCTCATTAACTGGGTGCAAATTTCAGATGAATCCTGCCTACTTCAGTACCAGACTGAGAGTTGACTGAATGCCGGAGTTCACTCTATAATTGTATGGAATGCGGGCTTGTAAGAGTTTCATGTCCATGGATTAGAACCGTATCCGATTTAGGACCACATATGAAATTGACTCAAAAAAATGGATTTGGCACGTTCACACAGCCATGAAAAAAATCAGAAAAAAAAGGAAATTAAAGTATGTCCTAATTTAGGATGTGCATGCATGATCCTGCAGTGTTTACAGTATTTACATGCTCCTGGCTTAGAGCTCATTAGGCTAATAAATAACTATAGTTAGAGTAGCTAGTATGGCTGTGGGCAGTGAAACTGTTTTTTGCACTGCTGGAGCTGAATTTACCACCTCTTAGGTGAGACATTGTGTCCCTGATCATCAAACATCTGTACCATACTTTAATGATACTATTTGGCTGAACAAAATAGTCAGATCTTTAAAACCTGGATATAAAAGGAAATAATGATGTTGTTAGATGAGCAGGTTTCTAGAAGTCCAAAACTATGCTTAATCTCTGTCTGGGAAACTACCTCATAGCAGATTTTCCTGAACGGAAGAAAGTGCATTTTAGGGCCTTCTGGTATGTGTGTGTAATGAACCTGAGGCATTCGGGGGAAACCCCCTTGAAGAGAAGTAAGATTAAAATGTATTAAATCGATGAAAGAGATGAGAGCATTTGAGAAACTACATAAATATATAATATGTAGAAGGTCTAGATTTTATTTAGCTTAATTAAATGATTAATAGACCATTTAGATTGATTCTTGTTGGTGGTGATATGAGCCATATTTTTCAATAGAGCTGTTACTCTTATATCTAATGCTGCCCCCTGCTGTCTACATTTCATGTCTCCATTTAAGGTTGAACGTTTTAATTTCCAAGCCAAACAATCACGGTCAGTGTAATTTTTATAAATAAAAAATTTTGACCGTTTTAGGCTCAATGCAAAAATAGATATTTGCATGTAAAACAAATTATTATTATTATTTTTTTTATCTAGTGCAGTGTACAATAAATACATTTTCATGTATTTCTTTACCTTTGTTTTTTTCATCTCTGCATCTCACGATCGTAATTTTAATGAAAAAAATAATCTTTTCTTTATTTTCAGATTTTTCCATACTGCAAGTTGGATTATACCATCAGACACAAAAATGAACAAATCTAAAATTCAAGAGAAGTTTCACGATCAGTATACTGTTTAGCAGTTTAATTTTCTGACTGTATCAAGCTAAATTTAAAATAAGGTAGAAATGGGTTTTCATCCAATTTTTTAATTATCTAGTTTTTCATTTCGGCCTTTCTTAAACAAAATTTCAAGAAAATTGAAAAGGTGAATCCTTTCTTGATTTTCAGATTTGTCCTTTTTTGTATCTTGTAACACAAATCTGATGGTATAATCCACTTTGCAAAATGCAAAAATCAGAAAATAAAATTTCTTTTTTTTTTTTTCTTGAAATTATGATTGAGAAAAAAAGAATTTCTTGAATAATAGTGACAGCTCTGGCCTAGGGCTGAACAATATATCAATTTTTATTTTATTTTAATAATATTTTTCATATCGACAATATTTCTATTGAGGATATTATTACTGCTTAAAGAACACTGACACAACTGTACATTTTATTGTAGGGAGTGTAAAAATCCTGTTAAATTGAATCGTGCAGTTAATATTTGATTTGAATCACTGTACAATGAATGAAAGCATTTGAAAAGGATTTTTTTTTAAGAATCTGCAACTGCTGGTGCATTTGTCTGCAAGTGAAAACACAAAAATGTGCATCATGAAAATATCCTTAAATACTGTGATATAATATTGGCTGTGATATAATGTTTCGGCTGAAACAACAACAGAATCAGAGCTTTCAGATGTCAAAAAAAGTTCATATTCATAAAGTTTTAAGAGTTCAGAAATCAATATTTGGTGGAATAATCCTGGTTTTTATTTACAGTTTTCATGTTCACGTCCACCAGTCTTACACACTGCTTTTGGATAACTTCATACCACTCCGGGTGCAGAAATTCAAGCAATTCAGCTTGGTTTGATGGCTTGTGATTATCCATCTTCCTCTTAATTATGTTCCAGTGGTTTTTAATTTGGTAAAATAAAAAAAAACTCATAATTTTTAAGTGGTCTCTTATTTTTTTCTAGCGCTGTGTATTGTGATATGAATTTTCGTCCAGCACTCTGGCTAGTGAGAGATTGCTGCCTAGCAAGCAGCCCCAGGTAATTTGGCTTGGGGAGCTGAATCCAATTGCTAATACAATTAAATTTTTAGCTACCTTCTTATGGGAATCTGTGTATGTACACTTGTTGAATAGCAAATACTACAGGATTTACACAAATGACACTCCCAGCTCCAACAAAGAAACAGTACAGTTAAATAGAAATTAAAGTAAGTAAATAACAAGATAATGTTGCTTAATTAATACATTTAATGTTCATAGATTAGACCCTTTAGTCAATTTCACAGTACCCCACTCCAAACACATACTCACATGACCGATAAGACTGAAATGAAATAAGCCTTTAATAATAGACAGATGGCTCTCTTTAAAATCCATGATCAAGTGGCTCTACTCATGGTAAATATGGATATTAGGACATTTGCTTATGTGGTAATGTTTCGGAAGCAAGCTGTAATAGGCTGTTAATAATGACATATTTAGTTTTAGTATTCACAAGCTGCACAGTGTGGCATTCAGTGAAATGAGGAGAAACCTGCACATGTGCACTTCCCTGAATTAGCAATTGACATTAGCAAGCTGTGGGTGAATAATCAGCCCTGACCTTCTCAAAATCAAGCAAAGAGAAATACTAAACAAACTGAAAAATGAAAAATAAAAAATGGCATTTTGTCCTACAATCTCAAACAGAATTATTGAGGCGGCAAGGGCCATTTTTTATTTGTTTATGTGAAACAAATGAAGACACTAAAAGAGATCTCAATTACTGCTTTTATTTGCTGATGTTTACGAAGGTTTAAATATCTTAAACTGTTAACTGGAGCAGCCAATGCAAAGTGAGGGAGTACATACTTAGCCATGCTCAATAAGAATATTATTTGAATAAATTATAATCTGCTAAAAACACTGATCCAAACAACGTAGCCACAGAATGTTGGATCGCTAACATAAATGCCTCCAACTTTGTACTAATATTATCAGCTATACTGTTTAAATGGTGTTAATTATATATATATATATATATATATATATATATATATATATATATATATATATATATATATACCAGTGGCGTGCAGTGAATATAGTGGGTACCCCTTCTGCAACCCTCCCCCTACCCTTTCTCCGCACGCCCCAAGTGGCACATAGATAAGAATTACAATAACTACTAATTCTCTGTCTTGACCGAGTTATCTGAACCTAATACACATCAACAGCCCACAAATACAGCTACAAACCACAAAAGTATACAATAGGTCCAACAAAAAATGATTAATTTTCCTACAAGTACAGGTGTTCAAAGATCACTCATTTGTATGACAACAGTACGCCAGAGCAGCCAAAACGTTAAGTACACAAAAAAAAACTCACCAGTCAGGCGGCCTATTATTGCGAATTAGTTTCACATTGAAGGGCAGACTACGGTGGCCGAGAAAGCCCAAAGCAGTGCAAATTGAAAAGCGCTGCAAAAGCACAAAACACATCCATCAAAATTACAACACAGGCGCAGCAAATAGAAAAACGCGCTGCAAATAGAAAAACGCGCTGCAAATACAACCACAACACAACGGAAGTGAGTCACAACACAACGGAATTTTCCCGGGGAACTTAAAAGATATTGTACCAGCTAAGCTGCGTCTTCAGTAACGTCTCGGACTTCACTATGTGTACAAAGGACAATAAGTGGCAAACAAGGCGTTTTGTGAAGCAGAACTTTTAATAATATGCACACAACCGTGGTAATCACAGGTAATAAACATAACTTACTTTTCAGAAGCTTGTTTGCCACTTATTGTCCTTTGTATACAGCTGGTACAGCATCTTTTAAGGTCCCCCGGGAAAATTCCGTTGTGTTGTGACTCACTTCCGTTGTGTTGTGGTTCTATTTGCAGCGCGTTTTTCTATTTGCTGCGCCTGTGTTGTAATTTTGATGGATGTGTTTTGTGCTTTTGCAGCGCTTTTCAATTTGCACTGCGCTGGGCTTTCTCGGCCACCGTAGCAGACTTTAAAAAGGCTATTTAATATGATGTGACACAATATTTGTCTCATTTACAGTCGCAATTCCAGGATAGTTAGCTAACTATGGAATTAATCCAGCATGCTACTACTAATCAATGCCTACCCCTTCAGCACAGCGCAGAGAAGGAGTTAGACAGCCATGGCCCCGCCCCCGTAGTGAAAATCATTAATCTGATTGGTTAGATTGTCCTTTGACTTTGCTAATAGACTCATTACTACACCCTTCTCAAAATCAGGAGAAGGGTCCACACAGACACGTGAGCAGAAGCCATTTTAAAAAGCTTGGATTGGTTAGAACAGCTGTCAGTCATATAACAGTCCTGTAGCAACTAAAAATGCAGAATAATGCTTAAAAAAATATATATATATATAAATATATATTTAATAACAGATAACAGATCTTTGTTTTTATCATGTCACATAACATCAGGACAACAACATTAAATAACAAATAATGAAATAAAAAAAGACATATCAAATAGCAGACAAGAGTGTACAAAGATTTTAAACAAAGAAATTGTACAGCTTTTTTGTTTTCAAATGTGTGTAAATGTAATGTAAGCGTAATGTTTCTCCACAAACATAAAACAAAAGTAGCATTGAATAAGTAGACGTTTCAGAGACTTGAACTGACTCAACCAGAAAGAAAATAATATAAGCTTTACAGGCTTTTTAGTGTGATTAAGTATGATTTACGCAATCTGATTAATCCATGTCTGGGAAACCAGCATAAAATGTCTTTAGCACAGTGCTAAACAGTAAACAGCGTATCGATCCTAATAATATTGTATATTTGTAGGTGTTTTAAGGCAATTTAAATTGTATTATACCACGGTTAGTTCCGACCCTGCAATATGATTTATGATTGCTTGAGAGATGTTCTGTGATTGCTGCTATCAGGCAGTAATGCACTGTAACTGAATCTCTCCATATGAGCTTTTGCTGTCAAAACTTCCTTCATGTCTCTGTTCTCTCCAGCTGCACAAATTATGCACAGTTTTATCATTTTTAAATGTGCATTGCATAATTGTTAGACATTTTGTTTAGAATTCACTGCTAAAACCTTTTAACCTTTTTGACGTTCGACAATACCCTTAAAATATTTTTTTACCACCGATGTAGCATAGCAGAAAATGACAGTAGAGATGCATTAGCTGTTATTAACCACAACGAACCTGCAATTACTACTTTTTTAGGTACGCCCAAGAAGACATATCCTTGCAGTAGATAATTTAATACCTCACAGAATGTCTCTTTTAATCTCTCTTATGTAAGCGGTTTCATATAATTACACATGACACAGGTCAGCACTGCTCTAATATTTTCTCATGTAGTAATCTAGTGCATCTACAGGCTGAGAACAGAACAGAGTGTCTGACAGAATTTCTTTGCATTGAGTATGTACACTGACATCATCCGCATAACGTCCTGACCACTTCCTTGTTTTTACACCTATTATGAAATATGAGAGCACTCTAGTTCTATAATTACAGACTGTAGTCTTGTATCTGTTTCTCTTTATACTTTATTATCCTCCTTTCACCCTGTTCTTCAGTGGTCAAATCCCCATAGGACTACCACTGAGCAGCTATTATTTGGGTGGTGGGGCATTGACAGCACTGCAGTGGTGTCAATACTATCACCATGACACTACAGTGTCATGGTGATAGTATGCTTATGTTATGTTATTTTATTTGGGAATAGTAATGAGAGGCACAGACTAGCTACCTATCTGGATTCAAAAAGTCTAAAATCTAAAGAACTAGTGCGTAATCTTGGTGTACAAATGGACTCTGATCTCACTTTTAACAGTCACGTCAAAGCCGTCACCAAATCAGCATTTTATCACCTCAAGAACATAAATAAGATCAGAGATTTTCTGTCTAAAGCAGATCTGGAGAAACTCATCCACGCCTTTATTTCTAGTAGGATTGATTACTGTAATGGACTCCTAACTGGACTCCCAAAAAAGACCATCAAACAGCTTCAGCTGATTCAGAATTCAGCAGCCAGAGTTCTGACTAGAAGTAAAAGAAGGGAGCACATCACCCCCATCCTTAAATCCCTACACTGGATACCAGTATGTTACAGAATAGACTTTAAGGTACTGTTACTGGTGTATAAATGTGTTAATGGTGCAGGACCAGCATATTTATCTGATGTGCTCCAGCAGTATGAGCCGAGCAGAACTCTCAGATCATCAGGAACTGGTCAGCTAGAGCTGCCTAAAGTAAAAACTAAACACGGAGAGGCAGCGTTTAGTTACTACGCTGCTCTTAAATGGAACCAGTTAACAGAGAGTATTAGAAGAGCTCCAACACTAAACATGTTTAAATCCAGACTGAAAACCTACATGTTTGATCAGGCTTTCAGCTCAGTTTAAAACACTGCAGCTCCGCCCACTTTTATTCTGTAACGGCACTTTTATATTATGTTTTTTCTTATTTTAATTTTATTTCCAATTCCTTGTTGTTCTTTTACATGTTTTTAATTTTACTTCTCTTTGTTTTAATCATGTATGTTTTATTCATGCTTTATTCTTATTTTATTTTTATTTCAAATTCTTTTTGTTCTTTTACATATTTTTAATTTGACTTATCTTTATTTTTATTTTTTTATTTGATTTCTCTGTGTATTTTCTAATTTGTAAAGCACTTTGAATGACCGTTGTGTATGAAAGGTGCTATATAAATAAACTTGCCTTGCCTTGCCTTGCCTTGCCTATGTCCCATTGTGTTGAGCTGGTATGAGTGGATCAGTCACAGAAGCGCTGCTGGAGTTTTTAAGCACACCAACAGTATACTGTGGGCAGAATCCTGTGCTCATTGACAAAGCACTAGAGCAGGGGTTGGCAATAGGCGGCCCGCAGGCCAGATGTGGCCCGCAAGCATTAAACATTTGACCTGTGAGGTTGTTTGAACTAAAATAAACGATAATGAAAACAAATAAATAAAATGCTTCTCTGGTGAGCTTTTATTTACATTTCTCCCCTTTCTCTCTGTCGAGCTCGGCGGAAACGTGGCGACACCCCTGTTCCTAACGAGTGCTGCCCAATAAAGTAGTGTGAAAAATATAGTTGTTAGCCACTGAACTAATTTGCATCATAGGTTCACTTTAACTAAATCAAGGAAAATCACATTGTAGGATTTTTTTTTTTTAATTGGAAAATAAATTTGGTCACCCACAAACCAGCAGGATTTCTTACTCTGACAGATCTGTAACTTCTTCTTTAAGAAGCTATTCGTCCTTTACTCTTTACCTGTTCCTAATGGTACGTGTTTGACCTCAGCTGACCTCCTAACTTAACTATGGTCAAGACCAAAGAGCTGTGGAAGGACACCCAGAAGAAAATCATAGACAGGCACCAGGCTGGGAAAAGTGAATCTACAATAAGCAAACAGGTTGGTGTAAATAAATTAACTGTGGGAGCAATTGTAAAAAGAATGGATGACATACAAGACCAGTGATAATCTCTGGGCCCTGATAATCTGGGGCCCAATGCAAGATCTCATCCTGTGGGGTTGTCAGGGCCAGACAGGAATGAGACTGATGCAGATACAATAAAATAACTTTTATTAAAGTTATAGAGTAGACAGGGGTAGTCAACAGAAACAGGGTCAGTACCAAAAATGCACAGTGTAGAGAAACCATACCATAACCGGAGGACAGTCCAGAGTTCATACACGGGTAGGCAGTATCACAGGGTAGGCAAAAATCCAGAGTACAATAAACAGTCCAGGTCATACACGGTAATCCAACACAAGGGAGCAGGCAAAAATCAAAGTCGGTAGAAAACAAAAACAGGATCATACACGGAAAATAGCAAGGGCAAGAGAAACGCTTTGTATTGTAGGATTTACCAAACAGATACTCGGCGAGGTGTGAGCGTGAGCATGGTCCTTAAATACACTGAGTAATCAGTACTCGGGACTTCCTGGTGGCGTCATGTGACGTGTCATGTGATCGGGAGTGTGTGTTGTGTCATGGAGTGGTGCGTTCTGGGTATTGTAGTTGTTACTGTGAGAATCGCAGATAGAGCTGGATGTGGGAGACACAGACGTGCTTTCAGCACCAGACATGACAGGGGTCAAAATGATCATGAGAACAGTGAGCAAGAATCCCAGAGCTAAACAAAAGGACCTGATGAATGACCTGCAGAGAGCTGGGACTAAAGTAACAAAGGCTACCATCAGTATTACATTAAGAAAAGAATTGGGAGAATATTGATAAAATCAAAATAGAACTCCTTGGTAAAAACCAACTTGTCGTGTTTGGGGAAAAAAAGAAGGCTGAGTTGTATCCCAAAAACACCATAGCTACTTTAGATTTAAAGCCAAAACCTCCTTCCATCAGTAAGAGCATTAAAGATGGAACATGGCTGGGTCTTCCAACATGACAATGATCCCAAACACACCACTCCGGCAATGAATGGATCCGTAAAAACTATTTCTAGGTCCTAGAGTGGCCTAGCCAGTCTTTAGACCTCAACCCTATAGAAATCTTGTGGAGGGAGTTAAAAGTTTCCTGCCAACAGCCCCAACACATCACTGCTCTAGAGGAGATCTGCATGGAGGAATGGGCAAAAATACCAGCTAGAGTGTGTTCAAACCTTACAGGACTTACAGGAAACATTTTGACTTTTGTCAACAACAAAGGTTATGTTACAAAGTATTGAGTTGAACTTTTATTATTGACCAAATACTTATTTTCCACCATAAATTACAAATGCATTCTTTAAAAAACCTACAATGTGATTTTCTTGATTTTGTGGCTGACTAAATACTTTTAACACACAAGGGATTATATACCGTTCCATTAGAACTGTGATTTAAAAAAAAAAAAAAATCTCAATGAAGACATAAATTATCATATTTCTCTGTTATTATTTATAGACACATTATATTTGTCAATACAGTTGACTTAAATGTAGACCATATTGCATTTTTTGAGAAATGTATGCAGAAAACCATAAAATTACAAAGAGTTAACTTACTTTTTCTTGCCACTGTATGTTTTTTGCAGTGTGTTTTTGAGGGCATCCGTAATAGTGGTTTGAAATATTTCCTCAGGCTGTTTTAGGAGAAGAAAGAAAATGAAACTGAATAGTTTTTCTTTTTACAAGAAAGAAAAGCCACGTTTCTTGTTCTCTTTCACTGTGTCAAAGCATTTCTTATGTAGAATTATCTGCCTTTAAGCAGAGAATATGGACATTTCTGTAAGTTATTGTTAAAGCTTTGGAGATTTTCAGGCAACTCTCATTTGTAATTTTGTTCATGTATGCTGTGATGGCAGGTGCTGGGGATAAAATATGCTGCAGTATCACACATAATTGTTTTTCTCAATGGCAAATCAGCTGAGGAGAGAGGGAATTCACTGGATGATAACAGTTTAAAATGATATGAGATACTCCAGTCATTAAATCTTTTAAACACAAAATTTGACAATCAGCATTTTAAATATGAGCCATCATGAAATGCTGAATCTGGAATGAAATAATTTTGAGCTCTGACCATGAGTCCTCTCTGAATTGGAGCAATGACACTTTCAATCTTTCTCTCTGATTTCTTTGAATAAATGCAACTGCTGTGCGATCTGATTTGTGGAATTGAGATGGATCAATTCGCAGGGTTTTATTGAAAGGCCAATGGTAAGGCAAATACAATAAAAGTTTTACAATATATACCAATTTCCTTACAGACTCAGACCTTCTCAATTTTAACCTGCTATTTGGAACAAAGAAGATCCCTGTTTATGTTTTAGGGCAGTATTGAGTATGTCTTCCATTTTATGTCACAGAGTGTCTGAGACATAAAGTGAAATTCAAATGGGTTTTTTAGGGCGCTATTAAAGGAGAACTCCGGTGTAAAATTGAATTTTGGTGTAGTAAAACATGATAAAGTGTACTAACCTTTGTTTAATAGCCCATCTCCGCTCTCCCGCAGCTTTCTGAGATCCAGCAATTTTGTGCCTTTTGTCCAGCACTCTTTACAACAGGCACTTCAGGGCATATTTTGCACCTGATAAATGGCTTCTTACAGTGTTATCCAGCCTTAAAGTAGCTCCATGCCTCATTGGTAGAATCTGGAGCCCTGACATTTAAAATGAGGCATTAATAACTTTAAAAGTACACAAGAAGCTTATTAAAAAAATCACTGTTTCCAACCCGTAGCTTGAGCTACTCACCAGCCAACACCATCACTGTACTGATAATAACCATAGACATGTATACATAGACGCCACATAGCCTGCCTTCTGGCTCCTCCGGACCAATGAATAGTCTCCTTACATAGTACAATACTGATGAGGGAGAAGGGACAAATTTAAGACATGGAAAAAGTGAGGTGATAAATCTAAAGGTTATCAATCCAAATATTAATTGAAAAAATATTAATAAAAAAAATATATATATATAAAAATCAAAAACACTCAAACAATAGATGGAGACCCAAGGCTAAAGGCCAAAAGACAATAGGCAATAATCCCATACACAAAAAAGCAGTGTATTTTTAATAATAGTTTTCTTTTGATGTGTGGATAGGTTTTTTTTGCCATTCATAGCATAGTATAATTTCTTTTTTTATCTTTTAACCTTTATAATATTCTCTCACTTTTGGCCTTCTAAAACACATTCTGATTTAATACATCACCATTCAGCAGCACGAAGAAAAATCTATAATCAGCAGAACTTTCACATCCCTCTTAAACACCCCACAAATTATACACTGCAAACAAACTAAATCTTAGCAGGTTAAATTATCTAATTTCAAAGCAATAAATCTTACTGAGCATTGTATGTGTAAGATTATTTTGCTTATTTAGGAATAATGTATTCATTATTAGGAATAATGAATTTTCAACAAGTGATCGTCATCCATCTTCCTCTGGGTTATATTCCAGCGGTTTTTAATCTAGTAAAATCAAAGAAACTTGAAATAATTTTTAAGTGGTCTCTTTTTTTCCCAGAGCTGTATATCACATAACCAGTAATCTTAAATCACTAGTACACATTACAGACACCTCCACATTTTACTCTTGGTAGTACTGGACTTTTATTGCATACTTCACTTTTTCACAAGCAGCTGGTACCCTTTTCTGCTCTCTCCATTTAATATTCTAGGGAAATCATAACTACTTTTTATATACACTACAGCCCAAAAGTTTGGACACACCTTCTCTTTCAATGCGTTTTCTTTATTTTCATGACTATTTCCATTGTAGATTCTCACTGGAGGCATCAAAACTATGAATGAACACATGTGGAGTTTTATGTACTTAACAAAAAATGAGCTGTCCTCCACAATCACCGGACCTGAACCCAATCCCGATGGTTTGTGGTGAGCTGGACCACAGAGTGAAGAAGGCAAAGGGGTCAACAAGTGCTAAACACCTCTGGGAACTCCTTCCTTCAAGACAGTTGGAAAACCATTTCAGGTGATCCACCTCTTGAAGCTCATTGAGAGAATGATGCCAAGAGATTTTGCAAAGCAGTAATCAGAGCAAAGAGTTGCTATTTTATATATATATATATATATATATATATATATATATATTTTTTTTTTTTAAGTTATTTCACCTTTTTTGTTAAGTACATAAAACTCCACGTGTTCATTCATAGTTGTGATGCCTTCAGTGAGAATCTACAATATAAACAGTTAAGAAAATAAAGAAAATACATTGAAAAAGAGAATGTGTGTCCAAACTTGTATTTTACTGTATTCTGGATTTTTATGTTTTTGAAACGGCCAAACCTGTAAATACAGAGAGAATCTGTACTTTTTTTCCACTTCAAGCCCTGAACAGAACTGAAAATTATTTTTGTTCTTATGCTCACAGGTCAATCTGTGAGTAAGAATATGACATATTTAAAGTATTTAGGATGATAAATGCACTATTAACACTATTTAAGCCCTGCATCTTCTATTTGGCCCCTGATCTTCTCACGTCATAAAAGAAACTCTAAAGTGAGAAAAAAAGACATTGATTTTGCGCTTGATGTTCCAGTGAGTCATAAGCTTTTAATCTTTAAGCTTTTTTAGCTCTTGCTGTTATAAAGGATTGTGCCATCACAGTCAAGTTAAAAGAGCAAGAAAGCAGTTGCACAATGCACAATGCTGCGAAACACTAGATGGTAGATGGTTCTAAGATAGAGAATGTATAAATACTGTTGTTTAAAAATGCTGTCTTTTATTCACTCTACCTGTGTACACTAAGACATGTTTTACACAATGCCATGCAGCAGATAATGGGAAAGGTATTCAGTTGCTTAAATATCTATTCATATTTAAACATCCCTAATCTTAAAATAAATATATTATTGATGTTGGTTTAACCAATCTGGCAATACATGCTATACAGAAATGTCAAAATATTTTAGTTATATTATTAAATTATTGCGTATTATGACATGCTGCATTTTTGTATGGGTAGCACACACTTACCTGAAACAGGGACATTCATAAAGACTATTACATCATATGTTTTTTTTTTCATTTAGATGGCAAAAATATACAGCTCTGGAAAAAATTAAGAGAGCACTTCAGTTTCTGAATAAGTTTCTATGATTTTTATATTTATAGGTATAATTTTAGGTAAAAAGAGCATTTTTGTTTTATTCTACAAACTACAGACAACATTTCTCCCAAATTCCAAATAAAAATATTGTCATTAAGAGCATTTATTTAGAGGTAGTATTATGAGGGTATAATTAACAAGATGTATTATGATGGAGTGATATGTGAGAATTACAATTATGAGGCAATATTGTGAGATATTATATTATTTGGTAATTATAACCATATAATTATGAATTAAAATTATCATTAAAATTTAAATTATTATTAAAATTATTATTAATTAGTTGTTATTATTAATTAGTTTTGAGATAGCTGGCCTTGAAACAGAATTGTACGCGACTGTGCTAACTAGTCTAGATTTTTCTACTAACAGGTTTCAGATACAGGTTCACACAGCTCTGGGAAAAAAATAGAGATAATTTAAAAATGATGAGTTTCTTTGATTTTACTTGAAAACATGGAATATAATCAAGAGGAAGGTGGATGATCACAAGCCATCAAACCAAACTGAACTGCTTGAATTTTTGCACCAGGAGTAGCATAAAGTTATCCAAAAGCAGTGTGTAAGACTGGTGGAGGAGAACATGCCAAGATGCCAAAAGTTATTCCACCAAATATTGATTTCTGAACTCTTAAAACTTGAACTTGTTTTCTTTGCATTATTTGAGGTCTGAAAATTCTGCATCCTTTTTGTTATTTTAGCCATTTCTAATTTTCAATGACAATATTTGTATTTGGAATTGGGGAGAAATGTTGTCCATAGTAATATAGAATAAAACAACATTGACTTTTTTTTCTTTTTTACATGATTCACTCTCATAGATTTATACACATAAGTCAAAGAGTAAGATAAGCTAAATGGAAAAAGACACAAACCTTCCCAAAGGTAAAAGTCATCCTCAAAACATGCTGGCCTTCCAGCCTCTTCATCTCTTCATATTATCTTTTCTTCATTTCAAGTCACTAAATAAGCCGCCATCCACTAAAACTAGAACAAAACTCTCGTCGTCATGACCGTTGACCCGTGCAGAATGCAAATAGGGCGAGGGTGTGTGTGTGTGTGTGTGTGTGTGTGAGAGAGAGAGAGAGAGAGAGAGAGAGAGAGAGAGAGGCTTGATGATGCTGCTATCACTCTAGTTGTGGAAACCACATGTTGCAAGTGTGCAGATGCAGGTTGGAGCTGCAGGGTCACACATTTGCAGCCAATACTATTTGTGATAAGATACGTGAGCACAGGCGGTACGGCAGTCTGCTGCTGAAGCTTCTCAGACTCATTTTCCATGAAGTGAGAAGAGAGTTGTCTGTCTGTCTGTCAGTCTACTGTGAAATGGAGCGTTTGATGATGGCAGTCCTCCTCTTCACTTTGTGTTCGGCTCAAGGTAAAACAGCCCCTTATTTAATTCTGTTTTATAGACTTTGTAGATGTTTGGGTGTGACATTCTGCACTTTAGGTTCTTCTCCAGTAAAGTATCTTCTGTTTATTCAAATAAAACCCCCTTTTTTCAGGAATATATATTCACTTTCCTTTCCCTTTCACTTTTTCCTTTCCTTTTTCAATGGCTGTGGTATTACATTGGAGGTTGTGCATTATTTCAATTTAGTTTCATTAGTTTCATGTAAATAACAATCGGTTTTGAGTTTAAATTAACTCAGGCACTTCAAAAGACTGAGTGACACGTGAAAAACAGGTCTTTGTACGTCTGTAAACATGAAATGCCATGCTTTGTAGTGGCAGTGCATCGTTGTTTCATTTGTAGAAAATGGGACGTCCTCTAACAGAAGTTTACGTATAGTTTTATGCACATTACCATTTTTTAAAAACTTGATTAATTCATTTCATAAGCTTAGGAAGTGGTCATATGTATTATAATATGAAATATGCATCATGGCTTAAACAACTATTGCTAATTAACTGTTTAAGCATAAAGGAACAGTGGGGTTCGGCCGGAGTTAGGCCAGCAAACTTACAATGGCGACTTGTAACACAGACTGATTTGTAACAAAAACAAACAAGATTATAATAACCATTCTTACTAATCTTATTACACAGTTATTAGCCCCCTATACTCCATAAAATGTGTTACACCATAAAGATTACTAATGGGCAATTACACGCAAAGCAATACCAAAACTGTCTGAGTTGTTCCTTATTCCTTGTACTTTATAACCGTGGTGCTGGAAGCCAGTAAGCACCAGTGGTTCAGACGATGAGTTTAAGATGCATATCTAATGTTCTACACTAAATAGACATTTGTGCTCTTGTTAAAGTGGGGCACATAAGTAATATTACAAAGTGTATACAACATTTTAATTCTAACCATATGAGCCACTCTGAAAAAAGCCAGTTTGTGATGGGTAGACGACCGGGTCAGAACCTCTCCAAACATCAAGCAGGTCGTGTGAGATGTTCCCTGTATGCAATGGTCAGTACCAAAGGCATAGGAGCGGGTTTGATATAGGTTGGGGGGGTGGGCACATTTGCAAAAATAAATGAAATGCTATAGTGACCTAGAACATCATTTGCGTAATTACAGTAAATCACAAAAAAACACCTTTTTTATGTACTTCTATTTATTATTAGTTAAATCCAACTAAATGTCACTTTACAACCTAAACATTTTACTCCACATTACATTTTCTCTTATTAAAACAAATTATGCATAAACATATATATATATGACAAAATTATATTATTATTATTATTATTTTGTCACCCAAACCTTTTTCCACTCTTTTTAAAAAACTGAGTAGCGTTGGGTCCTGTGTTTTTTATTTTTTGTCTACTGGGAGCACTTCTTACAATTGTGTCCTTTCATTAAAAAAATATAACTTTACGTTTCATAGAGATTTTTGGCAGCAGTTAATATAAACGTTACATAATCCAAACCCTGCTAGTCCCAGCAGAATAAGACATTACCCAAAAGTCGCTTTTTTTGCAGTATATTGTTGTTGTTGAGAATCATTGCTTTCATCACTGACCTCGTGTGTTAAGCCGGTGTTGTTCTGAAATCTGCACCCTCGCCAGAAAAAGCACTTTCTCTCAGGAGCACGCACCTATGTCTTCTTGATAAAAGCGGAGATAATTTCTTTAGCTAACTTTAATTAGAACCGCACTTCTGAGAGGGGATGTTTTCCTGGCAGGGGTGCATATTTCAGAGAGTTTTCAAAATAAAAGTTTATTTTAAATTTTTTTTTGCTTTTTCTGCAGTATCATTTTTGGGGGGGACAAATCCATCTATTTCTGATATCCCCCCGGTTCCTACGCCAATGGTCAGTACCATCAAACAGATATCCATGGATGGACAACCAGTAAACCATAGACAGGGTCATGGGCACCCCAGGGTCACTGATGCTTGTGTAAAATAAAAACTAGCACACTCAGTCTGATCCCACCAAAACAGAAACTCAAATTGTTGACAAAGTTGATGCTATGATTTTGTCTTGGGTAATCTGGCCAGGTTGGTCAGTTGGACTTGTGCACTTAATGTGGACTTAATGTTATGGCTGATTATTGGCTATTTGGTTATTTCTATTAACTACTCAGTACTTCTTCAAGCTTAAAACATTTATACTTGCAAGATAAGGATTGACATATGCAGGCTATTAGACTATTTTAAGATGAGTTTAAAAGCTTAATATCTATTCTAAAAACAGAGGTGAAATTTGTTGTGCAAACACACATTTTCTGCCTAGATTCAAAGCAAAATAGTGTTTAGTAATAAAAACTATTTTTTTTTGTGTGTGCATAACTGTAGTGGAAATCTTTTTGATGCTTTAAAAGGTTCTACCTAGAAACGTCTACAAAGCATTTCCGCTCATGTAAAGAAGCTTCTAACCAAAGAACTATTTCAGTGTCCATATGATGCTTAACATTATCATTTTATGTTAAATTTGTACCTTTACAACAGAAAAATTAAAGAGACGTTTGTTTAAAGTTACTTTAAAGTGTTTAGTATGAGTTTAATAGATGATCTATGGCTCCTCAATAGAGATGTCAAATTGTCAAATACGATGATGTTATAACTTTTTTGGGTACCACTTTAAAAAAGGGGCCTTTATAAAGGGTTTATAAATAATTTATAAAGGAGTATATTAATAGTGATTAATTAGGTTATAAACCATTAATAAGCAGCTATAACACATAAATAGGAAGGGCAACAGTGGCCTGTCGTGTACCAAATAGTGATTCCACATTTGTTTATACTGTTAAACCTCAGATTTTACTGGACGCTTATCTTACTTTGTCTTTTCCATTAATAATCATTAACATTTCTGTTAAAAACTTTATTCATTTAATTATAAGAACATATTAAACGACTACTACTAAACTGACTTTCTATATTATTTTATTAGATACGTAAAAAAGTATTTGTTCTTTTTATTCATGTGTTTATTAAGTGCTTATTAATGTTTTTTAAGTATTTAAAATTTAATTTATTAATTTATAACCATTAATAAACTTGTTGTGAACTATTTATAAACCACCTATAAAGGAGCCTTATTTTAAAGTGGTACCATTTTTTAAATTGATAAAAAACATGAATCCTAATAATAGCAGGTCCTAAAGGAAGTCTGCTTGGGATTTGTTTAGCTTTTTACTGAGAAGCTTTACGGGTGTTTTAGTGTAATTATTTCTGTGCGTAAATTCTGTGATAGATTTTGTCATCATGTTACAATATGTCTTGTAACTGTTTTACTAAAAAAATGCTATTTTTTTATGTCAGTAGTATAGTAATTAAATGTAACAAAAAAAAAACTGAAATATTGTAATATTATTTTAGGGCCATATCGCCCACACCTACTCCTCAATAACTTTAAGATTCAACCCTAAGCATAGTGTACGGATTTTCAATATTTCCAACTCAAATATAAAAGGAATAAGCTATTCTTTAAAAAAAAATAAAACAATAACTAAATAAAATAATTAATTAATTGGTCAATACATTATTTAATTTGATTTGATTTAAGGTTAGAATCCAAATGTATTAGATCTATAACCATAAACCATATAGATAGATTTTGGCAATATCCAAAGCTGTGCGTTTTGAAGCCCAGAGATTTCAGTTCTTGGCTACATCATCTTTTTTTAGTCCTTTAGTAAAGTAAAAGGTGAGCTGCTGGTGGTACTTGAGAAAACCTTTGTTCACAGAGAAATCAGCAGCCAAACCTACCTGTGTTCTAACTATAACCCTAACCAACATATTATTTAACAAACTTTTTAAAAAGTTTCTGAGAAAAATGATCTATTTACTTTGGCTGCATAACGTTACAGAGTACTGTATAGTAAAACAAATGTGATTTGTTTTTAAATTCCTTGTTTAGTCATCTTTCTGTCATTCAGAATTTGACAATGTGTTTTTAGTGTTATGGTTCTCCAAAAAAAGTGCATTACTGGCACAAAAAACAAAAAAAAACAAACGGAAGAGCATGTAACAATTTTACTGTAGTTTGTGAGATTTTCACTTAACCCTGTGCATCCTACTGTTCAATTTTGTAACATTATGATACAAAATAAAAGTCATGCAAAGTGTTATTTATTTATGAAAAAAAAATATTTGATGGTTCAGGCTTTAAAGAATGATTTACAGTAATATATTTATGGACATATGAGCATTACACTGTCTTATGTAGATTACTGCTCCTCTGTTTCAGTATTAGCATACCTGATACAGCTCTGGAAAAAACATCTCTAGAATATAATCTAGAGAAAGATAGATGGTCACAAGCCATCAAACCAAGCTGAACAGATTTAATTTTTGCACCAGGAGTGGCATAAAGTTATCCAAAAGCAGTGTGTAAGACTGGTGGAGGAAAGTTATTGTAATAGTAACAGTGATATCTACAAATGTGGAACATTTTTACCCAATTGTCATTGTTGTTTGTTATTGCTGAGACAAAAAAATATACTATTCTCTTTCAAAAATGTGATTGTTTAAGTCACATTTTCTTTGATATGTTAGAACGAGATCTAACATGACTGAAAATGACACATTAAAAGGAGCACAGTTGATATTTTATATTTTATATCAATATGCCATTTATTGTTACTCTGATGAAACAAATCTGTGATAAGTTGATGCCTTGCAAGTTGATGAAGTGATCAGAAAAACGATCCTACTTATGCCGACTGTACAGATCCAAGCACTCTGGTTAAACATCACATTAGTTAACACAGATTTACAGAGCTGAGTTTTAAAAAATGATATGCAGTGTTTTTATAACATTTAAACAACTACATACAAAAAAAGAAGGGTATATTGATACTGATTATCATGTTACCTTTTCATATATCTCCATATAAGCTTATTTTTTATTTTTACAGTTTTTAAAGTGGAGAATAGTAAACTAAACTAAAAATATGTAATATGGTCTCTCCGAATTTTTTTAATGTCAAATAGTGAGTTTTCAGATCCATAGCATCGTATGTTACACACTTGTAATTTAGTAGTGAATATTTTATGCAGTTCCCTAAAGGAAAGAGTTGTGCAGTCCTGAAATACCTAATTTACATTTAGAAAAAGGTAATAATTAATAAATCTATCATTTTAAAACTAAAATCTATGTAGACGTTATTTAAACTACAGTTGTTTTTGTTTAGTTGGCCTTAAGATTCTTTTCATGTGTTAGTCTACAGTTGCTCGTAGTTTTTAAAGTTTAACCGTCAGTTTTTGTTAGAATAAAAATGTTAACTTAATTTAACCTAAAATATGCAACTTTTATGTTTTACTTTTGTGTAGTTCATATTCATAAAGTTTTAAGAGTTCAGAAATTAATATTTGGTGCAATAAGCCTGGTTTTTATGCTTCTTGGCATGTTCTCCTCCATCAGTCTTACACACTGCTTTTGGATAACTTTATGCTGCCACTCCTGGTGCAAAGATTCAAGCAGTTCAACATGGTTTAAGGGCTTTTGATCATCCACCTTCATTTTGATTATATTCCAATTTGGTAAAATCAAAGAAACATAATTGTAAGCAACATAATAAGCAAAAAAAATATACTATATCGTATAGTTACTTGGAGTCGCTTGTGTTTGTGTCTTGGTGTATACGTGTATTAAAGTGTAAAGTGTAAAGCTGACACTAATAAAACCAAAATTACATTTCATCTCATACATTGTGATTAACATATATTTATTCTCCATACAGTATATGTCCATGTTTATTTAGCATTTTTTCTGTTTGTTTTGCTGTAGTTAAGAGTGATTCAGATTCATCAAAGTATTCTTTTTCCATTGTGCTGTGGAGTAAACATGATGCACACTGAGAGACAAATGTCAGAGTGCACTGCTGGAACTGCAACGCTATACATATACCACAGGCCTTACAACTGCACAGAAATCTCCTCATGCAGCCTGTAAACTGTGTCTTATACATATCTGATACATGTCTGATACACTGATCTACTGCGTATCATGGGATACGTATGGAATTTGCTATTGTTGTACCCATTATACCCATTATATTCATATGTTGATGATTACTGTAATCACATAACAAGTGCAACCAGGATAACAACAATAATATTAACAATATTAAAAATAAAAATATCTAAGCTCTGTAAATGCTGCCAAAAATCTAGGCCAAACTATCTCATGTCCTCCTTTTGTCTTTAGGAAGCCGAGGTGCAGCCGCTTCTTCTCACGTCAATCATACAGAAGAACAAAGTAAGTGTCAGTAGATTGTTGTTTTGTTTGTTTGTCTCAAAACTCATTATCACTACTGAAATCACATTGAAACGAACACTGTAAGCAGCAGCATGTCTGAACTATATCACTGCAAAACCACAGCTCTCAAAGCATAAGACCACCCTGGAACAATAACGTTAGATTAAAAGATAAAAAGAGCTAGCATGAGGGCAGACCACTGTTAAATGAAAGTGCACTAATAATAATAATAATAATAATAATAATAATAATAATAATAATAATAATAATGTTCAACCAAAATAAGCATAAGTAACATAAAAATCCTGTTTTAAACAAAGTCATCATACTGGCTTATTCATGCTGAGAAAAACTTAATGGTTCTGAATCAGTTACTCTGACTTTGCTTTTTATAAGTATATGTTTGAGTAAAATGAACATTGTTGTTTTATTCTATAAACTACAGACAATATTTCTCCTAAATTCCAAAAAAATATTGTCATTTAGAGCATTTCTTTGCAGAAAATGAGAAATGGCTGAAATAACAAAAAAGATGCAGAGCTCAGACCTCAAATAATGCAAATAAAACAAGTTTATATTCATAAAGTTTTAAGAGTTCAGAAATTACTATTCGGTGGGATAACCCTGGTTTGTAATCACAGTTTTCATGCATCTTGCCATGTTCTTCTCCACCAGTCTTACACACTACTTTTGGATAACTTTATGCCTTAACTCCTGGTGCAAAGATGTAAGCAGTTCAGTTTGGTTTGATGACTTGTAATAATTCATCTTCCTCTTGATTATATTCTAGAGGTTTTCAATTTGGTAAAATCAAAGAAACTTTTTTAATTTTTAAGTGATCTTTTATTTTTTCCAGAGCTGTATGTGTGATGGGCAAAATTTTAATTATATTAATAACAGAATAAACAAACTATATAACAGAGGTTGCTTTCAGTAAGCAACAATTAATTAAGCAACATTAAAAATAAATAAATACAGATATTTACTTTACTTTTTGCTAATGTGCTACACCTTAAACACTGTCTACCCTTATGCATTATGACCGTGTATTGTTTACTCTGTATAATACAAGTGATTTCTGTTTACTACTTAATTTATCTTAATTCACTTTGTGTAGCACAATTTGTTTAATCTTTTTAATGTCATTATGTTAAATATCACTATTCATTTACTATTTATTTGCTTTTTATTTACTGTTTACTTAAGTACCATTTTACAGCTCTCTGCTTACCACAACACCTATACTGTATACTGTGGAAATGTTTTATCCTCTAAAAAGGTCTTTATCAAAATATTGTGCCTTTTGTCCCTCAAAACTTAAAAATATATATTTAATTATTTTGAGTATTTGTCATAAATATAAGAATTTCACACTTTACATAAATTATATTTCTCAGCTTAATGATATTCATTATTTTTATTTATCTTTTTTATTTCTTGTCATGTGTGTGTCCACCCGGTCAATGCTAACTGCATGGCAGGGTGGACAATTTTAGTAAAAAATATATATTTTTTTATTTAATAAAAATGTGGTTGACCCAGAGTTACAAACATGTTGAATAGTTGAATGGTGAGCTTTTCCTGTAACATACATACATTTTAATTTTCCAAAATATTTTAATTACTGTGATATTTTACCACAGCATGGTGGACACCTTAAGCTTTATTTTAGCTAAGTATGGAGGCAATATGAGGCAGTATGAGAAATATAAAGTGAAATTATTGTTATTAATTACTTAACATGCAGCATGTGTCCCTTAAAAACTATACAGTATAAATGTTGTGATTTCACTGATGGCAGAGGTTACTTTCTTAAAGGGGCCAGTGTGCCACCAAAGATTCTTTAAATATTTAAATATTGTTTAATAGCTTCATATTTTGTAAAATACCTAAGCAAAATAAACTATAGAAATAAATGAATAACTGACTGAAATGTCTTAAGTATTAAAAACATTTAAAACATACAGTTATTTTACTTTATTTAACCTCCTGAGACCTGGACCTGGACATGGTAGCAGCAAAATAGTGCAGCAAGTAACATATCAGAAAGAACAGGCAAAAAAAGGTCATACACTGTAGATCCAAAATAGAGACAGAAGGGCAAGGCAAAAGACTAGTTAAAATAACAAAACAAGCTTGGTAACAAAATAGCAAAACACGAAAGAAAAGCAGAGCAGAAGAGCTAGGGATAAAGGTGCAATACTCAGCAAAGGGGAACAGAAACAGAGGGGTATTTATACAAAGGGAGACAGGAAAAGACACGTGAGCCGGAACGCCGAAGTGTCATCTGGCATGTCCAGTAGATTACTATTATTGCTAACAAAAAAAAATCTAAAATGCCATATGAAGCTAGATATATTATTGTACATAAATAAACTAATTTCAAACATAAAATTGGATGAGAATTTCTTTCTGGCCCATGTTTCTGTCTGGACTGGCTGTAGAAACTTTTGACTGGGCCTGTAACAAGGCTGCACAACGAAAATGGCAAAAAAGACAACACCTTGTCAAAAAAAAAGAGAAAAGTGAAGATGTATTTGTAAGGAAGTATCGTTAAACCATGTTTATATGTAATTTAAACCACTATGCTGTGAACACAAAAGGCACCATATATTTATGTTGACCTCGACCTGTGTTTTCTCAGGTCATCTCACTTGTTCATAAACACATTTGTTATTTTATCTACATGTATGTAAGAATGTAACCTTGGTCTCATTCTGAAGTTCATAAAATGAACAAATGAGCTGTTCTCTTTATATTAAACTTGACAAATCTATAACTGAAACTCTGGAGAATCTCATAAGCTGCATATCAAACCACAATTGTTGTGTCTAGTTGCCTTCAGTGCTGTAAGCTTTCTAAAAAAAAGTCTTCCCCAGGGTCCTCCCTGCCACAGTTTGACATTTCCACAGGAAGTGACTCACGGGATGTGGCTGTGCTGCAGTTTACTCTTGCAGCTCAGCACAGAGGTTAACTCTATCATATGAACGTGTTTACTGCATCAAAAAGCAAATAAAATAAAGAATTTAGATTTTCTGCAAATGTATTGTAGGCACATGCACTGATCATGAGTTTAGAACATCTCCTACCTTGTATCTCCTTCAAACATTAGATATTTCATCAGGTACGCTCATCATACACATGACCATTATAGACTACACAGTAAATGTGTGGTCTGTAAATTGAGAAGTAAGTGTCTGAGTGTTACTGACAGTTACTGTCTGAGGTCCATGTGTTTGCTGCAGAATTTACCGCATTAACATTAATTTCAAATGTAAAGGAACCCTGATTTATGTATTCTACTGCTTATAAAAGGTTGATAAAGCATTTATAACCTAATTCATTTTGGTAATAAACTCATTTATAAACATAGTCATATTTAAAAGTTATTATTGGGCTAAAATACAAATTGCTAATGACAACTCAAGGCGTTCCTTCAGTATGTAATGCTGCCTTTGTGATTCGGTTACAGAACCCTTCATCACTACACTACATGCTTTAGACAGTGAACAGCAAAGCATCAAGTCAGATAGATAGTTTCAGACACAACTGTTATGTGCACCATTCATAGTGCACCTTTTACCAAACAACTTTTTTTAAATACTGAATTTGCAGTAGTAGCTGTAACATACAGGACTACAACTCACTCTAATTTAAACTAATGTCTCTCCTTATGCACTGAAGGTGAACCGCACACACTCAGTCTTTCCCAGCGTTGCTCTGGAACTCTGGGGACTCTTCAGAATGGCAGCTGGGTGGGAGTCACCCTGAAACCTCTGAGTCTAAATGAAAAGAAAGCCCTGGCCCAGCAAATGTGTACAGACCGGCACTGTGGAGGAGTCTTTAAGTTTAGTGAGAATGGGACAGCACCAAGTAACACCTGCCTGACGGACTGTATCACCAGAAACTCCACACTGCACAACTGCACAACAGCCCCGGGAAACTGCTCCAAAGTGATGGAGGTAGTGTGCGGTGAGTAGTTTCAGCAGCTGCAGGTCAACCAGAAACTTCTGCTCACCCTCTTGCGACATATGGGAGGTAAATCCCGCCAAAAATAAAACTGAAATGAAAACACTAAAATGAAAATGCAAATACCACTTTGCGCTTTCTTTTTCCAAATGTGTGTGAAAATATGTGTGAAAAAGAAAGAAATTAAATCACTTAATTTGCAATTGAATGTTTCACTTGAGAACAGGTCATATGTGACCAAAATAAAATTTAAATTAAAAAGTTTTTTTGCCACAAAAGTTGGAAATCAGCAGCAGCACTAATCTTTCTTTGCGTTTGCCTTTTTATTTTGACACTTAAAGTGCTGTCCACTCCAAAATGTCACTTTGCATTAGATTTTTTCATTTTGTGTTCATTTTAATTCTGGCAGACATGAAGCTTATTCTAATGTTTTTCAATTGCATTTTGATTTAAGTTTTGACATTTATTATGCAGTTCATCAAGAAAAGGAAAGGCCAAAGTAAATCTTTTATTTTTCTTTTCACTATTAGCTTTTTCATTTTAGATTTGACAAAAAAAAATACCTGTATGGTAATGAAAATTTTTATTTTAATTTTTTTTGTTACATATGACCCATGCTGAAGTAAAAAAAAAAAATTGAAAATGAAGAGATTTAATTTCAGTTTCAATATTTATTTATAAGCGGTGTTACTGGTATTATGTATGAGTATTTTCTCAGCTCAATCAGCCATTTAAGCCATTGATAAACCTACAATATTTTACAGACAAATAATTACAACAACATATAAAAGCATTTTAGGGCCACTCTTAAAAAAAAAAGGAACAGTTCACTTTGAGAATAAAGTCGTAATATTACGAGAATAAAGTTGTAGTATTTTAAGGGAAATGTAGTTCTAACTGCTTGGGAAAGGGGCCATTTTCCTCCCATAATCTGAGGGCTGCTGTGATTACCATCAGTTATCTACATTTATATCCTGCTGCTTATTAATGCTCTAGTGTTACAGTTAGATAATACAGTGTCCAAATTTTGCTGTGGTGCGATCCCGGTAGCCGAGCCTTCAGCTCTCCACCAAGAGAAGCCTCCTATATGTGGAGAGTGCACTCTGCCACTTTAATCTCGAAGTAAACTGTTTATTTTTTTTAACATGGCCCTAAAACGCTGATGTAACAAAACAGAACACAGAATGAAACTTACAAAAATGAACAACTATGAAAGTTAACCACGAGAAAAATAATAAATGATAATTATTCAGGGTTTGTACAGTCACGAAATACCTGGAATTTCAAAATAACAATTTCCAGGAAAAATCAAAATACCCAGAAAGTTTGAAAAAAGTCATGAAGATTTCTCTACATGTTTATCGATGGAGAAGAACTATTTATAGAAGAAGAACTATAGCTTACAAATACATCAGCTCAGAGTTAGTTCAGTAATTTAGCCATACACAATGGAGCTTTTAGGATTTGACACACATTTTTATTATTTAAGGATTGTGTGTCAACATTGCTTAAAGAAATGTTTTTTTATAAGATTAATTTTAGCCCTACTGTAATCTTTTTTTTATTATAGTTTTAGTTGATTTTTGGTTTTATTGTCCATGTCTGCACTGATGTTTTAAAAATCGTATGTTGATGTAAATTTGTCTTGAAGGTATGGAAAAGTCATGGAAATTTATTGGTTAAAAAGTGTATGAACCCCGATAATTAAACCTAATTAAGGATTAAATACAGTTGGTATCAACTGTTCGTATAATAATAAAATGTAATAGTGAATAATAAAATATGATGTTAGAATAAAATGTATAAAAAATAGGCTTCTAATGCAATGGGCATTAAAAAGCAATAAACAATATATAGTTATAGTTAATTTGAATTAATTTTATAAAGATATTGTATTTTTATATTTTTTCATCACTGAAACATAATTCAGTTATTCAGTTTCTTCAAATTCAACACAAAAATCCACTTTTAATAACAACGGCAGTCTCAGATTGTCTCAATAGATTGTTAGTAAAAGTACATTTATCATGCAGCAACAATGATCCTCATTGAGTGGATTTAAGACCCTAATGAAAGTTTATGGTTGTGTCAGGTCTGTCTCTTTTCTTAGTGGTCTGAATAAGTCTGTGTTTGTCCTTCAGAGCACCAGGCTGTCCGGCTGGGTCCAGATCAGTCCAGTAGCTGTGCAGGACGAGTGGAGTTGATAGAGAATGGCGAGTGGGGCACAGTGTGTGATGATGAATGGGACATAAGAGCAGCAAATGTGGTGTGTGCCCAGCTGAACTGTGGCACTGCTGTCAGTGTGACGGGTGAGGGACATGTTTTCGGCCCTGGTAAAGGACCAATTCACATCAGCAAACTCAACTGCTTTGGGGCAGAGAGCAACCTGTGGCAGTGCCACACTCAGGGGCACAACGAAAGCAACTACTGCGGCCACAAAGAAGATGCTGGAGTGGTGTGCTCAGGTACAGGAAGTTAAACTGCTGTCAGCGTATCTTAAATAAGAATATTATAAGATTGTTTATTATTTAATTTAGTAATTATATGATGAATTAACAATAAAGTCTCATCTGTTTTCAATATAACTTAAATATAACAGATCCTGCATCCTTTACAATGGACATCATGTATTTTCTTTAGTGTTTGGTTGCACATAACACTATTTGAGAGCTGCTCTCCATCAGAATAGACCATGAACCAGCCAATGAACAAGTTTATAAACCAATAAAACAGTAACTTGGCCCCCTGTTGCCCACTGTACTGGAAAAACAGTAGTACTGTAGCCATTGAGGCAAAGTAGGAGCTAATTTTCACTAATTTTATGTGATTTAGAACACTTTTTAATCATGCTTTTTTGTTATTCCAGGTTACAGTTGTTAGGTGCAGGATTTTGTCATCTTCCTCTATTATATTACTTAAATGGTCTAAATATCCCTGAACTGTTAAGGTGTTCATACTGAAGAATAAGAACATAAACCTAGCCTTTCCTGTTGTATCAAACTCATTTTGAACTACTGAATAAAACGTACAACCTGGAACAGCTAAACACATGCATTCACAGTGACTCATCCCATCCAGTAGAAATCAAAACATGAGTGGTTCATTTTTCTGTCACTTCCATGTTGACTCACTGTATGCCTTTGCATACTTCCTGCAAAATGTAGCTTGCGAGCAATGCACAAATCCGAAAGCACCTTCCCAAGCAAAATAGTTTGCAAATGTTTTGCTGTTTCATTTAGCTAGTCGCGTACATTCCTCAGAAGTCATGTGATGCTTTATGCATCTTCCATTCCAGACTTTGTTGTTTTTTTCCCTCGCTTTTACAAAGTTTTATAAGAGATGTGTTTTCACTTTTGGCAAGTTTCCACAACTTCCCTCCATGAGAATATGTTTGTCTTCGTAATCTCTCAGCAACAAACCATATAGGTGATGATACCACTTTACCTACACCGACAATTCATTCCTCAAAGTCCCATGCCCATGTTTGATTCATAGCTTGCCTCTGTTTTTATCTGACTTTACAGGCTTTGATGCATAGTGTCTTCACCTGCCGAGCTTTTCTCTCTTGCCCTTTTTCTTGCATGTTGCACCTGCTCGTTCTAAAAGAAGATTTCTGGGATATTGTATGGAATATTGTACATATTTGATTCAAATGCAGTAGACTCACTGAATTTGTCATAGGCGGGACCTCTGTAGTAGCTTGTTCTGAAGAGATAAATCTGTTAGACCTGTCACTGCCTGTCAGCCTGCCAATTACTCTAGTTCACACGTGAAAGACTCCAGTTCCCAGAATTCACTTGCGCTCAGTCCTATTTTGTACAGCTATTCTACCTCACGCTTTCTCTGTACTTTTTTTCTTTTTGTGCTTTTTGACCACTCTCTTGCCTAGCCCTTTGTTTATTTATTGTTCTCTCTAGTTATTGACCTTTTTTTCTGTTTACCGACCATCCTTTTGCCTAGCCCTTTTATTCTTGTGTTTTTGGACTACTAGAGTATGACCTCCTTTGCCTAGACACACTCTGGAAGATGTTGTTAGTTTACGCTACCATTCTAATACTGACCCTGCCTGCCCCTGACTTTTCATATCTGATTAATCCTGTTGTTAATAAACTATTTGTTTTGTATCCGTGCTTGTCTGTCCCATGTTTGGCTCCTGTGACAAAATCATTCTGTGGAGCATCATAGTATTTTGTATTGAGCTGTTCTATCATTCCCATAAACTTTCATGCTAATGTCAGCCTCTGTAAAATGTAATTAAGCTTCAGTTTAAATCACATAGGTAATGTAGAAATTTGGCATACAAAAAATGCTAAATAACAGACAGGTTTCCCATGTTTGGTTCAAAGCAAAGCTTGCCTCTTTTTGTTACCAGCCAATCACAGGCTTTGTTCCATAGTGTCTTCATCTGCAACGCTTTGTCAAGTCTTTTAATGTGTTTTTTTCCATGTTATGTTATGTCACAGTTTGTTTATGCCAGGACAATACTGTCTTCTCAATAGTAAGCTTAGGCCTTTAGACCTTTAGTCCAGCTACATGGCTTTATCAACTTAGATAATATCTTTTTTTTGTATTGAACTGCAGAATTTTAGTAAAACTTTTTTCATTTGTTTAGTTTAAGTAATTGAAGTATAATATAAAACAAAAATGTAATTTATAGACATATATTTTTGTCCATACTGCATTTAGGGTGCTATCTCTTAGTTCTGCATTTACTGTGCTGTCACTGACCTCCAACAGCCAACGAGAAAATCTGGCACAGCTGTCAAACCTAATTTCAAGCATTTCCTCTCAAACAGGAAGCCAAACTGTAACAGTTGCCCCAGTCAACACAACTGAACAAAATATAACCAACTGGGCCTCAGGTAATGTCTACACTAAAATACTAACATTTTTCATTTAGTTACAGAAAAAACAGTGACTTATGGAATGTGCATTGCATTAAAATTGCATTAACATATCCTTCTCTCTCTCTCTTCAGAATCTGTTACAGAGACTGTAATGTACAGGAGCAGCAGACTGTCAGCACCGGTGTGGGGCTGCATTGTTCTGTCTACAGTTCTGATCTTAGTTTTATTATCAAACGCTGCTCTTTTCAAACACTACAAAAGAAGACAAGGCAAGTACATCCAGCATGATCACAGCTATCCATATCACACGGAATAAAGAAGTAAGCACATATTTTAGAATAAGGCCCAATCCCATTTTACCCCTTGGCCCTACCACTTACCCCTACCCCTTCTTTTCGAGTGTAACCCTTTCCTTGGAACAGAGTTAGAAAGGGAAGGGGTAAAATCCTCCCCCTAAGAATTAGGACAACCCTTCAAGCACCAATACGTAATCAGGAGCGCTAAAGTTTAGTAAACTAGCTGCTGGTTAACTAGTTAACTTTAGGGTATTTCATATCTTCAGAAAGGTGCAGAAATTATTATTGCCTATTCCTTAATTGAGCTTTGATTAGATTTACTTTATTTTATTTTCCTGTTCCACCTTAAATGCTGCAGCCCCTGCTGTCTGTTACACCATTTAAGGTGGAACGGGAAAGTTAGCTAGCTAGCTAACTCCTGAGACAAACTACTAGCAATTTTTTGTTATGCTTTATATGAAGACTTCAGCCGTAAAACAGTGAAACTACACATAAAACAATGATAATATAGTGCTAAAATACTTACATTTGTGGGTTTCTTACCATTGATTTTCATACCCCATTTTTTAAAGTGTGCCTCAAAAAAATCTTAGTTTGAAGGGCTCATAAGCCCTATCTCTTCCCCCCTACCCCTCCAGTCTAACAAGAATTAGGACAGACTCACAACAGAGGGGTAAGGGTAAGGGGGTGGGGCCAAGGGGTGACAGAGTATTGGGCTATTAACAATAAAAAATATAACACTACCTACCATTTAATAAGTAAATTAAGTGCCAACAAAACCAATAGCAAAAAGAAAAGAATGTGCAACACTTCAATTTTCCATTTATGTGTAATTCATTTTTTTTATTGAAACAAAAGTTTAGTTTAGTGTGACAGCATGATACATTTGTATGTATTTTTTTGTAACCAAACTGGCCTTACGTTACATTTGTACATTGGCTTAAAACACCCCCAATTTAGAAACCTTCTAGAATGTTCAGAATTAATCAGTTCACATAATCTTATTGTATTAAAAAAAATAAGGTAAATTATGTACTTTTTTGCAACTGTAGTGAAGGGATTTAGGTTGATTTATTTGGAAGCACATGACACTATTCTAATATCTCATCTTTACTCTGCATTATACATTTTTAAAATAATATAGGCTCTCAAATGCATTGTAAAAAGACATTTTAAACATTCAGGGCTTAGCCAAAATGTCCAGGACTATGCTCACCTCAGAAGATTTATCTTTCCATTTACAGCAGCTAAATAAACTTTTTTTGAGAAAACAGACTGCCAAAACAAATCCGTACATCCTTTATGGAAATATTTGTAGCTTGGTCTGAAGAGCCAAATCATTCTCTAAATTTCATGATTCCTAAACCATTTCCCCCTGATTCATGCCTATTTAAAGTAGCAGTCCGTATTATTTTGTCTCTAAACTAAATTTTGTCTGAGTTTAGAAGGGAAGAACAAAATACTGTGTCTGCGGACACATGAGATTGGCAGATGCATTCTGGGGATTGTAGTGCTAAAATGTGACTGGAAGCATGATGTCAAGGTTTTGGACTACATATTCAGGGCTTTTCAGAAAACATCCAGGGCTTGAGCCCCATAACTACAGAGCCCGGGAGGGGCTGTGTATTAAAAACATTTAATTGAGCAAACGATACAGCAGTTCATGCTCATGATTTCTTTTATCCGTAGTCACAATTTATTTATTTTGAGCTAACGATTTTTATGTGCACTACGACAAGAAGCTTGGAGGGAATTGGCTTCCCCGCCGCAAGACGCCTCCTGTGTGGGAAGAGTGCAATCAGTACATCACGCAGCTTATTAATAACCAAAGGAACACAAGTACAGTCAATTCCAATCACAAGTAAAGGAAATAAACATTTTGCAGATGCAAAATGACAGTATGTGTGCTATATAAACCTTATTAAGACAAACTTATGATGCAATGTGGAATTGTGTTTATTAATTTCTCAATATCTTTCAGTCAGCCTCCAAGGAAAGGCACCCTTTCTTAAATCAGCTAACATCATTATTACTTTCACGATACTTAGATTTCATCTATATATCAATCTTTGTAGACAAAAAAAAAACACATAAGTCAGAAAATATTGCTTTAAAAATGAATAATTCTTTGTTTTTTGTCTTTTCATATGAGGCTTGTGAAATGTTTCTTATGCAGGACACTGTGGATATGACAATATGCAGATCTTCAGTCTGTTTTATCAGATATAGAAACAGCATATGTTATACATGAAATGCAAATTCCGTCTGAGCTTTTTGTTGTAGTGCGTATAAAAATCACTAGCTCAAAATAAAGAAATTGTTTGCTCAAATTAAAGAAACCGTGAGCACGAATTGCAAAACGATCACTCGAATGAAAGAAAACGTGAGCATGAACTGCTATATACTGCTATAATAATTAATATTTTTGATCCACAGCCCCTTCTGGGCTCCAAACATAACTCACTCGCTTTGCTTATTAATTTCAAGTATAATTCTTTGCCATTTTCTGTGTTTACAGCTTGTGTGATTCATCAAAGTCATCATAACTCAAACACAGGAGAAGATGGAACCATGAACAGTCTCCATGCTGTCAATTCTCATGCTGTTACTGTACAAACATCTGTATATGGTAAGTGTCCTTATATCTGATCAGTGCATTAATCTAAAGTTCTGTTAAAGAAGCATAATCAAGATAATAAGTTCTTGATCTACTAGATTTTGCACTTACTTTCAGACTACCCTATAGAAACACCTTTTGAATCAATGTTGTTGTTGTTGTTTTTTTTGTATAAATGATGTTGACTGTATACTGTAAGAATTATTTTAAATATTGAAATATTGGTCAGTAATTAAAGAACAGAGACTTACTGTTTCCACTGCCCACAATTACATTCCACAGCTGAATCTGAAGCCAGGAGACCCTCACTGCATGATGACACCTCTGAGACCTCGAGTGACTCTAATTATGAACATTATTATAACTATAATGCCCAGTCCCCACATGAAGTGGATGCCATACAGAGTAAGTTCTCCACAAACAAACAAACAAACAAATTAAAACATTAAATCACGAATTAAACCAAGACATACAGTTGCAAATGAAATGATTCAACCCCAATTGCAATCTAGCTAATTGGTGAAATTTATAAAGTTATAAAACACAGTAGTACAGTAGTACTAACAGTAGTAATATTAAATAAAATAATACTGCCGTTTTTAAACAAAGCTGATATTCTGGTCAAGTTCTGCAAAATTTCTCCATATATTGTACGATTTGTCATTTATGTAATTATCATGACAGGCAGGCCTAAATCTAATATAATTAAAATCAAATAGAATAAATCTAGCATTTTAAAACAAAGTTGACATACAGATTCACATTAATAAACTCGATAAGTTAAATTTGTATTTTTTTTGTATGATATGTCAATAATGTCATTATTGTGACAGGCCTATTTAAAACAATAAATTTTGTTGATATATACTAAATAGTATTTGTAATTTGTTTTGTCTTTCAGTTGTTGATGACATAAAACACTGACAGAACTATTAGGCTTCCTCAGATGTAGCATGGAATCATAACACAAGTTTAAAAAAATTAACTTGGCCTGACGGAAATTTCTCTAACTGGACCATACTCAATTCTAATTTAATACCCCTGCCATAAAAGATTGTTGGTGGGAATGCTGCACACAAACCCAAAATCATTAGTGAAGTTGAGGCCACTGCCCACAAGGCTTCGGCTAAGATTTCTCAGGAATGTTGCCAGAAGCTAGTTTCTGATTATGCCTCATTTTTGCGCCAGATTAGAACAATGCATGTGTGCTCTACTAGGTACTAAAGATGATTGTCATGAAGGAGTTCAATTATTCTGTGTTCAGTTAGTCTGCACTAGTTATTACCGTGTTTTTTTTACACTATAAGGGGCACTTAAAATACTTCATTGGCCTGTAGCCTGCTGCTAACCCCGGCTAGCACTGCTGGAGCAGCATAAGCATTGCCCACTAACTGAGCTAGCTCTTTCACTGTTCAGAGGGAAGTATATCAGACTGTAGCCTGCGTGTTTACCGTGTTAAAACAAGCTACGTGGAACAAATCTAGTAGATAATATCGCCCTAGGTTACTGGAACACTCAGGGTTAGCTGCTAATGCTCCAGCCTTAGTGCTGGAGAAATGTGTCAATCTAAGCTTACTGTAGTGTCTCTTGAAATGCTCTGTATAATCCAGTGCACCTTATGTATGAAAATAGAACAGAAAAGAAACGTACATTAATAGTGCGCTTTACAATCCTGTGCACCTTATAGTGTAAAATATCTGGTAAAAGGAAATTTATGGAAACAAAATCACTTGCAAATCTGTAAATTTTGCTTGGGCACTTATTTTGCAATAGAACCTATAGGCTATACTACTTTGATTGTAATTGCATTGCTAAAATCTGTTCATCTTCCAGTCACAGATGAAGCGCCGGTGGTTAGTGCAGAGTGCAGTAAAACACAAGAAAATCCCTGTATTAAGGAAAGCCCTCTAAAAAACATGACGCCAAGTTGTAAGTTGCTTCATATCATATGTATGATAAAACCACATAATCAATATAGTGAATTCTATAGAGAGATTAATGCGCTCATGACCCTTATCTGTTGGTATACAGGTGAAGACCATGATTCAGAAAGCACATCTTCAGGGGAATGTTATGAAAACCCACCCAATGAGGAGACACCTTTGAATTCAGGTCAGCTGAAACTCACAAACCCTTGTCTTTCAAACAACCTAAATGGCCGAAACCTGTATGACGTGCACTTATGATGATTTTCATATGATCTTCTCATTTATTTAGAAGATGCTTCCCAGCTTTACCCTGAGCACTCACTGCAGATGCCACCACTGCAACATCAAGCATATCAACCAGCTAAAAGTAACTGTAAGTTAAATATGTCCTTTTTTTTAAACTTTTTTAAATACTTTTTTCTATCATGTCATGTCCTCTTTATATATTTGCTTGTTTTGTGTACCAAGAGAAACTCTACCAATTTATTTGCATGACTTACTACTTCCAACCCTATTTCCTGCTCCCCCTTTTTTTCTATCTCTTTGCCATTACTTCCCTTTGGCCTCCTTTAGGCTTTTTAAAAAAATGCTTTCGCCTTGGACTTCCGCTAGCATCCGCTAAATGTAGTGTAATGTAATGTAATGTATTCTTAGACTGTTTATTACTGTGTCTTTTACATTGATTTTATCCCTATCCTTGGGGTATTGGTTTGTTTCCGAGTGGATACAAAAATGTAATTCCACATCATTTTTGAGCTTTTCTATTGGTCCATTGCCGAGTAGCATCACAGCACACTCTGAGGAAAGCGCAGCGACTCAGTTCCAATACATCAGCTCACAGACGCAGCCTTGTGCTGATCAACATCACCCTTTGGAGTGATGTGGGGACAGAGCGCCATCTACCCACCCAGAGAGAGAGAGCATAGCCAATTTTTCTCTCTCAGGGCTCCGGGAGCCGAGGGCAACTTACATGAACAGGATTCAAACCAGCAATCTCTTGATTATAGTGCCAGAGCTTAGCCCGCTGGACCACGCAGGGCCCCCATCATAAAACTTTAATACAATGTTAAGAACAACTGCCATATAATGATATACAAGGCTTTGCTTGACAGCAATAGAATCCTTCTTGCAGCAGAACTTATATTTCAATTTGGCAACCTGATTGGTTATATTCAAACTGTTGCAGAATTAAAGAAGAAATCTGGTGTAAAATGGACTTAGGATGTAGTGAAACATGATAAGTATAAACTAAGGTCTAATAGTCCACCTCGATTAACTCCCAGCATTTCAATAAACAACGCTTTTAGGCTTCAGCACACAGCACACACACCGCAGGCTGAATGAGAAAACGGAGGAGAAGCTGATTACAGCTTTTTCAGGCTTTTTTGAGCTTTAAGAAACCCCTTTGTGAGATAACAGACGAAGGAGCAGCTGGTCCTGAACTGGATGTTTTAGCAGGGTTTACCGGTCGATAAAAAAGAACAGCGTTTCGTTCATACACAGCACTGAACTACAACTCTACACATTCTTGCTGGCGGCAGATAAACTGCTTGCTCTTTCAGGAGACACGCCCCAAAGCGGTGAGAGAAAGGTGGAGAAAGCGATTGGGAGCGATGCCGCGTCACTGCAGTGTGAACAAGAAAAAGTTACACTGCTTTAAATGAACACTGTCAGAATTAACCCTTGTGTGGTGTTCATATTTTTGTTACTCGTTTACTTTGTTACTTGTATTTAATTCAGCAAAATGAAGCAATTCTACATTAAAATGCTTTACACATGCTTGCTTCACCTAAATTGCAAGCAATATAAACAGCTTACATGGTTAATATTTGCCCTTTACCTTTTTTATGTTACATTTCTTTCAAAAAGTGCTACTCTTTTTTTATTAGTTTTTTTTTATAAAATGTAAAAGAAAATGAATTAAACTCAAGATATGAGTAGAAAATTTGTTTAGTTTCAAATTTACAAATGAAGCAATGTTTATTAGCCCTTGGCCAAACATACTGTATGTAATATAAATGTGTGTGTGTGGGGGGGTTGGGTGTACGTACAGTGTGTGTTTATCGAAAATATATGATATATGTTTTTCACAAAAAAATGAGCCAATGCCAATGAGTTTGAGTTAGAAAAAATATTTTTTTAGTATCATTTGATGAAAAATGAAAACGGGTCCCACAGACCCGAACACCACACAAGGGTTAAATCCTTCTCTGTAGTTTATCGGTTTGGGTCCGCATTGGACAACGTCTGGGTCCGGACCCGGACCGCAGTCTGCCTATTAGTGACCCCTGTTCTAGAGGTATTTTCAGAAACAGCTTTTCAAAATAGTGATTTTTTTTTGCATGGACAAACCTATGCCCCTATCACTAGCATTGTAAGCCTGTTGGGTGCATCAGCTAAAAGTGCTGGAGGTGAACGGAGGTGGGTCATTCAACAAAAGGCAATCTATTATGAATAACTAGATTTAAATAAGAAATAATTTTATTATTGTGTGATACCTTACACGTGAGTGGGTTTATACACTGACATGCAAAAAGTCATGGAATAACAGTTTGACTGTTACGAGGACTTTTTAAGACCAGATTTCTCCCTTCTTTCTCCCTTTTTTATCAAGACACTGCAAAATCATATGCGACACACATTATAAATGTTAGCAGGGCTTTCCAGTGACACCCAGACATTTTTCTGTTTCAATAGTACATCAAACAATTAAAGAACTTACTTGATTATACTGTTGAAATTAAAGATCCATTAAATTTTCACTTTATTTTTTTTTTTATTCTGTGAAACAGTGGAGGCGAGTGATTCGGACAGCACATCTTCTGGTGAATGCTATGAAAACATAGGCATGGAAGCTGAAGCTTTTGTCCAACAATGTGAGCTCAAGTGTTCTTTAACTTAAAATAAAGCCAGAATTTAAGCGACAAAATTCAAAATAAAGGTACCAAAACTCTTCTTTTAATTTGGTGTGAACCATGCGCCCTGCAGTTATATATTTCTTTTCAATTCTTTCAGTTCTTTCCCTGGACAATCAAAACAAATCATTTAGGCTTTGACAATTACATGCTTTGCTGGTTTATAATGTATGGCAGTAGTTCTACAGGACTGGAAAATAAAAAAAAACATTTTATTGCATTAATCTATAAACATTTGTTTTGGTTGCCTCTGTTTTTCAGAGTTCATATGAGCTCACTGGTATGCACTACATGGGTGAAAAATCTGAAAATGGCTTTCTCTAACGGCTCCTTTTCTGTAATATGCTTTTGTTTATTTTTTTTTTAAGTGGAGAAAAGCACATCACTTTGTGAGCAGAACCCCCAGAGCCACTACACTCCACAGACAACTTCCACAGAAAACAGCAGCCGTCTTCAAAAAACCGCCCCAGATTTCCAAGGTACTTGTCGCGTGTATCTGTACATTTTTAATGAAGATTTTCCTTCCTTTGTTCTTAAAATTATTTCTATTCAAACAGATGAAAGCGATTGCAGGAGAATGCTAACCTTGTATAGAGTTTTAACCCATAAAATTAAGTAGTAACAGGGCTTTAGTAACAGCTCTGGGAAAAAATAACAGACCACTTCAGTTTCTGAATCAGTTTCTCTGATTTTGCTATTTATAGGTAAATGTTTGAGAAAAATGAACATTGTTGTGTTAATCTATAAACTATGAACAACATTTCTCCCAAATTCCAAATAAGAATATTGTCATTTACAGGGTTTCCACAGGTCCTTAAAAAGTCTTAAAATGTCTGCAATTAATGTCTGATTAATAAAGGTCTTAAATTGTCTTAAATTTACTGTAAATTCCTGTAGATATTACATTTTCAGATGGTGCATTTAATGCCAGTGGGAAAGCATATACTTATGTTAGTGGAGAGCTAGCTAATCTTACCAGAGAGAGAGCTAAAGTTAGCGGCGAGCTAGCTAACATTAGCAGGAAGAGAGCTAAGGTTAGGGAAGAGCTAGCTAACATTAGTGGTAAGCTAGCTAACGTTACCAAGGAGAGAACTAGGTTAGCGAAGAGCTAACTCTAACATTAGCGATAAGCTAGTTAACATTAGCCAAGATCTAGTTAAGGTGTGCAGAGAGCTAGTTAATATTAGCAGTGAGTTAGCTAGCTAACTTGCTAACATATTAACTTCATTGGCAAGCTGGCTAACATTAGTGGCGAGCTAGCTAACTGAAAGGTTAAAATAAGTCTTGACTAAGACTATAATAAATAACACATAATTTTAGGCGGCATAATTTTTTGGTTTTAACTTCCAATACAATAAATTATTTTCTACTAAAGAAATCACAAATAACGTTACATTTTTGGGTGTTAAATTATATATATATTTATCTTAAAAAGGTCTTTAAAAGCATTAAATTTGACTTTTAAAATAGTGCAAGAACCCTGATTTAGAGCATTTCTTTGCCGAAAATGAAAAGGATGCAGTGCTTTCAGACCTCAAATAATGCAAAGATAATAAGTTCATATTCATAAAGTTTTAAGAGTTCAGAAATGTATATTTGGTGGAATAACCCTGTTTTTAATCACAGTTTTCATGTATCTCGGCATGTTCTCCTCCACTTATGCCACTCCTGATGCACAAATTCAAGCAGTTCAGCTTGTGTTGATGGCTTGTGATCATCCATCTTCCACTTTTCAATTTGATTAAATCAAAGAAACTCATCATTTTTAAGTGGTCTTCTATTTTTTTCAGAGCTGTATGTATAGAAAACGTATTTACATTTATTTATGTGTTAAAATCTGAAATCTAGTGCCTGTAGCCACAGATGTAATATACTGTAGATAAATACATTATTATGGACACAATAAGGGCCTTTTAATTAACTTTCTTGGCTGTACTTGGTGGACTGTTAAACACTATGTGATAAAAGTGGAATTTCTTCTCTCTAGAAGTTCTCTGGTTGTACTGTTAAAAATAAAAGAACCATTTATTATTTTCTTTTATTCTATGAAACAGTGGAGGCGAGTGATTCGGACAGCACGTCTTCTAGTGATTGCTATGAAAACGTAGGCGAGGAAGCCGAAGCTTTTGTCCAGACATGTGAGTCTCAATGTTTTTTTTTTAAATGAATCCAGAATTTAACCCACACACTTTAAAATAAGGGAACCAGAAAGGTAATTCTCAGCTGTAGTCCTGGAACCCACTGTACACAGTACAGTTTCACTTATACCTTTAACCTAATCCACTCATTTAGGCCTTGATAATTACATGGTGTGCTTGAGCAGAAAATAATGTAGTGCAGTAGGTCCACAGGACTGATGGTGGGAACTGACTCAATTTTAACCACTCAATTAAGTCTTTACTTGGGGAACCAAACATGATTTTTTATAGTCCATTTTATTTGTTTATTTTTGTGTATAGTTATATCAGTGGTATGCATTGTGTAGCTAAAAAAACAGACAACTGTAATCTATAACTGCAAACATCATCTTTTGTTTTAAAGTGGAGGGAAGCCCATCACTTCATGAACAGCACTGCCCGAGCCACTACACTCCTCAGACGACAGAAAACAGCATTCTTTTTCAACAAAGATCCCCAAATCAAGGTACTTGTCAGGTGTAACCGCAAAGCAGCGTGTGTACTTAAAAGTCTGTCCTATGTAATTCAACTGGCTGAGGCCCATACCACACACTGTTTCACTCCCTCCATTAAAAAAAAAATCTGTCCACACAGATGAATTACATACATTGTTTCATGTCTTTCTGTATGATGTACTGTCTGTACCTCATAAAGAGAGAAATCAAAACTACACACTACTTGTAGCGTGAAAAAGTATTTGCACCCTACAAATTTCTTTTGTTTTAGCTTTTTGTCATACTAATATTTTTACAATTAACATACAAAATTCAATATCAGAAAAAAGATAACCTGAGGTAAATATAAAAAGCACATTTTAAATGATAATTTTATTTATTACCCTGTGTGAAAAAGTGTTTGTCCCCTAAAGCCAATAACTTGGTTGTGCCACTCTTGGCGGCAACAACTGCAATCAGGCTTTTTTGATAACAGTCTTTCACATCTCTGTGGAGGAATTTTGGTCCCCTCTTCTTTACAGAATTGTTTTAATTCAATTACATTGGAGGGTTTTCAGCATGAATCACCTGTCTGAGATCATCCACAGCATCTCAAACAGACTTTGACTAGGCCACTCCAAAACCTTTAAGCCATTCAGAGGTGGACTTGTTTGTGTGTTTTGGATCATTATTCTGCTGCAGAACCCAAGTACACCTGAGCTTGTGGTCACTAACAGATGGCCAGACATGCTCCTTCAGGATTGTCTAGTTTGGTTTGGTTACCTTAATAAATGGAATCATCATTTAAAAAAATGCTTGTCTGGTATTAAAGTTTGTTTAATCTGAAAAATATAAGTGTGACAAAAAAAAAAAACTGTAACGGGATAAATACTTTTCACACCACTGTATGTTGTGTACTATGCAAATCATGAAATTATAGATTTTAAAGTCTAAACAGAGCATTGTAAAAGAGATTTGTAATATGCCAAAATCAATTTAGTGACATCTGTGTGTGGATGATGTAGTTTAATGCCTTGTTTATGTAGTTCTAGAGATTAAGCAACAACAACAAAAAATTCCCCCCACCCATTTTCAAAAAATTTCCATTTTAATGGTCCAATGTTTTGTGTGGAAAAAAAAAAAAAAAAACCTTAAAATATCAGAGTACGCGTGGACAAGTACACACAGTATGGTCAGCTCAAGCTGGTTGACCAGCTTAGATTTTGCAATGGGTATTAGCAACAGTCATGTTTTTGTTCCGGTTTGTTGGTTTAGCTGGTCTACAAGCATGGTCCACCTGACCAAGCCTAATAACCAGTATGAAGAAGCAACCATACTGCTTGACTAGCATGTCTGAGCTAGTCCACTAGCATGTCCAGCATCACCAAACTGGTCCATCATCATGACCAGCATCATGCTGGATGAACAGCAAGACCAACACAATCACAATCAAATACAATACACACTAGTCTAGTCAAGCACTGCTTATCCAAATAGTTTATAAGCACATTGTATGTTTTTATCTGGATTACCAGCCTTTCAACCACCTTTTTGACAAAGAATAGCTAAAGCCATCCAAAGCCAGCTACTATCAGAAGGTGGTCTCAAGCTAGATTTTATGGCAGGGACATGATCTGATGTCTGACTTGATAAAAAAAATAGACAGTGCTGATTTATTCACAGACTAACGCCCGTGTAATTGCTCATTCTCTCTCTAGATGACAGCAGCACATCATCCGATGAAGCGTATGAAAACGTGCCAGACATAGAGGAAGAAGACTGCCAGTCCTCTTCAAGCAATGACTACGATGACGTCGCAGACTGGTAAACTTCAAACTGGTGAAAGTCAAATGCAGAAGCATTGTTTGGACCTGGGCAAGTGACGCAAGCTAAAATCAGCTAACTGAAGTTCTCAAAGACTGCTAGCATATATTTATTCACTCTGTGGCCGGTGGTAATGAGATACTGCACAATAATGAGAATGTTTAAAATATAGTTTATTTACAGTTACTCTATACACTAAATTCTTTGGTCTCTGTACAGTTTATCAGAGTAAAACAAGGATTTACCATAACAAATCAATAAATACAAAAGGTTTCAGAGATAATACAGGGCTAGACCGTCTACTAATTGACTCACTTATATATAAGTCACCTGGAATAAAACCTTTATACATAAACTAGTGATATACTTTGTGGCTAAACTGAGAAAAACTACACTTGGTTTGAATGTTTCCATAATGGTTTATGGTGTATGTAGAGGTAAAAGTTGTAATAAACAATAAAACTGAAAAAGATCTCTCATTAGTAACTTAAATAACATGCACACATTTGCTAATTAATTAACATTATAAAACTATGCATGTGTTACACATTAGTGCAGCCCATAATTAATGTGATTCATGTTAAAAAATTCAATACAAGGCGTTGAAGAGTGAGTGACAGAAAATGGCCAGCATCTTCTGACAATTAGAGAGCTTATCAGTACCGGTACTTTCATTCCTACTAAAACTGAATTGCTTGCTGCACCAGGGGCCGCCAGTTCATCATGCTCTGTGTTGTCCACAAACCCACTTTAGCTGGGGGTTATGCCTCAATTCAGAGAGGCTGTTGGCAGAGTACCAGCTGCACTGGCATGCATAAGCCCGAGCACCCTGCCGCCTCTTTAACTTGGCTCGTAACTTGGTGCGGTCTGGCATGTTGTTTCTACAAGAAATAAAACAGAACACATAACAGTAGGACTTAATATTTAACACAGCTGCTACTTTCCGTTCTTCTATGGGTCCAGGCTGAAAGAGTTTCTCCAATATTACTGCCCCGATTTACCTTTGTTGTGAAAGATCACACAAAGATATGAAGCCAAATGTCTAATGCTCGGCCGGTACAGTACAAGTTTGAACACACCTCATTACATTCAATGTGTTTTCTATCAATATTTTACATTGTAAAGTTAATACTGAAGATATTAAAGGTAGCAATTTAAAATACGGTTTATAAATAGTTTATAAAGGAGTTTATTAATGATGATAATTGTAAATTGATAATTGAAATACTTGATAATGGCTTTTTTAACATGTGAAATAAAATAATATGGAAAGTTTAAAAAGTCAGTTTAGGCGTTTAATATGTTATTATAGTCAAATGAATATATTTATTAACAGAAATGGTAATGATTAATGGAAAAGACAAAGTAAAATAAGCATCTAAATAGATCAGTATAAATTAATGTGGAATCACTATCTGGTACATGACAGGCAACTGTTGCTTTAATTAATAACCTTTAATGAACTCCTTTATACAATTTATAACTCTTTATAAGCTATTTATAAACAAGCCTTATTTTAGAGTGGTACCCATTAAAATTATGCAGGAACACATGAAATTATTCTGTAAAGAAAAAGGGGTAAAGAATATGTTTTATATTTAAGATTCTTCTTAGTAGCTCATTTATCTTTAAAGACAGATCTTGCACAGATCTGTATTTTCTCAGTCGCATCCTGAAGGAGTTCCTGGAGGTGCTGAACAATAGTTACTCCTTTTCCTTCACACTGTGAAGCTCCAGCTCATCCCAAATCACCTTAAATCACCATCTCAGCTGTGTTTAGGTCAGGGGATTGTGGACGACAACCTCTGAATACTTTTCATGTATTTAATATTAATCTACAATGTAGAAAATACATTAAATAATAAAAAAGCAATTAATGAGGAAGAGAATGTGTGGTACTGTAGTCACTTCAGTCGTTCAGAATGCATCACTACTGCCCTCTTCTGACTACTTATATTGACAAACATCACATGAACATACCTGAAAAACAGATAGTCACAGGAAGAGTCCCACTCATGATCATTAAACATGGCAATGCCGAAGTCGCAAGCCGTGCATCTTAGTTGGTCACATGCCCTGCAGGAAAAGATAAAGTGGAAAATATATTTGGACCTCATTTACACCTGGTTACGTCATGTGATCTGAATAGTATCTGGACTGTATCCTGATAAGATCATATCCACAGCATTTATACTTGGTTGACAAATGCATCTCAGATCCCCTTCTACACTGGTTTGAATTATCTGAATTGTATCTGTTTTATGTGCATCTTGGGTGTGTTTACACTTGCATTTTATCTGGCTTTGCTTGATTCAGATATGATCTTATACTCAAGATGCATGAAATGAAATACATTGTACTCTTGACAGAGACCTTACAAAACAATTCACAGGTTTACAGTTCAGGTAAATGAATACCTTAAAACACTTAACATGGCAGATCAGGCTGTCCTGCCAAGCAGCAAAAAAATATTTAATTATAAATGAAAATATTGCTGCAATATTGGATACAAGCATAAAACATCCACATCAAACTATTTATCAGGTTCTAACTATCAGGTTAGAACACTCACCTTTGTGAAATGCTTGTTCCGACACCACTGGTTACCAAGCTCCCACCCAGAAACACAGGGCAGCATCTGTACATACAACACAGCAGAACATTCATTCCTTAGCTAATTAGCTTCACTCCAGGTTTTGTTTTAGCCTTTAGCCGAGTTTTGGTAATGATACAGACAGCAAAAGATTAATTAGTATTAAATAGTACGGTAACTATATGTACATGGTGGAAATGTCCTGTGTATCTTGTTTATTGACAATTTGCATAATCAACATGACTGAACACCTGAGACACAAGAAAGCAAAATCCTAATTGTCAAAGTGGAAAAGCAGGTGAAATACTCAAGCAAGCACACCTTACCTGTGGCTACAAAATGTGTAGTATGTGGAAGATAAAATTACTAAAATGAGCAGGAACTCTGCAGGACGGGTGGTGGTGTTGGAGAAATTGGACATATACGTCTTTTAAAAAATTACAATACGTATTTTTTGCACTTAAAAGGCGCCCTTAAAATCCTTTAATTTTCCCAAAAATTGTCAGTGCGCCTTTTAAACCGGTGCACCTTGAGTTTGAATTTTAACAGTCAAGGAGCAGTAAAGCCACTTCAGTAAAGTGCAGCGATATACGATATACGTTTTTCCAGCAGTATTAGCATTAGCCGCTAACTGCACTAGGCAGTAGCTCTTTTGCTGTTCAGTTCCTGCACTGCTGGAACAGCATTAGGATTAGCCGCTAACTGTGCTAAGTGCTAGCTCTTTCGCTGTTCAGAGGAGAATATATCGGACTGTAGCCTTCCCGTTTATTGTGTTAAAACAACCTACGCGGGATGAACAGCTAGCTAATATCACTCTGGCCTACCGGAACACTCAGGGTTTCTCAGTGTAGTGCTGTCGGGCGGGTGGCATTAGCCACTAACTGTGGCTAGGACTAGCAGTTAGCAGCTAATACTAATGCTGCTGCTCCCAGCCTTAGTGGAAATCTAAGCTTACTGTAAATAAACAGAAGCGCTTTACTTACCCAAATAAACAGGTTTCAGGAGAGAAATCTGTGTAGATTTACATCCATCGCTCATTTGACTTTTTATTTTTTATTTTTTTTAAAGATTTGCACTTAAGTTTACTTAACTTAATTTAACTTAGCTTCCCTTAGCTTTACAGGCCGGTATTAGAAGGAAAACATGGCTACACCACTGTGCCTTACCATCCGGTGCGCCTTATGTATGAAAACAGACCAAAAAAAGACTCATTGATAGTGCACCGTATAGTGTAAAAAATATGGTACTTTTTATTATTTTATTTATTTATTATTATTTAAGTCCACTTACTTCTTTGAAGCTGTTTGAGGACAAGAATCCTTAGCATGGCTCCTCACTGTTGCAGGTATCTGTGAATATGCATTCAATATTAATTAGCAGCACGTTTAAGTTTCTTTGCACCAAAGAAAATAATCATAATCACATGCAATGTCCATACAGATGCTTAAACTGCCAGGAATTAACTTTGAGCATGTTTCCAGCATCTACTCACACTCATAATTCATAACCTGTTTCTACATTAGCTATGTTATTTGTTTGTGCTGTCTGGGTCGACCAGAGGAGGACGGGTTCTTCCACTTAGTGTGATGGGAGTTTTTCCTTGCCATTGTTGCCACCATCAATGTGGTGTTTACTTATAAGAGGCTTGGACCCATATCTCTGTAAAGCTGCTTTATAACAATATTTACTGTAGAATGTAATATTTAAATACATTTAAATTGAATTGTAATAAAATGCAATGGGATACTGTGGGTCAGTCACGCGTTTAACATGCCCAGCGCCAAACATCATTTGGGCTGTGGGTGATTATGAGTGGAACTCTGTTCTCTGAAGTGACACTGCACCATTCAAAATCTTTTGGTATGAACCAGATTATCATTTTTTATCCAGAACTCATGATTCACCATAACAGCAATGTTCACACATTTGCTGTGAAGCTTTCTCACAAGTGTAGACCTAAGCACACAGGGGACAAACCCCCTACAGAGGAGCTTCTTAAACAGTTCTTGGGTTACACACACAAAGACTTTCACCTACTCACATCTGAACTGCCAGTCTGGTCATCATCATCATCATTGTCGAGAATCTCCTGAAGCGCAGCCTCAATATCGTCACCATAGGCTTCATGTTTTCTCACAGGGCTGACATTAAATACACAAACACACAACTCAGAAAAAAACTGGCCATGCTAGCTAGACCTCTTCACATGTACAATAGGAGCTGATATAAATATTGCCCGTTATGTTTTCCTAAGCAAGGAGAGCAAATAAAAATGAGTCAGTATGTGGACTTGTTCTAAACAGTGTTTTTGTTTTATTTATGTTGTATTTATTTAAGATATTTTATAAGAATGATTCCAATTCCAATGTCTGAATGTACTTTATAATAAAGCTTATTTTCTCTTTAAAATGGTGCAATTGTATTATTATTTTAGTGGTCTACAATAAGTGGTCTTGAAATGACAAATAATATAATGTAATTAAAGTTAATATAATGTATAATATAATGTATAGTTTCTTCTGGAAAAATATATAATTCAAACAACAACAATAGAAAGGCTAACAAGCAATTAACACAACATTTTGTTTAGTGTTGTTGAACCATCAAAATTTATGCTGCCTTCAAGTGCTCCTTGGACTATGTTCCTACTTATGTAATACAACCTGCTCAAGCAGGTTTGATCATTAAAAAAGAGTGTTTAACAGAAGGTTGTTTATGTATTACTAAAAAGATATTTTCACTAAAATATTTAATAGGGGTCTCCTATATCATATCGTGCACAAAAATATTGCCAAAAATTGGACAAGATAAAAATTCTATATTGTGATCTTGCGATATTCTTAAAAACTTTTTTTTTTGTTTTGTTGTTACTGTGATTACTTTTAATTGTTTGTTTTTTAGTTTTATATACATTATATGCAGTAAATATTTTTTGTTGTTACATTACTTTTTTATTTATTACATTATACATTATTATTTTATACTAAAAATATATATATTTATACTAAGTAAAACTTTTATCTATTTTTTTACAGTAGTGTATTCTTTTTTTTTTATATAGGCATCGGCATATATATAACTAGTTATACGTGTAATATCGGATATTGCAGAAGCCCAAAATTTCCACATTGGTGCATCTATAGTTGATATATTTGGAATTACATTTTTTTCAGTCTTTTACTAACTTTATCTGAAACTGGAGGGTGACCAATAAAAATATCAATAATAGACCGGAGTATAAATACATTTATTACAAATTTAATTACAGACAGAGAAACTAGCTACATGTAAATTAATGGTAACATACAGCTCTGGAAAAGACCACTTAAAAATTACGAGTTTCTTTTCTGAGATTTTACCAATTAAAAACCTCTGGAATATAATTAAGAGGAAGTTGAATAATCACAAGCCATCAAACCAAGCTGAACTGCATGAACTTTTACACCAGGAGTGGCGGCATAAAGTTATCCAAAAGCAGTGTGTAAGACTGAATTTGGCTATTTATAGGTATATGTTTGAGTAAAATGAACAATGTTCATTTTACTCAAACATATACCTATAAATAGCAAAATCAGAAAACTGATTCACAAACTGAAGTGGTCTCTTAATTTTCTTAAGAGCTGTATAACTAGCCAAAATTAGTCCTGAGTGCAAATCTTTAGCTAACCTATAATTAGATATGCAACTTGAATCCATGGCTGAAATTAGAATTTATATTAGTAAACTGACTAAATACATATTAGCTAGTAAAATCTGCGTTAGAACTGTGTTGCTGGTATTATTTTAGGATTTTAAAACAGATTATCATACAGCATCAGAATGATACCTACACTTTTAGCTAACCTAGGTAGCCTAGCTAGACACATAGCTAGTCAGTTAACTTAGCTGGTCAGCTTAGCTGAGTAACACTATCAACATATCTGTGTGTAATAAAGCATACAGCTGGGTGATACAGCACGGTAAGCAGCGTCTGTGACTCTTGTTAATACAGTCTGTTCTGGATAAAGCTGTGTATCTGGCCGTTAGTCTGATAATGTTCATGGAGCAGCAGCTAGGTAAACAGTTAGCCCTGTATCAGCAGCCCGTGTATCAGTGCAGCTCCTGTGAGTACAGTAATAATAATACAGACCTGCTCAGGGACTCCTCGCTCCTCCGTACTCTGAGATTCTCCGGCTTCAATTTAATCTCACGCGCAGGCCGAGCGGAAACTGAAGCATTTCGACAAAACTTCTCTTCAACCTCGTCCAGCAAATCGTCCAAATTATCCGCCATGATTGAGGTCGTGTCTCAATCCTCACCTCCGTTTGTTACCTTCACTACGCGTTCTTCAAGGGGACAGCTGGGGTTGCCATGTTCACGGTTTTCTCTAAGTAAGTTTCATGTGAAAACGGTTTAATACTTAGATAATAAAAAAAACCTAAATAAAAATGTGGAATATGTAGGTTATACTGTTTATGGTGTCTGAAGGTCGCCGAGACCAGTGTTCTGACGAGTGTATATTTAAACATAAAAGTGCCAGAAAAAGTACCATATTTGTGCTACGTTGCCAAACCGTGCTACCCTAGCATATGATTTAACTGTAAAAAAAACTAAAGACGCAACATATTAGAGCATGTTCTCAGTAGAAGTCCCAGTAGATATAGGTTAGTGTTTTTGCATAGCATAAATCACTGAATCATGCTAAAGTTATGACAATAAGAGGTTATTACAGACTGCTTTTCTTTTATTATTATTTTTATTTATTATTAATAATTTCCATTTACACTTTTGCGCAATGACCGTGAGTCCAGGTTGTTTAATGCACCAAAAATATATTTATTATTAAAAAAAAAAAAAACACGGAAATAATCAAAATGTGTAGATCAGCGCATGCGCAGTACATTTAGGAAGCACGTATTGATGGGTAGCATAACTCGACAAAACACGGGCAGAAGTCTCAGTAGGATATTTGGAAAGCCTAAATCAGTATATCAGGGTTCAGCTAAGGTAATAGGGCTGATTATAGCCAGTTTTTGTATTTTCTCTTGTCTTATTATTTTCTTAATAGTTAGCAACACAGATTTACCATAAAACACATGAAAACATGCTGATAAGAAGAACATATGGATAGGTAGCACAACTGGACAGAACACTGGTATACGCCCATATATACAGTGCAAAATAAGTATGCAATTTAGTTAGCACTGGCAACTCAAACTAAGTTTTCCCAAGAAATAATAATATTCACATGCAAACTGACAGTTTTTCTTAAATTATTTAAATCTACGCCTGGTTTCCTGCAGATGCTGGGCTACTTTCGGGAGGTAAGTTTTAATGTAGACGTTAAGGCATTATGATGGTCTTGGCAACCTAGAGTTTATTCAGTTAACTAAAGAAATGCTTAAACAGAAGTTGTTGTTTTTACTCTTTCCACAAAGCTGTTTGTATAATATATTATTTCAGAAATAATTGCGATTAATTATATTTTGTCATTTTAAGACCAATTATGATAATATTGTGTGAGAGATACACAATCCAGGGAGTAGGGCGCGAAGAGAGGGAGGTTGCTGGAATCGGTAACGTCCAGGTAGGCGCTGTAACCATAGAAACACAGGAGCCTTTCTGTCTAACTAACATACAACTGCAGAAATAAATAAATGAAGAAATATGGTGATACGTAAATAAACAAAAATGGAGAAATAAACAAATAAATGTAAAAACGTTTAAATAAATAAATAAGTAAATAAATAAATAAATGCATATATATATATAAATAAATACATTTATATAAAAATAAATATAAAATTGTATGTATTAATTAATTAATTTATGCATACAATTATGTATTCCTTTATTTATTCATTCATTGTGCATTTATTTATTTTTAAGTTACTTGTAATTTTTCGTTCTTCAAAACAGTTTAACACCCGTACAGAAGTCCCAATTATTTACACATTAACATGTGCATAATTATAAACTGTTATATATTACTAATACATCGTTAAAGTTGTTTCAATTAAGGATAAGTAAAACAAAAGTGATTCGTTGTCGGCAGGATTCGAACCTGCGCGGGGAGACCCCAATGGATTTCTAGTCCATCGCCTTAACCACTCGGCCACGACAACACGAACACTATGCTCACCAAGACGGTATTTGAAGACATGTCGTATGTGTCACTGATTTTAGTGTTAATTCTAATTTAGATTATTTGGAACATTCCAGAAATGGAGTAGTTAAATACTAACACTTAATAGTGAACTTTAGGTAGATTCGTAGACATATTCTTGAACCCGTGGTGAAGATTTTTAAAGCAGGGGGAAGAAATAAGTTATATGTGCAATTACAGGCCGCAGAATCTGTAATAAAACAAATAATGAAATATAACGTTACTACTTATAATACATTTTCTTGATTACTATCATTTAACGTTACACATAATTTTACTAGAGTTACAATCTTTATCTATCTTTGACAGTGTTGTGTAAACAAAGATTTTTACAAAATGCCTCTTAATATTATAACTTACTCCTTCATTACGGTAACTGATTCCTGACAAATTAAACACACAGACTTACCTCTGAAATGAATTTTCCTAGCGCGACTGCATCTTCCGCATTCGCTGTTTATTTTTCCGATTCTTTGGAGTTGCCATGTTCTCCCAAAAAGTACATTAATGTAGCCATAAATAACGAAGGAAAGGAGATGGGGAGCGATTTAAATTGGGTTTATATGATAGTGACACCCAGTGGTCAAATCTTGATTCTCACATTATAAAAACCTACTTATAGCCAACCTTTAATTTATTTCTAAAATGCGTCGCGGGATACTCCAAAAAAGGAAATGGGCCACAAATGGTCTTCTTCCTCTAAAATCCACTTTTTCTTGTTCTTTGTGAAATACTATAGGTCTCTTTGAGATGTTTATGCATGCTGCATATGAAACTGTTTTCACAGGGGGTTCTCACACCTGTAGTTCGTTTCTCTGGTCTGAATCAGTTGATGAGTTTGTTACTTTCTACGTTTTCTGCCTTGTTTGGTCTGGTTTCACACAGGCATGAATATCTCTGATTGGTCAAATATAAATATAAATATAAATATAAATATATGAAAAATAGTGAATATAGCGAGAAGATTCTGTGTTCCAGCGCATATATCTGAGCTTTAACACTGAACGCTGAAATACTGCGCTTTTAAAAACGTGTTTGGACGTGCAGCTCAGATGTAAACATAGTAAACCAAGTCACGCAGCTGTGAGAAGTGAACACAGCACACACCGTGTGTGCATGGACACAGCGCTTGTTCATAGCTGTGGTAATTAGCGTTAACTGGTTAATATATCGGTTTAGCTTAAATAGTTAGTTTGGGACTGGACCGAGATCACCTCTTCTAGCAGGTCTTAGTCCGGATCCACACTCGAGTATGATTACAGTTTTCACACCTGCTCAATCGAACTGCACTAAAGTTACAAAAGGACCAGAGTTTTAACTGGACCAAATAGTGCTGGTGTGAAAACGGTCTTAGCCTCCACCATCATTAGACATTGGTTTAATATGATAGCAGTTGGATATTCTTCTTTAATACGAGAAATCTGCCATTTGCCATTCTTTTTATAGGTCTCTTGATGTCATCCTGCGGTTGCTGACTGACATAAGTTGACGGTCAATCTCAAGACCTGATCCCCACTGAAAAAACTCTTAATTTAATCATGTAAGATGTAAGTTGGTCACAAGCTATCAAACAAAACTGAACTGCTTGAATTTCTGTGCCAGGAGTAGAATAAGGTCACCCAAAAGCAGTGTATAAGACCATACCAAGCATACCAAGAAGACGCATGAAAGCTGTGATAAAAAATATTGATTTCTGAACTTAACCATTGTTGTTTCTAAATGAATATGAACTTATTTTATATGCAATATATATTGAAAGCACTGTAACTTTCTCATGTTTTGCAAGTAAATGCTCTAAATGACAATGGGAGAAACGTATGTTATTTTTACTCAAATATATACCTATAAATAGTAAAATCAGAGAAACTTGTGCTTGGGTTGCTCTGTCTCTCTCTCTCTCTCTTTCTCTCTCAGGGCTGTGACCTTTGGAGGGGCAGGTGCTCAAAGTCAAAAGGGGGCACAATGAAGCACAAATTTAAAACACTATACAGAAACATAACTTACAATAAAACCAGTTGATTTGTGAGGTTACTGTGGTGTTAGTGTAAACTACAAATAAACAGAAGTCACGTTAGAGCAGTGTTTCTCAACCCTGTTCCTACATATTCCCACTGTTATGCATATTCTAGAGCTAGCCCTTTAAATATTAGCTGATCAGTTGGAACAGGTGGAAAATACACAATTTTAGGGCAGTGGCAGGGTTAAGTATTGTACTAAATTCTGGCTATCCACAACATCCAGCTTCTAGCTAACTAGTTAGCTAAATTAATTTTCGTTCATTATAGCTCAGTAAGTCCTGCAATCCTAAATTAATAAACACAATTTAAAAATATAATAGTTATTGGCTGATCAGGCACATCAGGGTAAGTTAAACACTACATTTAACGTTATATTTTTTTCTCAAACCATGACTGCGTATTTTTTTATAAGTTAGCTAATTCCAAAGTTAAGCTAACTGACTAGACACAAGCTACATTTTATTAAACACACAGTAGGTTTGATTTGTGTATTTTTAACCAGCTATCATAGTGCTGGACGATATGGCCAAAATTAATATAACGATATATTCCTTAAATTTCGGTCGATACGATATAATTTCGATATCTATCTATCGGAAATCTGTACCTACTACTGTCTGAAAATTTAATTTAAGCCTTTGAAACCTCCTTTCACAAAAACTTTAATACTTTAGAAATAAAAGTAGTCAAAATAAATCAATGCTCAATATTATTTGCATATAGCAAAATAATAACATGACATCCCTGTCAAACATAAGCCTATATAACTATTACCAATAAAAATAACTTTAAATTACAACAGAGGCAGAGCTTCTTATTCTTTGTGAACAAATTTAACAGATTAAAACAAAAGTGTTTCAACTAGGATATAGAATACAAGAAGCCTTTATACACATAAAAGCAACAAGGTTTTCCCGTCAAATAAACAAACCTACAGGCTTTATCAACTATGAATAACTTAGTTACAACATAAGCTATAAAAGTGCTTCAGTCAGTAACGTTATAAGAAAAATATTGTATGTAGTGGAGTTGCTTGAAGTGGTGGAACAGATTAGATGTATTAACATTACCGCTGCTGGTCGGCTGCACTCTCCGGCACAATTTGCAGCAAAGCGGCAAGGAAGCGGACCCGCGGCCGAGCGAGCGGACCCGCGGCCGGCCTCGAGGATCCGGGGCCGACCGAACCGAGTCTACCTTAGCCTTGGATCCGCTCGTCCCGGCTCCGCTTGGCTCCAGCGCGAGACATTTTTGCTGCGTAGCGAAGCTACGAACCCGAGCCTAGCCATTTTAACCTAGCCTTGCCTAGCCTAGCCTAGCCTATTTGGCTACGTGCCTGTGTGGTTACGTCATCACGCACTGACGTAGCCCAGCTACGGGGGCTGAATGTGTTGAGCTCTGGGGCGAGCTAACGCCAGTAAAAAACACCTGTCCGTGATTCTAATACATATCGATATACCACAAAACTGATATCACCGTTATTGAAACATTTCTTATCGCGATAAATACCGATATCGAATTATTGTCCAGGCCTAAGCTATCAGAAACATCTCTCATCACAGTTTATAATGGTTAGCTATCGTTACCTTTCTTATAAGTCTCCGTATATCCATATTAGATTTAACGTCAGCTGCTGCAACGCCCCGCTGCCTAAATTTCAGGCGAGGGGGGCTTCCCAACTTCCTGACTCTGCTCGGTAAAACCGAAAGCTGATTGGCTGTTTCTCCTAAAAGGCGGAACTTTATCCTTGAACCGGCTCCATGATTGGCGTTAAGAAATTAACACAGCAATCAGTGCCCTGGCTCCCAATTATTACTGTTTTTCATTTATTTAATATAACTCTGGAAATTGACGGGAAAATACGAGAAGACGGTGAGAAAGAGGGGTAAAATACAGTAGTTTCCAGGCAAAAACGGGTATTACTTTCACACATACACTTACAAAAAAATTATTGATAAAAGGGCACTTTGGGCAATAAGAGCCAAAGGGCAGGTGCTCTAAGCTCTCCCTCCTGTGTACATGCCTGCTCGCTCGCTCTCTCGCTCTCTCTCTCTCTCTCTCTCTCTCTCTCTCTCTCTCTCTCTCTCACACACACACACACACACACACTCTTTCTCTCTCTCTCTCTCTCTCTCTCTCTCTCTCTCTGAAATAAGGAATCATAAAGCCACTCCTTTTCCTCAGTTCAGAGAAAATGAAACTGATCTCGGGAGTGCTGCTTTCTCTCTCTCTCAGCCTGTGAGATAAGGAAAATGGCAGAGGCCAGTATTTTAGATCAGGATCAGTTCAGCTGCCCAGTCTGTCTGGATCTGCTGAAGGATCCAGTAGCTCTTCCCTGTGGACACAGTTTCTGTATGGTGTGTATTAATGGCTGCTGGGATCTGGAGGATCAGAGGGGGATCTACAGCTGCCCCCAGTGCAGAGAGACGTTCACTCCGAGGCCTGTTCTACGCAGAAACAACATGCTGGCTGAAGTGATAAAGAAACTGAAGAAGACAGAACTCCAAGCTGCTTCTCCTGCTCACTGTTACGCTGGAGCTGGAGATGTGGAGTGTGATTTCTGCACTGGGAGAAAACTCAAAGCCGTCAAGTCCTGTTTGATGTGTTTGGCCTCGTTTTGTGAAGCTCATCTTAAACCACACTATGAGGTTCCTTCCTGGAAAACGCACAAGCTGGTCAAAGCCTCCACACGACTTCAAGAGAAGATCTGCTCTCAGCATGAGAAACTGATAGAGATCTACTGTCGCAGTGACCAGCAGTTAATCTGTTATTTGTGTACCATGCATGAACACAAGGGTCACGATACAGTAGCAGCGGTAGCAGAAAGAACTGAGAGACAGGTGAGATCAACAATCCTTCAGAATCATTATATATTTATTATAACTTAAAGTGGCTAATAAGAAATAGGATGTTGGTAAGAATGTTTTACACAAGGCTTTACTTTCTACTTCCAAATCATTAAGAATGCAGAATAGTAAGCGGTTTTCAGTAAGAAATAACACAAAAAAACTGTGAATGTTTCATCATATTAAATATTAACCATTGCATCTTTTATTGCTTTTTGCAGGGTCAGCTAAAAGAGATACAATCAAAATATCAGCAGATGATCTAGGAGAACGAGGAAAAGCTGCAGGCACTGAAACAGACAGTGGACACTCTTAAGGTAAGTTAACTACTTAGTAAAGAGGTATTTTTTATGTTTTACTTTGTTATGTGTAAAAACATAATTTGGAATAGTAATCATATTGAAGAATAAATGTTTCCACTTAAATTATACCACAGTTTGTTTTGACCCTGCAATGTGATTGGCTGAGAGGCGTTCTATGAGTGTCATTATCAGCCGGTAACGCACTTTAACCAAAGCTCTCCATGCATTACTTCCCCACATAAGGGTAACTACCAACGATGCAGCGCTTACAAACCAAACAGTGCAGCTACAAACAGAGCAGCAATGGAACAATTTTAACTCTCGGAGTGTTTATAACCAAACAGATAATATTTTCTCTCTCACTTTAACTCAAAATCTTTTATTAAACAGCGATAATGAAACTGTGGTATATTCGCAATAATACACTTGAGGACTGTGGCCTCGTTCCTTTGACTGCAACACAGCAGTGCCAATATTACACGTTATAGCAATCCGTCTCATGTATTATTGCTTAATTGTTCAGCAGATAAAGTCAGTCTCATAGTATAGTCGATAATTGCACATGCACTTTGCATTTCCTTCCTGTGCATGGTTTCCAGATTAGTTTTTACTAACAAATTGTAGGTAATTTGAAAATACCACCATGGGTGGAAACAATAAACTTGTGGGATATGTCAACAGTTTTGACTTTTTTTTTTAGTGTGTAATGAAAATGCATTTTCTTAAAGTGTGTATTGATTCTGTTGTTAAATAACGGGCCAGATTTTTAAAATAATATCCCAAAGTGGACACTACATTTTTAATTGTTAGTTGATTCCTCCTCTTACACAAAATTCTTCACCCAGATAAATTGTTTGTGTGACAATTTTTAACCCAAAATCAAATCAGTGCTAATGCCTCTGGCTCTGTCATTGTGAGTTATAAATGTGCCTACATCTGCTCTTTGTGTGTGTTTCCTAACAGCGTTCTGCACAGACAGCAGTGGAGGATAGTGAGAGGATCTTTACTGAGCTGATCCGCTCCATTGAGAAAAGGAGCTCTGAGGTAACAAAGCTGATCAGAGATCAGGAGAAGACTGAACTGAGTGCAGCTGAAGCAATCCTGGAGCAGCTGGAGCAGGAGATCACTGATCTAAAGAGTAGAAACTCTGAGCTGGAGCAGCTTTCACACACAGATGATCACGTCCACTTCCTCCAGGTAACAAACACTGTCTGATATAATACTGATAATTCTAATAAATTAATCAACCAATTAACCTTTATTTTTACTTGAAAGTACATTCAGGGCAGCCCTCATTATTAATGTAGCTGAGCATTTACAAAAACAGGGATTGACATGATAAAGAAAATAATAACTACAGTTAATCATTTTAAAGTAGATCAAAATAAAAATAGAATTAGAAAAAAAAACAATAATAATAATAATAATAATAATAATAATAATAATAATAATAATAAAACCTGGTTTAATTGATTAGAAATTAAGAAGATATGTTTAACACAACAAAAAACTGATAACTTAAGATAAAACTAACTTTTAAATAGTACAATATATATATATATATATATATATATATATATATATATATATATATATATATATATATATATATATATATATATATATAATTAATAGTAAAAAGCAATAATACATAACTGTTAAAAAAAAAAATAAAACAAGGAAAGAAATAAAAAGAAAATAAAGAACTAAGAGAAGAACTAAAATAAAAAAATAAATTTAAGAATAAATTAGATTAAGTAAAACAGGTACAGGCTGTCTAAAGGTGGTTAGATATTAAAAATTTACAAATAATTTAGTGACTCTAGTGAGCTGAGTTTTAGAGTTTCCTGTAGTGAATTCCAGCTCGCTTGTGCACTGTAGCTAAAAGCAGATTTTCCCAGTTCATTAAAAACTCTTGGAACCTGACAGCTGGTCCAGTCACTAGAGCGAGTCAGATAATGAATTACTTTTTTGTTTATTTATACTACGTATTTTTTTTTCATTTACTGCTATTACTATCTCTGTAGAGTTTCCAGAATCTCTGTGTCTCGTCTGGATCCAAGCAGATACACAACATTTATGTCCATCAACATCTCTCATTTGATGAGTTGATCAGATCTGTATCTGAGCTGAAACAGCAGGTAGAGGACTTCTGTAAAGAAAAGTTCTACACAATGTCTCCACACGGTAAGATGAGCTGGGACGCTGTCATATGTGATGTAGGAAATAAATGCTTCATAGATTCATGAATTTATTACTCAGCTCTGGTCTTGACACAAGAAGTCATAAAAGTGCTTCCCCAACTGCACTATAAGCTACAACCACAGTCTCCTTAATTTTCAAAAGGATAATGCTCACACACCTATAGGTTTCCAAAAATGTCTCCACCAAATTGTCAAATTGCCAAACTTTCTTGGTCTATCACCAACCGATTGTTAATAGGGCCTGCTGTAATGCCAGCTTTGTGAGCCTGAAAGTGTGCAGGATCTACAACCACATCTACAACATCTGTGAATAAATATGTTGAAGGATGTCAAATAGAAACCTCTATACTGCCATGCCCAAAAGTATCCCATCTAGTACTCAGTCTAGAGGTGGTACTAGAGCCTCCTTTTATGTACAGTTTTTCTTAATAAACTTACCCTTTGGCTCTAAAATTATTTGTCATACTGATATTTTTCCAATTATCAAACAATAATACAATTGGCAATCAAGTTTTACCGATAACAGGCCATGAGTCATTTACATATCTGTGTAGGAATTATGCTCCACTCTTCTTTACAGGATTGTTTTAATTCAGACACATCTACAACTAGGCTTAATCTTTGTCATGGGAAGCTGACATTTTGTTTTCTAGCTGCTAATTTTTACCGTACTCTGTCTCCACAGCTGCAGCAGTTCAGATTTTTTCATCAGAACCTAAAACGCGAGAAGACTTTCTGAAATGTAGGTGAAACACAAACATGCACACACACAATTACTAATTACTAATGTCTACCTTTTTTTAGTCTTTGGGCCCTATTTTAATGATCTAAAGCACACTTGGTAATTGCGCTTTGCGCCGCTGGATTTAGGGGCGTGTCCTGTGTCTTTGGTATCGTAAGGGCGCGAAAAATGCGCCTTGCGCAGCTCCAATGGTGCAAAGGGCGTGTTTTAATTCCCTTAATTATTCATGGTTGTGTTTTGGGCGTAACATGAAATCAACCAATCGGTGTGTCAATATCCATCCCATTTAAGAGAAGGTGCACACTGACTTCTGTTCATTCCTATTTTAAGAGTGCACAGGAGACTGTGTGTCTGTGCTGTGAAGATACACCAGCAGCTAATAAAAGGAAGAGTAAAGTTATTTTATTCTCTATTTTGTTTATTGTTTATGTAGAAACTGGGTTTACAACACTGAAAATTAACCAAGCAATCAACCATTATTTACACTGGAGGGGGACCCACATTTACAAAGCCGCTGAGCATTTACAGTTTAAAAGGGATAAAAATACTTAAAAACTGACGAAAATATAAAATATAAACATAAAAAAGGAAAAATAGGACATTTTAAAAAGATCATAAAAATTTACATAAAAAGTAAAGAACTTATATCTTATGAAGAAAAAAACTAATTTGATCAATACAATAATAAAAATTAAAATAATATAAAATATAAACTCATTAAAAAAAAAGAATTTAAAACAATCACAGGCTTTCTGATAGTGTGCAGAATAATAAAAGTTTCAGTTTCAGTTAGTTTCAAACCATTGAAACAGCTCACCAAAACCTCAACCTATCCTTTATATTTGACAATATTTGATTAACTTTATAGGTCCTTACTAATCGTATTATTTGTAGCCTCGTGCTGAATTCAGCTCCGCGCTGCAAAACAGAAAGAGAGAGAGCGAGAAAGAGAGAGAGAGGCGCAGGGCATTTTGCCTGATTTCTCTTATACCATGAATTTTACTACACTTGATCCGACCTTATTTATTAAAACATTTTTTTAAGAAAACCGAGGTAATCCCGTGTGCAATGCCGCACGCGCTGCTAAGCTTCGCTCTGCGTGCCTGCAACATTTTAGAGCACTAGACAAGATTTTACGAACACTAACATATAGCTTTATGTTTCTGTGTATTTCAATTGTTTTAAGTTTTATATAATTGCCGGGCAGCACCAGACGTCAGGGTGACAACGTACGATGGCAAAGCGCCAAGCTACACGTGTTTTTTAGTCTTTGTGTTTCTGAACTGTCCTAGATCACTTGTACCTTATGTTGATTGTGTTTCTGTTTTTATTTTATTTGGTTTTGTGTTAGATAATATAGTAAATATTTCTCTTTGTAATGTTGTGATAACTAAACTCTTTGCTTTTTTTGTCCTTAGATTTCTGTCGACTGACTCTGGATCCAAACACGGCATGTCAGTACCTTATTCTGTCTGAAAAGAACAGAGTGGTGAAAAGCAGTCAGAGAGCTCAGCAGTATCCTGCTCATCCAGAGAGATTTGACTACTACTTGCAGGTTCTGTGTAAGGAGAGTGTGAATGCACGATGTTACTGGGAGGTTGAGTGGAGCTGTAGTCAATCTTTGTACATATCAGTGTCATATAAAGGGGTTGGCAGGAAAGGGAGTGGTAATGAGTGCAGGTTTGATGCTAACAATCAGTCCTGGAGTCTGCAGACTTCTCCTCTCTCTTTCTGGCACAACAACATTAAGACTAATATCTCAGCTCCACCACCCTCCAAAATAGGAGTGTATGTGGATCACAGTGCAGGGATACTGTCCTTTTATAGCGTCTCAATACAATGACCCTCCTACACACACTCCACACCACATTCACTCAGCCCCTTTTCGCTGGATTCTGGCTTTCTTATGATTTAACGGTGACATTATGTGAACCAAAATGAACAGCTTTGATATGTTCAGACGTTAAAGGTCTCATTCCATCATTTTTCATTCATTTTAAAATGTCTAGTTGTGGTCTCTAGTATGAATGAATGTCAAGTGAGCCATTTTTTCTTTCTATTTAGCCCTGCCTTAGATCACTGAATTAGAGGTCTCTGAAGAAAGACAGATTTTGACTCTTGCTCATGAATATTCATACATAAAAATATATCGCCTCTGATTGGCTAACAGCACTGCAGCAGAGAACGCCTACTTGCCTTCCCCCACAGTCAGATTTACAGCTCTAAAACTCAAATGAAAAAATGTTTTCAGAGATACAGCCTTAGTCATAAAGAAAAAGCACTGAGTGCTAAGTAAAGTTAACCCTTTAAAATGTACTTATTGTCAGACTCGAGCGGACCCTTAAACTCTTACCGTAGACTTTCAGAGATTCGATGCTTGGGCAGTTTCACCACATCGAAGCCCCATATCGAGTCCGCTCTATATCATTAAATCTGAGTGCTAGTGTTAACCTAGAGTTGCTTACACAAGATAGCTAATGCTAACTATCTCTGTAAACAGAGCTGTTAGCTCTTCCTTAGCTATAGCTCCTAATGCTCTAGCCCGGGTTCAGTGCCGCTTGTGGGCGGTCCTGAGCCGAGGTGGAAGAGGCCATGAAGTCACTGGTTGACATTAGACACCCTAACTTCTCTCTGATCAACTTGTATTTCTGAGGATTTTCTCTTCAACTAGCTACTGCAGACAGTGGAGGCTGAAGAACAGTTTCATATGCAGCATGCATACACAACTCAGAGACCTATAGTATTTTAGCAAGAACAAGAAAAAAAGGATTTTTTGCGGAATGAGACCTTTAAAACCGTATCACCCTATTGGTGATATTTTGTGATAACCAGGGAAAATTCACTCTTGGAGATGGGAAGGGGGAGTAAAACTAGTAGAAAGAACAGTTTAATGTGTACACAAAATCACACTAAACTAAAACATATATGAGGCTTAAAAATGTTGCACCTCTGGATTTAATGCTTGATTAACTGATACAATATCTGTATATAAACGATTATGTTTTAATACCCTTTTAATACCCATTATGACATCACTGGTATAAAATAGGGCAGCAACTAATGATTATTTTAGTAGTAAACTAATCTGATGAACAAATATTTTTGCGATGTCCTCCATCTCTGCTTGTTGTGGGTACAGCTCCTGTTTCTAGCTTTCTCTATCGCTTTTTTGAAATTTTTTTTGTGTTCTGTTGTGATTGGGCACTTTTGGAGATGTTGGCGGTAGGAGGTGAGTGTAAACTGTTCGACGAGGCTGTTACCCTTTTTCCATTTTGTCTCTATCCACAGTAATTTGTGTAGTGCTAGTAATTGATGATTACTCTACAATGAACAATTGGAGTCAACTAATTTTTGTAGATTATATCGACTAGAATAAGTGTTAATTCAACCAAGGGTTAAGCAGTCACACATTTGTTTTTCTCTGACTATAGAGTTTATGTTTGTTTATTCATTTTTGTTCCTCACCAAGTATGTATGCTTGTAAACTCGTTTAATACTTTATTGTTGAAATTTAAATAAACGGTGATGGATAAAAGCATGCATACCAGTATTGTTTACTTTTTGCCCTGTCTCTGAACACTCATCCTGCACTACCCAGAATTTTTTTTTTTTCCACCTTACTAAGGTTTGAGGTGCACTTTATTGCAGCTACACATTGCAAACTGGCTAGAGTAAACTTTTCATAATATTATTATATCTTGTGCATTATAGTGTAGTTGCTTTGATTTTTAAATTAGACTTGAACACAGAAGCTTTAATGAAAGAAATGCTACCAATGCTTATGCCCTAACAGTGTTAATTTTTCGTGACACTCATTGCTATCTTACATCCTGCAAACAGTCTAATGTCATGCCTTGCGTCTGTGCTGTTAAACTAGCATTGGAGTCCTGGAATATATCTACACTGATGGCCCTGTTGTTCTGCAAATGAGGTGTGTTCAAATACATTTTTGGCACGTTGCTATCCCGGCAACGGAAACACGTGTGCTACTGACTGTTTAAAACCCTGACAACAGTCAACAGTTGGATGCTCATTCCTATCTTAGCTACGCAGGTGCACCTTGTGCCCAGCACGCATACACTACACACACACAAGGACACGCCGCAGCATGCTTACCCAACTTTTACATCAACAGTAAACAGAATACTAAATCCAATAAAATTTTTGTTTTTGTGAATGTTCTGCTGACGCACCTTCACAGTGAACCTACAGGTCAGTTTCCTCTGCTGAGAAGAGCAGAAATGCTGCACCGATAAAATGTCAATCCGCCAAAGTCAGAGCGCATCTGACTCTTGAATTGAATGGCTAGTGACATTCTGATTGGGTTCCAATACATCAGCTCATAGACACCATGTGCTGGTTAACATCCCCCTAGGAGTGATGATGCAAAAGAGTGCCATCTACCCACCCAGAGAGAGCACGGCCAATTGTGCTCTCTCAGGGCTCCTGCAGCTGGTGGCAAGCTACGTGCCCCGGATTACACATAAAGAGGCTTAACGTAACTAGCAGGCATTATCCCTTAAATTAATTGTATATAAAAATGCAGTGAAGGCTGTATGAATTGTCTTATGACTTGAAGTCAAGATGTGCTTGTGGCCAGTATCACCAAAACACCTTAGAATCTGTGTGAGGGGCTTGGGGGAACACTTCTGTGCTTAGTACTGTGGTGCTATCGTTTTGCAAAAATAGTCTAAAAAAAAAAGAGAGGGCCGAGGGTCATCCTGTACACCACCGGCGAGGTGCTGCAGGCTCAAGGTAGTGGTTCTGATTGCTACCTGGAATCATGTATAATCGAGTAAGCAGCTGTTTTATGCAGTGGTGTATGTTTTAAGGAACTAGGAGGGTTGGGCTGCCTTTTATTGGATGTTTTTAGTTACTCCTGCTGCCTGTGAAATCATCCTTCCCCTCTTTTGGCTACTGAGCCAGTGTAAGTTTGAAGCCAAGTGGCTCAAAGAACATTACTGTTCAGTTTTTCTTTTATTTTGCCCTAGAACAGTGTTGGCTGAGACTCAAAGCAGCGCTGAGCAATATGGACTTTTCGATTAGGACACTGAACTTTACTCTTATTTTGTATTGTTTTATACACGCCCCCATGACACACTTGCCTTAAGGTAAAAAAAGCCATACAGCTCGTCCTTGATTACATTTTAGGGTGTATTGTATTCAATTTCAGTATTGTACACAAAATCAGCATTTAGTATTGAGCATGGAAATCCTTGTATATTGCTTTTAATAAATAGCTCAAGTGTTTTTTATGTATGTGTATTAAACTTTAGCGACATTAAATATGTATATATTGTTTGTATTGTATTCTATTTGTGGGAACCACCTTTCACATAAAGGCATTGTGAGTGTAGAATATGTCAGCCTAACCATTCTAAACCTTTAAATGAACATTGATTCAATGTCAGAATGTTTATTAACTGATTAAAGCCTTGTTAAATAAAGGTTGTTTTTCCATCAACATTAAAAGATGTAATGCAACCAAAAACTTAGTGTGTATTTAATGTTCTTTGCTATTAGTATCAGCAGAGGCAGATTAACCCACTTCCTAAATGACTGCAAACCGCTAGAGGGAGTCTAATATGAATGAATCAGCTACGAACTCTAAAAATAGTGAATGATCTCTTGGCCAGGATATTCCTTCAGTTTTGGGAAGTATAAAGATGTATTTTGCTTAAAACTAAGAAAACTTGTATATTTCTAATTTTCTAATATTTTCTAATATTTATGCACATATACAGGGTCACAAATGCATAAAAGTATAGGGAGAAATAGGTATTTACAAAATTTACAATAAGACAATACAACAGACATATAACAGGGGGTTATTGTAATATTAAGAGCAGGTATGCTGATTGAAGAGAGCGTATATAAATAAACAAACATGTAATTGATGGGATCAGCTCTGGATACATTTCAAGAATGGGGACCAGATGTTGTTGTAGGGATTGATATTATATAGTAATGTAAATGTAAGTCTTTGTAGATTTAAGTGTTCAGTTACAAAATTGTACCAGTGCTTTATTGATCATTTTGCTCTGTCTTTCTAGTTGAGTGAAATAGGTTTTTAGCCATTGTTTGAGAAATAAAGAGGAATGTTTGCAGATTTTTTGAGAATGATGGAGAGAAAAGTCATCAAGCAGTGTACAGCAACAGAGATTGTGATGCTGACGCTTAGTATCTCAGATAGCTTTTCCATGACCTCTGACCAAAACTGTCTGACAGGGGGGCAGTTCCAGAATGCATGATGGTGATTGTCTATTGTGCCTGAACAGTGTGTACAGGTGTTGGTGTTGGTGAGGCCCATCATGTGCATTTTATAGGTAGTAAAATGTTTCCTATGTAATATTTCATTTTGAGTGAAGTTATTTTTATTATTATTTGTTTATGGGAAATGTGTCATTTTATCCAATTGTAAAGCTACCTGAATAGGTGTACCAGTAAGCATATCAGGGTCTGGTTGTTCATAAAAATAATAGTAGTGAAGATCTGAACCACAGAAAACAACTATATGAAGCTGATATCTGGAAGTCTGTAATTGATGTTAAAATGTCTGAAGAAACATTGATGGAGCTTCAGTTTTCAACCCTGCAAAAAAATCAGTTGAACGGCCATAGTAAATATTTAAAAGATGTTTTAAAAATACATAATTTTGACTTTCGGGTCGACTGTTCAAGACATCCAAAGAAAATCTGGACTTAAAGAATGTGCATTTAAAAGACATACACGTTGAAAAAACTTTAATTCAAGATTTTGGACAAACACACCTTTTAGAGGCAAAAAACAAGGTGAAAAACACATAGTTCAACAGATTTTTTTGAAAATGTAAGAAGAAAATAAACAATACAATCTTTAGATGTTGAAAAATTATGGGGTTGCCAAAACATTAGCTTAAGACTGCATTTGTGTTGATTTTTCATATCCAGATTACAAACATTTCATTGCTTCTATAAAAATTAGAACATCAATGCATGTCTGCGTGTGTGACATGATTGATGATAGATCACAGTGATGAAGATTCTGTCATACATTCATTTCGGTTTTGAATTAAACAGTGCAAAGTTTCCAGAGAGAGCACAGCCTGATCAGAAAACACATAATGAAATGTAATTTTAAAAACTGCGTACAGCTGTTTTAAGCTTATAGACTGTTCAAATTAAAGAAGAGCTGTTCTTGTCTTTCAAAGCGTGTTAGGTTAGATTAGACACATTACAACTCTTTACAATAATGCTTTAAAATAAAAAATATATAAAAATAACCTATAATTCACATCATAATGAACCAGCATCATGAGATGGGATGACCCCTGTGGAAAGTATTGAATGTGACTGTATATCACATTGTAAGAAGCCCATTCGTTTTTGTCATTTATGACCTGACTCCTGATTGGCTCTCCGCCTTCATGACCCGATCTCTGATTCTCAACACACACTACAATACTCAACTCTGACAGTGTGTCTGTTAGTATTATGAAGAGCACACTATCCAGACGCAATGTGTTCTACAATGATGCTCGTTGAATTTTATTTGCTTCTCTCCAAACTGAGAAACAAATAACCTCATAGCTTCAAAGCAGAATTGTAGTGGTGAAGTGTGTGTGTTCATAGCACTTTTAAGTCTGGTGTTAGACCCAAACAACACACTACCTCACCAAGGCATCTTGAGTGCCTTTCTGAACACATTGTCCATACAACAGGTGCTGTATAGATCCACAATGATGCTCACTAAAATGTCATGTGTTCCTCTATTCTTCAGGCCAGATGATGAAGTTGGTAGGGTCAGACATATTGTTGCTCAGGTAAAATCTTGGATACTATTCCATTTGGTTTTAGGCTAACGATGACATGCTTCATTTCATGCTGAGTCTTCTTTAACAGAGCATTTTTTGAGAACTTCTCTTTGTGGCGGGTTAGTGTATTTCGTAGACAAATCTGAAAAGAAAAATATTTTTTTTTAACATAAGCAACACAGAATACAATGGTATTTGATTAATGTTGATTAAGCTATTTGTTATTTATTGAATATTGGATTATATATTTACAAGTGTGTCTGCTTTCTTATTGTGATTCATTATGCAAACTACAGACTACTACACAAAAAAGACAAAAGAGGGTACTTACATAACTACAATAAAGCATCAGCATTGCCACGATGAGTAAAGTGATGGCAAGCACCATGAATACTGTATCATTTTCATGCTCATATTTTCCTTCACTTGTTTCCTTCCTCATATTTTCCTCATCGGCATGGTCTAAGAAAGACAAAACAAACATATTTAATTGATATATTTTTGCTGTTAGTAACCAATACACATATCCCTCTCTCTTGAGAGAGAGTGTCTACCACCACAATATTATTTCATATAAAAACATGTCTTCATAGCTGTACACTCACCGTAAACCGCCAGGTGAATCTCTTTCTCCTGGTTCTGATGACCAACAGGAGCAGACAGAAAGCAGAGGTATCTCCCAGAATCCTCCTGAGTCACATTAGGCAAGAGAAGGCTCTGCGAATCCTCAAGTATCTGCACCTCCCTCACGAAACCTTTGTATCTTTGGACAGTGCCATTACTTTGTGTCAGGTTCTTCATCACTAAACCAGACAGCTTGCGAGAGGGAGCCTCGCTGACCTGATGAAATAAAACGACAGGTTAAAATGAAGGTTAACGTTCAAAAAATACCACTAACCTTTAGCTTTTAAATACTAATTTAACTAGTGTTTCTCAGTCTTAGTGCTTGAAGATCCACCATTCACCTGATTAAATATTTCTTTATGATGCTCTTCACATGATTTATAAGCATCATTCCCCAGTCTGGCCTGTCTATATCTGACTGTAAAAATACACTGTTTCCATGTCGCTGTTTCCATGAAAGCAAAAAGAAGTGGGTCCATTTTTAAAGTGCAAATCTTTAGCCCAGTTATAACTAAGATATAATGAATATTTTATTCCAGACTGTTGTTTTGAATAAAGAACACATCTCATTTCCATATATCATACATCATTCTTAAAAGCAGCTTTAACAAAACAGCCTGTTTCAAACTGATTTATGAATGTTTAAGAGTGAATTCTCTTAAAATATGAACTGTGTCCTGGTATAGAGTAGCTGACGGCGATGAAGTCAACAGAAAAAAAAAAAACAGTTTGATGCCTTTACTTATTATTCATTATATTACATTTGTGTTTGATTATGTTCTCTTACCTATGGTGTTGTGACTATAAGCACATTACATTACATTTACAGCATAGTGAATGTCAGTGTTGTGACCAATTTCATTATTAAATTGTAAAAAAAATCATTATATTCTATTAAAGGTATTCTACTTGGTGTGCCAAGTGTGAGTGTCACTAGAAACTTCTCATAAAAAGATTTAAGAAGAGTCTTGTTGAAAATAATATAATAGGATATAAGGACCATAATAAATAATTGAAACTTGAGTAGCTACATGTAAAGGCAACTACAAGACAACAAAAAGAGTATTACATATTAAGTAGTAAATACGTTTTGATGGGATTGATGTTAGCATTGCTAGACTTTCAACACTCTACAAGTATTACATGCCTACAGTAATAATACTGTGGCGGCTCTGGGTTGTGTGTGTGGCTGCCTGCAGGTATGCCTTGGGAGGGGTTATGCAGAGAGGGTGGGCACCACTCTGGATCTGCCATCTGGGAGACACACAGCTGGGTTGGTGGCCTTTGGGCTATTTTAGCTCTGTGGTAATGGTTTTAGCTCTCCTAGTCTTGTTAAAGACTATAAGTGAGTGGCAAGCCTGTTCAATAAAGGAGCTGTTAAGCATTCAGCATGAGTGTCACGGGTCTTCCTTCCTCTTCCACGCCACAATACTTTTGTTCTCAAGTGGAAGTACAAATCATCTTGGTTATCTTCACTGTTTAAACACAAGCTGTCACAACGTTTTCTAGTGTTAATCTAAATGTATCTGAAGAACCGTTCTCATACCTTGTACCATATGACGGAGCAGTAGCGGACCCCGGGCTGAGCCTCCGCCGGGCAGCGCAGCACCGCGTCCTCCCCGCTGATTGACCGAGCTCGGAGCTCCACGCTGGCGAGGCTCCCCCGGAGCACTGCCGCGGACAGCAGCAGACTTAGACTCAGGACTCCAGTGGTAATCATTTTTACTCTCCTCTCAGACAGAAAGTAGAGGAGATTCAGACGAGCAGATTGATATATAGTTAAACAGGGGAAAACCAGAGACCAAAACCACGCCCCCTAGGAAAACCCTCCACTGAAAATAAAAAGAGGAACCGCAGGTCACCAGGCATGTCTTTAGACAGCTGAATCCTACTACTTCTAAACCCTTATACTCGAAAAATAGAGCTGATATGGATGATAAGATATAGCCTAATAAGCAAAACAAGCTAGCTAACCTAAAAATGGGTTTGAGCATTCTAAACTAATGATACAAGTAGGAAAGGTATATGAGCTATAGACTTCAGTGACGAGGTAGACAACACTGGAGAAAGAACTGGGATTGTTTTTATTTATTATTTATTATTATTTTCTTTGGATTTGGATTATTATTTTCTATTATTATTTTTTTTGTCCACCACACAACAGATTTTTGGCACTTTTGTTAGGCGTACACAAGTTTTAAAACTAATATGAGAAGTCTGCAATAGGCAACACGCGGATAAAAAAACAGCCCAGTATTGTTTAACCACACCATGTGGGCGTGGTCACAAATACGCCCTGAATAGGCCCCGCCCATAACCCCCCACGCAGCCCGACTGTCAATAGGAACATGAACTAGACGGAGCGCCTAAGGATATCGATAGCACAGAGATGATAATCGTCGTTCTGTTTTTAATAGCTGGTGTTTTTCACCACAATGGTAAGTAGCTTTAAACCCTACTGCCGGACACGAATATTGTTACGCTTTTTACACACGAGAATAAAAAGAACACTATTCACACCTGTTTTTATACAGTAAGCTTCAGGCTAACACACCCGCACACACACACCCACACTTTCTCACTCTCTCATTCACAGCTTCCCTACACACAAACACACAAGACAGGACTGCGTTAACCGCTGATTTTACTGATTTCTACACCCGTGAGCGCACAAAAAGGAAATGTAGGCAGTTAGTGAACTTTATGTCGTGTTTTATCTTACTTCCGTAGCTACCTGTGAGCGCTAGCATTAGCAGGTGCGGCTTCAGGAGCAGCAGCGCGGCGGAGGGGCTCAAGTGACAGGCGGACAGACGGGGGTCAGCTTAGCTCTGTTAGCTAACCAGCGTTAAAAACGGGTAGTCAGCTGTTTAATCGAGTAAATATCCAATTTACCAAATACCCAAATGTTTGTAAACATGTTATAGCGCTACTTCCGTATTGTATTCTTTCTAAAATCTGACGTGTTTTCTGGGAATTCCCCCCAGACTTCCCCGACTCTAGCTCAGATAACCTATTTCTCGGAACTTACAGGGAGTTTCCAGTGGTTAGACATGCCGTCATGAAAAAAAAAAAAAACAAAATAAACAAAAGTGCATATACACACTAAGAAAAATAAGTACAGAAAAAGAGTACAAAGCTTGTCGCTGGGGCTATACCCTATATTGAGGTACAACAGAGTACCTTTATAAAAAAGTGTGCTTTTGAGTACAATAAAGTATTATTTTTTAGTGTGTACAGTATAAGTCAAAGGTTTGGACACACCTTAAAACCAGTGTTTATTTATCACTTTAAAATGTTATGCCTTGTAGTTGAATATAAACTCTTCCAAACTATGAAAAAAATAGAATTATTTAGATTCTTTAAAGTAAGCATTTATTGCTTAAATTACAACCTTGCACGTCTTGTTGGATTTTCTCAGTCAGCTTTATGAGGTAGAGTCACCTGGAATGGCTTTCAGTTAACAGCTGTGCTGAGCTTTTCAAGAGTTAATGACTTTAATTTTTTTGCCTCTTAATGTGTTTGAGAGCATCAGTTGTAAAGTTGGAAAGAAGTAGAGTTGCATGTTATACAGTGACTAGCACTATTTGAGTAATGTTCTAATCCATATTATGGCAATAACCACTCAACTAAGTAAAGAAAAATACTTTAAGAAAAAGGAAGGTTAGTCAATCCAAAAAAAGTATGAACGTTTCGAAGAAAGTATCCTCGAGTGCAGCTGCAAAGACCATCAAAAACATTATGATGAAATTGGCGCTCATCATCACCGCCCAGGAAAGAAGTTACCTCAGGATAGGTTAATCCGAGTTACCAGCCTCAGAAACCACAAGTTAACAGCCCCCAGATAAGAGCACCTAAGCTTCACAGAGTATTGTGGTTTGTATAACACGTTTCAGTTTACTAACTACGTGATTCCTTATGTGTTCCTTCGTAGTCTGGATGACTTCAGTATTAATTTACAATGTAGGAAAAATAAAAATGAAAACAATAATTGAGAGAAGGTGTGTTCAGATGTTTGACTGGTACTGTAACTTATAATCAAGCTTAGCTATATGTAAAATAACATGACCTCAAATAAAAAATAAAATGGCAATTTAATAAAGTGTTGTTTATATCTATATTAGTTCACCCTAAATGCAGCATAATTACAACCCCTCATCCAGACAGTTAACGTCTTTTTATTTATAGAGAATTATAAAATACTGACATTACAATTACTGCGTTCATTGACCTTATTACTCAGCCCCAGGCCTAAGATGACTCATATAAGTGAGTAGAAAACCCCTTACTTTCTGCTCCTTTGCACAGTATGTGTTTCAATCTGTTCCTAAATGTGCTCCCATGAGAAGCAAATGATAGAATAACAACCAAAATGTTGATCTGATCTGATCAACAGGGGACAGCCTTGATGGTTTGATGGATGTTCTTATTGTTTATAAACAGTGTCATTAGTAAATATATTTATCAAAATGTTTTTTTTTTATAGAATGATTTAAAACTATTACTTTACTTGCAGGTTTATACATTTTAAAGTAATTCAGTATTTGAGTTAGATATTATAATAATATGTAATAATTTACTAATACTAATAATACATGCTAATAATACTAATATATATATATATATATATATATATATATATATATATATACATATTACATATATGTATACATAAAACATAAGCAGCTGCTAAAGGCCATATGACTGCCACAGAGGTCTTAACAGTTTCTAGGTGTACATATATGATCTATATATAATGTAGGTCTGAGGGAGTGGCTAGATGGCTCTCACTTTAAAACATTGTTTTTACTTAATACAAATAGGGTCAGTTTACCAATCAGGGATTACTCTTGGATTACACAGCATTGGGATTCCCATTAAAATAAATATTTAGTCCAGGATAGGCCTATCACAAAGAAAATTGTGGACGATATATTGTTGAAGAAATTATTGCAATAAACAATATTATTGCCATTTTTAGACCACTTTTGCTATTTATAGGTATATGTTTGAGTAAAATTAACATTGATGTTTCAGTCTATAAACTACGGACAAAATTTCTTCCAAATTCCCCAAAAATATTGTCATTTAGAGCATTTATTTACAGAAAATAAGAAATGGCTGAAATAGCAAAAAAAAAAAAATGCAGAGCTTTCAGACCTCAAATAATGCAGATAAAACAAGTTTATATTCATAAAGTTTTAGGAGTTTATAAATCAATATGTGGTGGAATAACACTTTTTTTATCACAGTTTTTATGCATCTCTGCATGTTCCCATCCACCAGTCTTACCTACTGCTTTTAAATAACTTTATGCCACTACTGGTGCAAAAGTTAAAGCAGCTCAGCTTGGTTTGATGGCTTGTGATCATCCATCTTCCTCTTGATTATATTCCAGAGGTTTTTAATTAGGTAAAATCAAAGAAACTCATTATTTTAATTGGTCTCTTATTTTTTCCAGAGCGGTATTTGGACAAACATACACAAACACCAATAGACAAATCACGATTATCAAATAATATTGAGGTCATGTCTTTTTATTGTATGATAAATTAATAATGCCTAATCTAGGACCAAGCTTAATCCTAAAAAAGTATACACTCCTTCACTATTTCAACTCTTTCAAGTATGCACAAAAAGTTTCTTTCAAAATGTCAGATTTACTGATATGGACAAATTACAAACCATTCAACTTTAAAGCAGATTTGTGTTGTTTTGTAGGTGGAGGGTCAAAGGTAAATTCTGAAGTGGTTGAATATGGCTGTGTCTGAAACACAAGAAATGCTGACTTGATGCCTTCCTGCTCATGCTATCTTTCTTAGAATGCAGTGTTGTAATTAATCACTTATCACACTAGATATGAGTGTTTAGATGTATTGTTATTTATTGTTAGCATTTTGTTTCAGTAATACGGAGGGCTAGATTACTGAAATTTGATTCAGATTCATGACTGTGTGCCTTTTTGACTCAGAATCTTGTCTGAATAGGCACCATTCCTCACGTTTCAGACACAGTGTAGATCACTTATAGGTAGCATGTTGGAAAGATTTCCTTGCGTGGGTACCATATTATACCAAAAAAATCCTCATCAAATAAGCACAAAAGGGGTAAAAAGGGTGTAAACATGCAATCACTTATTTTATGTTAAATATATTATTTTAAATAGTTTATTTTGTATATTTTGGTCAAAGATTATAGTATTTACAATAATCTCATGTATCAAAGCAAAGGGAAAACCGTCCAAAGGGTTAAATACTTTTATCGTAGTAGTTCTATCAATGGTAGAAGTTCAAGACTAGCACATAGGCAGTATCGAGGTGCATAAATGATCTAATCTGCTTTCCTTTCTGCATTTTAATTGATAGGTCTGGCTTCAGAAGTTTCTGAAACTTCAGAGAACTATGACTGTACTGAAGAAAAGCAAAACCTGAGGCCTCAGTTGTTAAATGATTTCACGGGTTGTGAGAATACATGGACCGTCGGGAGAACTGTAAGTACAGCAAAATGTTTATTACTTTATCCTGCTGATGATCAGTGAACCAATTTATCTTATCCTCTGTTGCTCTTCCCTTAGACCATAGCCAAAACTATAAATGACAGAGCGGAGTGCCACAGACCGTGCAGTGAAGTGACACCCAGCGGAATCGTTCTCGACTCATGTGTCAATATTACGCTCACTGTTTTTTGTACAAAGGCAAGTCATTTCTACTTCTATTTGGTCACGATCGATGACTGTATATAGCATGGACACTAGGGTTTAATTTCCTTTCATTCAGTAAAAATTCCTGTCCTCTTTTCCCTGATCTAGCATCCCAGACCGGCTTCACTGAGTTTACAGTCCAAAATCTAAGTGCATTTTCCCTCATCAAACCCAGTTTATCCTCTAAGTGCAATGATTTAGCAGTACAATTGTTCATTGTTTATTTATTCTATTACAAAATGGTTTACAGCTCCATCAAATTACAGTACTTGTGCTCAAGATTAAACCAAAGCTGCTAGAGTCCAGTTTAACCCCTAAACTGAGTCAGAATCACTGGTGATGAAATAAAGAAAAATACTGGACTGTCCATATTTATATACAGTCATTGATCATGACAATTACACATTTGATTGGCTTTGTACATGTGTTTAACATGTCTTTATTTTACATTTACAGGAATACACCTCGGAATACCGGATGCATTTTATTGGTAAGAGTTTTTAATGTACAGTGCCTTGAAATTTTTTTTATACCTTTCCACATTTTTCTCAAATGTATTTTTTGTGTGTGATAGACCAACACAAAGTAGCAAGTAATTGTGAAGTCACAAGAAAATTAGATATAGACATTTTTAAAGCTGAAAGTTTCGGGGCCCTCTCTGGTGAGAATTGCACCAAGCATGCAGAAGAATCATTTTAAACTGGGCGGGTGGGATGCAGTCTCCTTTCAGAGCGGATGAATCCGATTCCAGGTTATGTTCAGTCAGAGAGAGGGACTGCACTTAGTCACAAACCTCATCCAAACCTCATCCTCACCCAAACAGCATCGTCAAAACACACCAGTCAGGTCAGGGATAAAGTTAAGGAGAAGTGTAAAGCAGGATTAGGGTATAAATAACATCCAAAATTAGATCACAAAAGGATTATGGCATGACTGGAAACCTATCAAGACATGGTCGTCTACATAAACTGACAACTCTAGCCAGGAGAGCACTAATTAAAGAAGTAGCCAAGAGGCCCATAGTCACTCTGGAGAAGCTGCAGAGATCCACAGCTCAGGTGTGAGAATCCGTCTACAGGACAGCTATTACTAACACCCTGATCACACCATCCCCATCATGAAACATGGTGATGGCAGCATCATGCTGTGGGTCAGAGTGGGACAGTAAAGCTGGTCAGAGTTTATGGGAAGATGAATGGGGGTAAAAACACAGCAATCCTGAATGTAAACCTGTTGGAGACTGCAAAATCTGTGATCTGTATTTTGCTAGGAAGAATGGGCAAAAATGTTTGGTTATAGATATGCACAGCTGGTAGAGACATGCCCTAAAAGACTGAAAAAGCAGTAATTGATACAAAGGTCCTACAAAGTATTGACTCAGGGTCTCCATAGTTTCCATAGTTTTTCATAGTTTTCAAAACTATGTATGTATTTTTTCACTTCACAATTACTTGCTACTTTGTGTTGGTCAATCACATAAAATCCCAATATAATACATTTAAGTTTGTGGGCGTCACATGAACAAACGGAACAGTTCAAGGGATATAAATACATTTTTAAGTCTTTTCAAGTTACCATTTATATACAGCTCTGGAAAAAGATACAAGACCACTTCAGTTTCTGAATCTGTTTATCTGATTTTGCTATGTATAGGTATATGTTTGAGTAAAATTAACATTGTTGTTTTATTCTATAAACTATGGACAACATTTCTCCCAAATTCCAAAAAATATTGTCATTAGGAAGATTTATTTGCAGAAAATGAGAAATGGCTGAAATAAAAAAAAATAATGCAGAGCTTTCAGACCTCAAATAATGCAAAGAAAACATTTTCATTCATTTTCATAAAGTTTTAATAGTTCAGAAATCAATATTTGGTTTAAACCCAGTTTTTATGCATCTTGGCATGTTCTCATCCACCTGTCTTGCACACTGATTTTGGATAACTTTATGGCCACTCCTTTATGGCTTGTGATCATCCATCTTCCTCTTGATTATATTACAGAGGTTGTCAATTTGGTAAAATCAAAGAAATCCATCATTTTTTAGTGGTTTCTTATTTTTTTCCAGAGCTGTATATTAGTATTCTTAAAGGGACAATGTTGTTTCCATTGTTAACATTTTTGTTATATTTCATTGCAGGCAAGATGAATATCCCTCCTCCATTACAGGATTCCAAGGGCAGAGCTTGTTATGGTAATGTTAAACTCTTATACTACACTGATAAAATATAGTACAAAGTCAGAACACATATCATTTGTGAACATTCTTACATGAGCAAATCACCATACAATAGCATGAAAAAGTATTTTCTCTTTGCTCTCTCTCTCTTTCTCTTTCTGTAAATACATAATTATATTATTTAGACTTATATACACTAATAATACATATTAATTATACATGCAATTATTATGTTCTTCCTTTTTATTGCTGCAAACGTTTCATTTGTAGGATTTTGAGCATGAATTGTACTTTATAGATCTTGCTATAAATTTCATTGTCAAGCAATTCCAACAGTTTAAAATTCTTCTGGAAGACCTGTTGTGTGTTTGGATCTTTGTGTTCACTTGGGCACCAGCTGTACTTATCTGTTGTCTCTTCATCAGGTCTCTTGGCGTGTCCTGCATTATTCCTCCCAGTGGCTCTGGGTTGGATTTTGCAGCGCCGCAGATCTTCAATCAATCATGAAAGAAGAAACGCTGGTCTGAGCGAAGTTTAATACATGCCAACCAACATTAATTACACTATGAACGTTTATTTAGAGATGAATATCTATAATAATCTAAATAATTCCTAACTTATGGATACTTTGTACTGTAAAGTAGCTGTGCAAGTTTACAGAAATACAGTATATAAAATAACAGATTTAATCATATTTAATATTATTTTACATATGTAATAAATAATTGATTTAAACCTTTATAATATTTTATAGTAATAATACAAAATATATATAATATTAATAGTATTATAGTATAATAGTATTATTATAAATTTGTATTTTATTTGTTGTGTGCAAACTATATTGTTATATTATTATAATAATAATGGTGTAGAACTAAAGAATTACATCAGCTGCAAGTCTGTATTGCTGTCTGGTGTCTTATATAACTGTGTATATATATATATGTATACACATATTGTATTGTGTATATATTGCTTCGTGAAGTATTAGCAATTATATATTATTACAGTATAGAGGTAGAGCTTAAAAATATATTTTAAAATAAGTTAAATGTTTACATTATAAAGATATATTTTAATATAATAAAAATAATAAATTTAAATCTATATACTATTTTATAGTAATAAAAACATTATATATAATACTAATAGTATTATAGTATAATAGTATTTTTTTATATATTGTATTATATTTGTTGTGTAATATATTGTTATATTATTATAATAATTATGGTATAAATTGCTGATGGTTGCGTTGGTGGTTGCTAGGCAGTTGCTATGGTGTTGCTCTATTGTTGCTGTTCTGGAAAAATTAAGAGGCCACTTCAGTTTCTGAATCAGTTTCTCTGATTTTGCTATTTATAGGTATATGTTTGAGTAAAATGAACATTGTTGTTTTATTCTATAAACTACAGACAAATTTTCACCCAAATTCCAAATAAAGATATTGTCATTTAGAGCATTTATTTACAGAATATGAGAAATGGCTATACTCAAAAAAAAAGAAGATGCAGAGCTTTCAAGTTCATATTCATATTGTTTTAAATCAATATTTGGTGAAATAACCCTGGTTTTTAAATGATAGGTTTTCATGCATCTTGGCATGTTCTCCTCCACAGTCTTACACACTGCTTTTTGGATAACAAATATTCAAGCAGTTCAGCTTGGTTTGATGGCTTGGTTTGATGAAGAAACTCATCATTTTTAAGTGGTCTCTTATTTTTTTTTCTGAAGCTATATATAAGTAAACACATACTGTATTGTGTATATATTGCTTCTGTGGATTCGAAAAATATATTTTAAAATAAGTAAAATGTTTACATTATGTGATAAGATATGTGTATTTCTTTTATATGATAAAAGATGTCATTTTTAATGACATTTATTTTGCTTTTTATTCTTACATATAATGAATATTGTTTTTTTAACCATATTCTATAAATCATTATTTTGTAAATGCTATAATATTAAAAATGATTACAATTATGAAAGTGGAAATAAGCATGTATTTCCAAAAAATAAATATGAATCATTCACCGATGTCTTCTCATTTTTCTCAGTTTTACTTGGATACCTTATAATATGTGTTATCTGTTGATGTATGTTCTCATTCCCCACATGTGCATGCACACTGACCAAATAATTCAGGGCTCAGTTTGAAAAAGTCACATGTTTATCTTGTACAGTGGTATTTAGGAACACAGTACATGTACATAAGATGCTTTACAATATTATTTACATGTTTCCTTTATTTGCAGCAAACCCAGCATTTCTGATACTGAAAACAAATTTAGACATTATCCTTTATCTAATGAGACTGAAGACATTTGATTTGATCCTCGAAATATTTATTATGTAAGTCATACTTACATATGTTTTAGCCAGAATGCTTAGAACATCAGTAATAGGCTCTGTGATGTTTGGCTCAGATGTTTCTTCTCCATCTGTGATGTTTTTTTTTTTTATATTAGCCGTGAGCTCTATCCTCAGATTATAGAACTGTGAGGACCCTTTACCAGGCCCTGCTCTTTTCTTACTACAGGCGCATGAATGCTACAGTCCCGCGCCTCACATACTCCTGGAACACCTGCATCTCCAGCCACACCAGGCTGACCAATAGGACCTGGGAACCCGCGAGGGCCAAGAGGCCCCTCAAGTCCGTTTCTAGGCTCTGCTGGATGGCCTGGTAATCCTAGGAGGGAAAAGCAGAGTGAAATTTGTTAAAGATCTCCTTCCGCTAAAATCCACTTTTTTTTGTTCTTTGTGAAATACTACAGGTCTCTCTGAGTTGTATATGTATGCTGCACATGAAACTGTTCCTCAACCTCCGTTGTCTGCAGTAGATAAGAAAAGAAAATCCTCAGAAAAACTAGTTGATCAGAGAGATGTCAGGCGTCTACATCAACCAGTGAGATCATGGCCTCGCCTACCTTGGCTTGGGGCTGCAGCAGAGCCAACACTGTCTCGTTACCTAAAGTAAGTAAGTAAGTAACTATAGATTTAAATCGGCTCTCCGGTTGATTTTGCTTTTTACAGAGACCTTAGATATACACTAGGGAAGCACAGTTTGACAAGGTAGCACAACTCAACAGAACACCGGTCAAAGTGGGCGGCGTTTGCACCGGATTTTATGATATAGATCAGACTCTGGGGCTTCAGCATGGTGAAACTGCCCAAGCATCGACTCACCAAATCTGAGGTATAAGTTTAGTAGTGTTAGTTTAGCTAAAAAAAACCCTTTTTCAATGCAATGGGGAGAACGGTGCCACTTGGCCACAGGGAGGGGGCGGGGGAAATCTGTGTGGCTGCACTGATGCATTGATAACATTTCTTCTCGCTACACTGAAAGTCTGAAGTTAAGTGAAGTTTAAGGGTTAACTTTATCCAGCACTTAGTGTTTTATATTTATAACTAAGGCTGTATCTCTGAAAACATTTTGTCCTTTGAGTTTTAGAGTAAAATTGACTGTGGGAGAAGGCAGGTAGGTGTTCTCTGCTGCAGTGCTGTTAGCCAATCAGAGGTGATATGTTTGCATGTATGAATATTCATGAGCAAGATCCCAAAACCTGTCTTTCTCCGGATACCTCTAATTCAGTGATCTAAAGTAGGGCTAAATAGAAACACCGGAGCACTTTTTTCCACAAAAAATGGCTCACGTGGTATTCATTTATACTAGAGACCACAACTAGACATTTTAAAATGCAGAGTTGAGACCTTAAATGTCTATATTACATGTGCCATCTTTCCATATAGAAGCTGCACTAACTGCTTAAATTCTTCTTAAACTATAGACAGAAATGATTCAGAATGTATTTTACCTCTGAGCCCTTGGTGACCATCGGGGCCGCGCAGTCCTTGGCCAGCACTGCCCTGCTGGCCTTTAGCTCCTTTTGCACCTTTACAGGAAAACAAAAAACAGAATTTTAAAGATCTGTGCTGGTCTGACTGGTCTTTCAGCTTCTTCAGATCATTTTTGTTTTGTATTTTGGTATTAGAGGGTATGCTGTACCTCTTTGTCCCTCTGCTCCTTTCTGTCCCTGCAGACCTCGCACACCCTGTGGTCCTCGAGCTCCTTTAGCTCCAGCTTTGCCACCTTTACCCTACGCAGAAAATAATGAGAAATAGAAGAGAGATGAATTCAGGAAAAATATTGACAGACATAGGTGTTAATTTTTTTTTTTTTTTCTTTCTAATTTTTTCCATTTTCTCCCCAATTTACACGGCCAATTACCCAACCCACTCGTTAGGACTCCCCCTATCTCTAGTAAGGCCCCAACACACCAGGAGGGTGAAGACTAGCACATGCCTCCTCTGATACATGTGAAGTCAGCCACCGCTTCTTTTTGAGCTGTTGCTGATGCAGCATTACCGAGTAGCATCACAGCGCACTTGGAATAAAGCGCAGCGACTCAGTTCTGATACATCAGCTCACAGACGCCCTGTGCTGCAGACATCACCCGAGGAGTGATGTGGGGAGAGAGCGTCATCTACCCACCGGGAGGGAGCAGGGCCAATTGTGCTCCCTCTGAGCGCCGGCCACTTAATGGCAACAAATATTTAGTTTTATATTTATATATGTGTATGGTTGCCACACATACAGTTCTTGTATTGTGTGGGTGCTGTGTTAAAGACACCTCCTTTATTTTTAAGACCCGGGTCAGTTTTCAAACAGGCGCAGGCTGAGAAATAAAATAAAATAAGAAAGTTAAGAATTTACATAGACTAAAATATTTGATGGCTGAGTAGGCAATTAATTTATTTGGCGTCCCTTATTTTCATTTTTGAAAGGTGCCAACCCTATTGCTGAGCTTAAATCCAGCTCTCTTTATCAGATTTCTTTATCTGATTTTATAACCCTCCTATTATCGTTGGGGTCAGTTTGACCAGTCAATGTTTATCGTCTGCAAAAAAAGATTGACATACTGCTTTATAGTGATTCATATTTAATGACTTTTCCTAATATGATGAAGACAACCAAGCAAACAAAATGTGTTTTCAATGTCCTGTACACAATTTGTACACATAATTATTTTTTGCCTGGTCAGTTTGTCCCAGACTGTTTTTATCTGTGTAAAACGTAAGAACTGTATCGCTCTGCTTTAGGCCCAAACCTAACAACACAATACTTAATAGTAATGTGAAAACCACTGATAATTCAACAATGGCAACAACAAAAAAAACATAAAAATAACTTAATTACGGTTCTTTATAATTATTTTTACTGGGGTTTTAAATGTCTGGGTTCAAATTGAACCCAATGGTAACATGTTAGTAAATAGATGTTTAAGACTCTACTCTGATACAAAAAATGGTGTATGCTCTTTAAATGGCTACCTTAACAATCAGATAACTACAGTAATCTAATTATAAAGATTTTGAGTGAATGTAAATCTCACTGGGTTCGGAGACTATAGTTGGGTCTATAGTTTTTATGCTTAGTGGTCAAATCTTCCAACAAGCATCTGATCGGTGTGAAGTACATGCTTTTCACATGCATTTCTAGACAAGCTAAGGGATACAGAACCATCACTGAATGTGAAAGAAGCATGTGGACTGAGGCAGCAAAACAATATTACAGGAATTCACAAAATACCTCAGTTTTTATTAGCAGATTCCTGCCTACTTTACTAAAGTTTAACAGTGCAGTTAGCAGTGTACCAAACCCGGAAAAGCAATGATGAAGACTGGAGTAGTCTGAATAGTCTAAAATGCCATTTTAAGGTAAAATTGCTACATACTGTCACTTTAACACAGAAAAACACATGTTGTGCATTTTCATCTTCACATTAGATGTGTTGCAGTTACTTACAGTTTTGCCTGGAGATCCAGGTGGACCTTGCACTCCTGGGGGTCCGATCAAGGTACGGTTGTTGATAGGACAGCCCTGTGAGCACTTGGCCCGAATAGAGGATGCATACTGGGAGATCTGTGCAGTGACCACACCTCGACACAGCTGCAAAACCTGCTCATCAGTCAGCCCAGGTCCCTGTCAGAACAGTTTATTCACAGAACAATACAAATTATTACTAATAAATGATTTTGTGTCAGTTTATAAATTACATCCATTGTGTTTAAAGACAGTGAATAGTTTGTGTGTCAAATGATGAGATATAACCTTAAAAGAAGCAATCTCGCTTACTGAGTCACTATATATATATATATACAGTTGGGGTTCAGGGTTGGTGGGACTGGGAAGTGAGATGCAGAAGGGGGTACAATGGAAGAAAAAAAAGAAAAGGAAAGAAAAGAAACAGAAACATACATATATATATATATATATATATATATATATATATATATATATATATATACAAAAATATAGCTAAACAGAAAACAGAATCATGAACTTATGTGCGATTTTAACTAATGATTTTGCTATGGTTTATCTGGATTATTGTTGGATTATTATGTAATTTACTGCAATGTTTGAATTAGATCCAAATTAGTGTCTAAATTGGGTCTGAATCTGCGTTTTTGGTGGGTTTTGAGTGTGTCTAGAGGAAAATAGTCTGTTAATAGATGTTATTTTTTTGTTTCCCAGTTCATGAGGATGATTTTCTTGGCGAGACCAGCAACATTAAGATGAATCTACTGTTTTGTGGTGCTGTATTAGAGGTTGATGTGTCTCCTAGTAGGCAGAGTGATGGTGTTGGGTGGATTTGGGTGGTTAGGTCATGACATAGGAGGGTGATGACTTCTTTCTAGAACTGGCTAATGGATGTGCAGTGCCACATAGCATGGGTCGACTGTGGTATGATTGCAATGTGTACAAATTGGTGAGTTTGTGAATCCTGTTTTACACATTTTGTGTGCGGTATAGTGTACTCAGTGGATAACTTTATACTGGATGAGTTGTAAATTGTAAAGTGTTTCTGACCATGTTGTGATTATTATTACACACCTGGACCCAGAGATTAGGTAGGCTTTCTTTCCTTTTTTTACATCTGTTCATGTATCTTTACACTTAAGTTGATTTAACTGGTTTTAATTACACACAGTTAAATTATATAGTAAATATTTCATGAGTGTTATAAGTAACAGGAAACTAACAGGGTGTAGAGTACCAGTCAAAAGTTTTCCCACATTGCAGTTGAATACTGAAGTCATCTAGACTATGAAGGATTCATAAGTGTTAAACAAACACAAACTACCCTGTAAAGCATTTATGTGAGCTCATCTGGGGTGCTGTTAACTCTCTGAGGCTGGTACCTCTGATAAACGTATGCTATGCAACAGAGGTAACTCTTGGTCTTCCTTTACTGGGGTGGTCCTGATGAGAGCCAGTTTCATCATAACGTTTTTGATAGTCTTTGAGATTGCACTTGAGGATACTTTCAAAATTTTTGAAATTTGTTGACTTGACCGACCTTCATTTCTTAAATTACATTTTTTCTTTACTTAGTTAGGTAGTTCTTGTCATTATATATTAAAACATTTTAAAAAGAGCTATTCACTGTATACCAAGTCTATCTCTTCACAAATGTACAACTGATGCTCTCAAACTATTAACTTTTTAAACTTTTTAAGTTCAGCACAGCTGTTAACTGAAAGCCTTTCCAGGTGACTCTACCTCATAAACTTGCCCAGATGTGCAAATCTAAGCATCTAAGCAAAAGGTGCCTACTTAGAAGAATCTAAAATATAAAACATATTCTGATTTATTTAACACTTTTTGTTTACTAAATAATTCAATATGTTTTTCTTGACTTTTGATTGGTACTGTATGGTAAAAAAAAAAGAAGAAAATAATAATATACAAAAATAAACACTTTTTTTTAACACTTTTGAGAGTTGTTCTGTGATACTCTATAAACGTACCAATGCAGTCACCATGTGTGATCTGTATCTGGGTTTTTCTAAACCCCTGACATAAAATAGAGGATGTGTGTAAGCTCTGTAATACGCACAGGTTCACCTGGCTCTCCCTTTGGTCCACTCAGTCCTTTTAGGCCTTGATCGCCAAGTGGGCCGAGGTCACCTCTGGGACCTGGAATACCGGGAGGTCCCTTGCGGCCCACAGGCCCAGCAGGCCCCAGGTAGCCTTTTTCTCCATGCTGGACACATTAACAATGTAAAATTTAGCCTTATTTGCAGTTTAGGAACTAGCTTACCAAATGCATTAGGGATTTTGATTATTATTTTAAAAAGCAATAAAATGTAAAAAAAAAAAAAAATACAATGCTTAAATGACAAACCTCCCCCTTGTCACCACGAGAGCCTGAACTTCCCTATTTGGAAAAAAATAAAGGTTAAAAAATCTCCCACGCGTAACGGAAACAGGAAGTGAAACAACGATGCAAGTCTCGACAGAAACGCAAATGCCAACGTATTTACCTTCTCTCCTTTAACCCCTTTTGCACCCTTTCTTCCTGTTTCACCCTAAAAAGAAAAAAAAACCTGTGATAATATGGAACAAAAAGTAATACCACACGGACCAATTCCACGTTATGTTATGTCATTTGATTAGAATGACGTCTCAAAAGTCGGCCACACAAGCATGATCAGAGAACCACAAGCTGATTTTTAAGTCAGGACAATGATGAATTCAAATGATTGGCACCCTGAAACTTTTAAGGTGCTTACTTAAGTAAATAAGTACTTTGTTACTGTAGATTTTTAAGGTATACATACTTTATTTGAGAATTTCTCTTAGGGATGGGCGATATGTCCTCACAATAAAATCACAATATTTCAGATTTTTTTTTCTACAGCGATATTCTTGGAAATATGAAAAAACACTGAGAAATATTTTACCAAAATACCAAACAGCAACTACAGCGATGTGAATATGTTTGGGCACCCTCTAATAATTTGATGATTTTATAAATCATTTTATTATTGTTTAAAAAATAAAAAGAAAATGTGATATTATTTTGCTTACCACCAATCTCTTAAAATCAGTAAACGAATGAAACATAACATGTTTATTTTGGTTATAAACTCAGTATTGTTCTTTATGTTAGTTTTAGATTCTGCTGTCCAAAAAAAAAGAAGAGATTAAAATGTTTAAAAAATGTATATTACTTTAAGTACACCAAAAAAGTATTTGTATTTGTACTTTTTCTACAGCGATATTAAGCAGGTGCATAAATTCAGGCACCCTTGTTGATTTAAATACCTTTAACACTAATTATTGGAACACAAAATTTGTTTGGTAAGATCATTGACTCTTGACCTACACACACAAGTGAATCCAATTATGAGAAAGGGTTAAAGTGCCAATTGCAAGTTTTTCTCCTCTTTGCATCTTCTCTGAAGAGTGGCAACAAGGAAGCCTCAAAACATAATTCTCAAATGACCTGAAAACAAAGATTGTTCAACATCATTGTTGAAAAAAAAGCTAAAAATCTCAGAGATTTCAGCTGTCAGTTTCCACTGTGAGGAACACAGTGAAGAAATGGAAGAACCACAGACACAGTTCTAGTTAAGGCCCGAAGTGGCAGAACAAGAAAAACCTCAGATAAGCAGAGGAGAAGTATGGTAAGAACAGTCATAGTCAACCCACAGACTATCATCATCTTGCTGTAGATGGAGACGCTGTGCATCGTTCAGCTATTCAGCTCACATTGCAGAAGGAGAGGCTGTATGGGAGAAGAGTAATGCTGAAGAAGCCTTTTCTGAGCACACGCCACAAACAGAGTCGCTTGAGGTATGCTAAAGCTAAAGCACATTTGGACAAGCCAGCTTCATTTTGGAATAAGGTGCTGTGGACTGATGAAACTAAAATTGAGTGTGGTATGCATGTTGGAAAAAGAACACAGCATTCCAAGACAAACACTTAAAGCTTCCCACAGTAAAATTTGGTGGTGGTTCATCATGCTGTGGGGCTGTGTGATCAGTGCAGGTACTGGGAATCTTGTTAAAGTTGAGGGTCACATGAATTTCAGTCAATATCAGCAGATTCTTGAGAACAATGAGAGAGTGAGAAAGTTGAATTTGCGCTGGGGCTGGATACTTCAACAAGACAACGACCCTCAACACTAAACACTGTTCAAAATCTACTAAGGAATTCAGCGTTCTGGAATGATCATCTCAGTCTTCAGACCTGAATAATATTGAAAACCTGTGGTGTGATTTAAAGCAGCTGTTCATGCTCAGAAACAAACCTAACTGGACTGGAGATGTTTTGTAAAGAAGAATGACCCAAACTACCTTCAACCAGAAGACAGACTCTCATTGGAAGCTATAGGAAGAGTCTAGAGGCTGTTATTTCAGCAAAAGGAGGTTCTACTAAATATTGATGTAATTTTTCTGTTGGGTTGCCCAAATTTATGCACATATATATTTTTGTTTAAAGAATTATTGCACACTTTCTGTAAATCCTATGAAATGTATTTAACTTCTTACACATCAATGTGTTCATCTGCTATATGATATATTTAAGGAAAATCACCAAACTTTTTCATAACACTGTAGTTTCAGTATGATAGTTTGGGGGATTGCTAAAATATTTTTCGATATTTTCATATTTCATATTTCCAGAAATATCGCTGACAAAAAATAAAAAGAAAATGTGATATTATTTTGCTTACCACCAATCTCTTAAAATCAGTAAATGAATGAAACATAACATGTTTATTTTGGTTATAAACTCAGTATTGTTCTTTATGTTAGTTTTAGATTCTGCTGTCCAAAAAAAAAGAAGAGATTAAAATGTTTAAAAAATGTATATTACTTTAAGTACACCAAAAAAGTATTTGTATTTGTACTATAGTATGAGACTTGTGTACTTCTGCCCCCTCTGTAAAAATATGGGACTTGAAGCAAATTTGATATATGTTTTTTAAATGTTACCTTAAATCCATCAGGCCCGGTTTCCCCTTTGGAACCCTGAAACAGAAATAGTATAACGAGCATAATGTCACAATGAGTCAACAACATGTTCACATTACATTATCATAACAGCCTACATTAACTGAATGTAAAAATTTGTTCTTTAAAAAGGGTCAGGTATTATCCTTACTGTCGAGCCTTGCAGGCCTTTTGGACCTGGCTTTCCTGGAATTCCTGAATCTCCTCTTTCTCCTAATGGGCCCTGGAAAAAAAAGAGTTCAGAACAATGTGGAGTGTGTTTCACATACTGTATAGTTTCTAACAGTTTCAGAAAGTCTACAACAGATAAGTCAAGAGATGCTGCCATTGGTTAAATATATATATATTTATAAATATATATATATATGTACAAATACAGATCTGGAAAAAAATAAGAGAACACTTAAAAATGAGTTTCTCTAATTTTACCAAATTGAAAACCTCTGGAATATAATCAAGAGGAAGATGGATGATCACAAGCCATCAAACCAAGCTGAACTGCTTATATTTTTTGCACCAGGAGCGACATAAAGTTATCCAAAAGCAGTGTGTAAGACTGGTGGAGGAGAACATGCCAAGATATATGAAAACTGTGATTAAAATCCAGGGTTATTCCACCAAATATTGATTTCTGAACTCTTAAAACGTTATGAATTTAAACACTGCATTGTTTGCATTATTTGAGGTATCCATGGTTTATAGAATAAAACAACAATGTTAATTTTACAATGGCTTAGTTTAAACTTGGTCACTCCATGCATCTTGAGTATCCCAGTACAACTAAAATTCCTCCCATTACAGAAACACGGTAATAATTACCACATAATGAGGACATCTGCAAACTCTGCCCCACATCAGAATCCAGTCTACATAACTAAAGATGTATTTGTCTACTAAGTGTAAAAGCATGTGGCTAAACTCTGTGATTTAATGTGTAAATAGTGGAATTATGAGGGTGTTCTCCATGAATATTATTTTGTCCCCAGAGATAAACACGATTACCAGGCAGGGGAAGAGATTTTTTATTTTTATAATAATTTTTTCTCTCTTAATTTTATTCATTTTGCTTTTTGTCACTATGCTTATTGTAGTATCACATCTGAACTAGTAGGTCAGGGTAAATTTCACACTTTTATTTGCAAATAAGTAACACATTTTTGAAGCATGTTATATTTTTGTTTTATGCATCTAAAAGGTAAAAATAGATTAGCTTAGTTTGATGAATTAGCTTTGATTGCTTATACAAACTATATATCATATTATGAATACATTTCTCATGCATTTCTACAAAGCATCTAATCAGAAATAAAAAATAAATAAATAGGACCATATTCTGAGTATAGAGTGATGAAAAGTGTATAAATGAAAGAAAATCCTAAATATTTTAAGTTTATCTGTAATATTTGGAGGAGTACTTTGCTGCAGAGAAAAGAAAAGAGAAAAAGGTGCCGATGTTTTGAGATTTGTCCTGAGGTAAGTGGTTAAAAACTTGAATTAGTGAACAGAGCTCACGAGCACAGTGCACTAGATGTGATGACGTATGCCGACTGCAAAGCGTGTGCTGAAGGCGCTGCCTCATAAGGTTTATTATCGGTTAAAGTGCTGCCGAACAAGAGAGCTGCCTTTGAAGGCAATGACTACCTAGGCAGCTGCCTTCAGATTGGAACACAGCTTAAATGTACCCACACAAACATGCTCACACACACACACACAGACATACACACACACACACACACACACATACTCTCACACACACACACACAGAAAAAACACACGCATGCACACAAACACGCAGACCCACACATACACAAACAAACACACACACACGCACACACAGATGCACACACAGATTCACACTGTGGCAGACACAGACACACACACTCTCACAGTCAGACACACGCAGAGACAGACACAGAGACACACATAGACACAGAGACAGACACAGACACACACACTCTCACAGTCAGACACACGCAGAGACAGACACAGAGACACACATAGACACAGAGACAGACACAGAGACACACACAGACACAGAGACACACATAGACACAGAGACACACACAGACACAGAGACACACACAGACACATAGACACAGAGACACACACAGACACAGAGACACACACAGACACAGAGACACACATAGACACAGAGACACACACAGACACAGAGACACACACAGACACAGAGACACACACAGACACAGAGACAGACAGACACACACAAACACACACATACAAAAACACCCACAGACAAACATACACAGAAAATCACAGACACACACACAAACGCACACACACACAGACAAACAAGCACACACAGACAAGGACGTACAGACACAGAAAAACACACACAAACACAAACAGACAAACACACAGACACACAGACAGAATCACACAGACAGACACACACACACACAAAAAAGACACAGACACACTGACAAACGCACACAGACACAAATACACACACACACAGAAACACACACACACACACACACAGAAACACACAAACACACACAACTACCCACTCATCCACCCACACACACACGCCTACGATGATCTATAAAAAACTGTGAGTAGTACTTTCACTTTCGGTCACATGCTGTAAATTCCCTAAAGTACCGAGAGTGCCACACATAAAGAGAATTCACCACATGATGGTCACATTTAAATAACATGTACAACCAGGGGACTTTTCCAGCTGTGACTAAAATAATAACAGTCACTTTCTCTCTGTCTCTGCTATGTGCTTTATTAGTCAAACTCAAGTATTTTATCATTTTAGAGGTTTAGTTATAAGCAGAGGGGAAATGACCAACCCTAGTGCCTTCTCTTCCAGGACGTCCCCGCTCTCCACGGTCCCCCTTTAAACCCTTAAGGAAGAAAAGTGACATAATGAATATTTCCATCTAATTACCACTCTGAATACACAAGATAAAAGGTTATAAAAATATATTTCTCAGCAATTGTGATCAGGTTTGAATCTGTTTATTTATAATTTTATTTTTACCTTTAGTCCAAATGGTCCCGGTGAACCACCAACTCCAGGAACACCAAGAGGACCCTAGGGAGAATGAGCAACATGTTTTTACTCAGAAAACCACACTTTAACAGTGCTCAGGAACGTTTCCAGAAGTGTCTTGGGAAATGTTGTGATACATACGTCTTCCCCAGGCTCCCCATCGCTTCCTGGCAAGCCATTCAAACCTTTTTCACCCTGAAGAGAAATAAATAAAATTTTATTTAAACTTTTTTTTTATTAAATGATTATTTTCTCTTTTTAAATCACACATTTTATGTGGTATATTTTTTTAAATTACAAGATACATCTTAAACAGTAAGGCCCAATCCCATTTCACCCCTTTACAGAGATTTGTCAAACCGAGGGGTATGAGAATCACTGGTAAAAACCCACAAATGTAAATATTGTCCATGTTAAAAGTGACTATTAGCACTATATTACCATAGTTTCAATCTTTTATAGCCGAGTTCTTCATAACAAGCATAAAAAAGATCGCTAGTAGTTTTGTCTCAGTAGCTAGCTAGCTAACTTTCCTGTTCCACCTTAAATGGTGCAACAGAAGCATTTAAGGCGGAACAGATAAAATAAAATAAAATAAAAGCTTATCAAAGTTTAATTTCTACACCATCTCCCCCCTTTCTGAAGACATACAGTAAAGCCCTTAAGTTAACTAGTTAACCAGCAGCAGTTAGGTTACTGAACTTTAGCGCTCCTGATGACGTATCAGGTGCTTAAAGGGTTGTCCCAATTCTAAGGCGTAGTCTATTACCCCGTCCCCTTCTAACTCTGTTCCAAGGGGAAGGGTTACACTCGAAAAGAAGGGGTAGGGGTATGTGTTAGGGCCAAGGGGTGAAATGAGATAGGGCCTAAATATATGTTATCGTAAGACAAAGTTAATAAATATGACTAAAAAAAAAGCCACACATTCCCATCAGAAATAAAATAAAATCACACAAAAAAGAGGAACACTTTAAAAACAATTTCTAAGGGAATTTTTATTTTAAAGGTCACTGGACCTTTAAGATTTTCATAAGCAGTAGGTGGCTTCCCCAGTGAACTGCCACTAATCACTTAAGAGGAAGTTTCTGAGATATTTCTTTAAATACTGAATAACAAGAAGGGGTTGTCCCTTTGACACATTTTCTTTCTCTCTCTCTCCCCCTTCCTCTATATGTCTTCCTTCCAATTTTCTTCTTAATTTTAACAAGGGTTAAAATTTTAGCCACTTGTTAAGCACTAATTCTGAGATTCTGAGTCTGTGTTAGTTGGCAGTCAGAGTTAAGAATCAAGTAGTGTGTGAGGGATGCAGTCTCCGATTTGGGTCTTTGCCAACCTGATGTAATTTGTATTTGCAGTGTTTACCAGTCGGTGACTCATCAACAGCCAATGGAACGCAAGCACAAAAAGTAAACATAGGAAGCAGTTTTCTTTATTTACTTCCATAGATTTGTAACTATTCCTTAGTGCCTAGGCAGTATGACCTAAAATATCACTGTATATCACAGTATTTTTTTTTTATCTTTAATTATTATTATTATTTTTTTTTGCATTACTGGGCTTTTTTAGAGCTTTGTGACTTACTTAACTTACTGTTAGGAGAGCATATAACATAAAACACTAAGGCTTTAAATTAAGGCTTTGATTACTATTGGGTTTATTTTGTCAATCAATATTACACAATATATGAAGAAATCAGACTTCATTACAGAAAAAAACAGCTGAAGAATGTAAACAATAGACCTTGAAAAGAGATACGCACTATAAATGGTCCTAAAATACTAAAATGCCATTTTCTTCTTTCTCCAGTTAACACCTACATTTAATTCAGTATGCATCAAAATGATCCTTCAAGTTACTGTATTAATATATTTAAAAGTTTTAGGGAGTTTAATCTTATGTGCTGAATAAATGAACATTTATGGACTCATTTGGGGGACGAGAGAAAATTTTCTCAGAGATTGGCTAGAGCTATTCTAATGCTACAAAACCAATGATGCTATTAACTAAAAGTTGCCAGATGCAAAATCTATTTTTTTGTTATTATTATTATTTTTGGTAACTAGCTAGCTAAGGAAGGTGCACCTCTCTCCCAGTGCAGTGTAGCTAGTGTCAGCTATATCATTTTAACTCGCTAGCTAGCAGAGAAGTACCAAAATAAATGGCAAGATGAAGTTATTATAACGATCACTGAACATATAAACAAATTCAAGAAAATAATGATTTCAAAGCCAATATTCAAGCTTGACTGACTGTTAATCACTCAAAATACAAATTTAAAGGGCAACTTCAGTGAAACAAGTTCACTGAATTGAAATTAAACGTTGACATTTTTGATAATTACTTAAATACAAATTCAGAGCAAACTATAAACAAATGCATTAGATCATAACTTCTTTCAGATTTTCAATAATACTGATACAAAAATAATGTTACAATGCTTATTCTTTATCCTGCAGTGGCTGAAAGCAAAACTTCCAAGAAGAATATTAGAATTACTTCACCTTCAGCCCGGGCACCCCCCTGCCTCCGGGTATTCCAGGATAGCCCTGTGAAAACAAGAACAAAATTAAAACTGTTTCAGCTATAGTAATTTACAGGTCTGGTTTCTGGTCATCAGTGAAAAGAGATGACAAGAATTGTAATACAGTTCTCTTACAATGTAGCCCTGTTCACCAACGTCACCAGAGAAGCCAGGTGCTCCTATTTGACCCTGTGGACAAATCAGACAGAAGCTGTTTTTAATTCATTTTAAAATAAAGATCAAAATGGAAAGACTACATCAGTAGCTTATCATCTATGAGACTATGGACAGTTTTTGATTTGAATAACAGTGGAGTTTGTGCCCACCTTTTGTCCTTGTCGTCCTTCAGACCCCTGCTTTCCAGTTTTTCCCGTAGATCCCTAAATAAAAGTGGAGAATCGGTTATCATTCTTTATCAAGTACAATGATGCTGAATCCAGGTGTATGGTAACATAGCAGATTTAAAAAATGTATTGTCATTTGCACAATAAATAAACATACAATGAAATTCTTTCTTTGCTCTTCTCCAAGTATGTAAAATAAATACAATAAAGCAAGAAGTGATGATTAGTATTATAGTAATAACACATCAGTGTTATATGCTTAATCCAGTAATTTAGAGCTAAGGAACAAATGGTTAGAATTTGTCTATGGAACACCACCAGTTGAGATATGTAGGTGTATGTTTAGAACAGTTCTATTTACACTAGTAAAAATAAAAGTCCAGGACCTGGACTACCCACCTCTGTGTGTTAACATAGGTTTACATAGGATCTCCGGTAGATTCTGTGTTTTACAGAGACTCTAAGACTAGGTCAGGGGCTGAACTGCACTTAGCAGGACATTATACATGTTGTTATGTAACATCTGACATTGCAAAGACTGTTATTAGTTTAAAAAGACTCTTTAAGGATGGAGGCAGCTCTCCTGTGGACTATCTGGTGGTAGATGCTCTGCAGAGAGGGCAGTGGAGTTCTGAGGATCTTCTCAGCACTTTTTACCACTCTCTGCAGGCGTGTACAGTATATACTATATAAGTATGATTGTAAGGGGTCTGATTCCTGCACACTTTTTTGCATCTTGCTCAAGACCACCTGATTCAACCCACCTGTTAATTTCCAGATTTATTAGGTCTGTTAAAACAGAGAAATAAGCAAACTATGCTGGACTCCAGCATAGCACTCCTGTTTCCCTGTTGTAACATCTATGGTAAAGACTAAACGAAAAATTTATTTGACACGTTTTAGACTATTCTTATTTGTACAGTGTTTTCCTTAAGAAGTACACAACAGATTCAAACAAGGCATTGGTTTACCTTAATTCCTTTACTTCCTGCAGTTCCTGGAGGGCCAATTGGACCATCTGAGCCCTGGAATTAAAATAACAACATTGAGGTCAGTTATGGAATTGGTAGGAGTTTTAGTAGGACCAGACCATCATATAAAAATCTTGGAACTTTTTATTTTTTTGCTGCTTTTCCCGCTATTTCTTTGCAAAACACGATGAATGGACCAAAAACCCTTTGATTCCATTAATAATTGACATTTTTACATTATTATAACTAATGTTGGACAAAACACAACTAATACTAGGTTTAAATGAAAGTTGACATCATTTCAAGCTTGTGTAAAGCTTTTTTGTTTAATATTTGTACTTGAGTTAAAACATTTGTGCCAAAATTTGTGGCTATAGCTATTCTAGTTATGTTGAACTGTGTGGATGAGCGATTCCTAATAAGACTATTTTTTTATATATATATTTTATTAAAAACGGTATTACAGCACATAAGTGCCATTTTACAATATTTCAGAATATTACTATTACTATATTAATATTCCCCTGTTTAATAAACATTTAAAAGCTGTAATGTAACCAGTTGGGAGGGATAGTTTTGAAGATCTGAAAGATTCTTAAGCTTCTAATAAAACTTTTTATAAAACTCTTGCGTCCAGACTGCAATTGAAAAAAACAGGAGGATCAGTGAGTTTTTTTGGCTTTCTCGGTCACGACATCACATTCAGTAGCTCTTACATTTTCACTCGCTGTTGTGCTTATGTGGATCTCTGTGGAAATGCGCGCCCAATGTGAAATTACGTTGTTTAGCAGTGAACAAATAGCTATTTTATTAAACATGAGGTGACAAGACTCAGAGATGTGCGTCCAGTTACTGGAGTTCAGCGAAAAACAGTAATTTAGACTGTAATTTTCTCAGAGGACATCTGAGAAAAACACGTACATGGTCGTGTTTTTCTTAGATACACAAGGACCCCCATGAAAGAGAAAATTTTCCCAGGACCCCCTGAGAAACGAATCACATCTGGATAGAGCATTATACTTAAAAGAAGTTCACAAATTTTAGAAAAAGTACTTTTAAATGTTATAAATGTAGGGACTACACTGTCTCCCTCTCTTACTGTTCACCCCTGATTACAATCATATGATAGATATAGATATATGATAGATATCTGCTACTAGGTAATCTGGGCCATGTCAGATGTAGAACTAAAAAACTCATAAGGAGTCCTAGGAAGACATGTTCGCTGAACCACTGGCCATGCTAATTTCTGTACAGTGGAGGTTTGTTTTGAAAGTAAAAACAGGAATGGTACTGGTCATTTCTGGATTTCTTGTTTGTTCATTCTGAAGAGAATTCCCAACTATTTCTAGGAACTTCTGTATTTTCATAAATTCCCCTACTGAAATCTCTGAGGGTTATTTGAGCGTGAGACAATCCATCCAAGTGATTTTTAATACACAGTGTTTACAATAAACAGGATTGAAAAATAAAAAAATAGAGCTTGTAGAATGAAAATCCATATATCAACAATTCCTTCCTTTTTTGACGAAAACAGTTAGTATATTTTACATAAAACAACTAAATGGACTTATATATACACTTATTTAATATAGACATATTTAAAACTCCACTAGGTAGGATTGAGATTTTGTGCCCGTGGGCTCCCCCTACAGTTGCAGAGTGTAATAAACGTATACAGCACTGTCGTAACCATTTCTTTTGTGTCTACAACTGATAAAACAGCGTGTTTACAGAGTAGCACTGTTAGCCCTCACCACCAAACAAGCACAGCATTAAATAATATTAAAACAAAAACACAGTATCAGTAAAAGCTTTTACAAGCCCAGACTAAAATGTATATTTCAGTTTGGGGCAATTTACTACAAGCTAAGCTTACAAACAGCCATATTTTACACTTAACATGATATAATTACACATTTAACCCGATCGCTAATGCTAATCATTGCTAGTTTCCGCCTGCTAGCCTACAGCTTTAGCAGTTAAAACAAACACTTTAACTCAACTTATACCTCAAATATTTACGCTCTGGTTGTTTTAATAACCTTTTAACTCTCTTATTAACATTTTAATCTCCTTACAAAACAGAAATACCCACTGAATTACTTATAATCTGTCTTCATCTGGTACTACCTGAAATCACCGGAGCTTCTCCAGTACAGCAAAGATGACCAGCACAAAATAATGTTCGAATGAACAAATCTTTTTAGTGAACAGATTCTAATGATTCAGTTCATCTAAAAGAGCTGCTGTGCCGATCACTAATAGTTAGCTTCTGTAAAGAATTAACCAACTCCAAATAGCGGGTTTTTGTAGTCTTTGTGGAACTGTTAGAACTACATACAGGTCGGAAAGCAGGTCGCAGTTCTCGAAAGAGGTGCAGTTCTCACGAGCGCTGGTAGCAGCCGCCTCTGAAAACTTACAGAGTCTGGTTTGAGCTCAGAGGAGCTCTGACACAGGCACGACAGCACCTCTATTCCTCCTATAACACCTTAATGCAGCGCTGCAGTGAGTTTCAAGATGTAATTGTACTTCTTTAAAAAGTTCAATAATTAAGGAAATCCTACCTAGTGTGCCTTTAAGGCATAAAATGTAGTGAGAAAATAACTGATTGATTAATGGTTATTCACAGGAAAGAATTTTAAAACATATACAATAGAAATTTTTGAAGTATTGACTGACACCAGCAGCACGTTGAGCTCACTGGTGCACTGAAAATAAAAGCAAATTTTCCCAGTTCAGTTAAAACTCTTGGTACCTGAAAGCTGACCCAAACACTGAAGCATGTACTCACCGTTTGTCCTGGAAGTCCGACTCCCCCAAGTGGGCCCACCATACCAATTTCTCCCTACATAACACACACACACAGCAAATAACAAATAATCAGGTGATTAACACTTTGAGGCACATTGGTTACAGCAGGAAACGATTTTTACTTTGCAATTATGCTTAAAGAGGAAATTTTGAATGTTTTTTGGGGACAGTTCCAAATTTAGCACACAGGAAGTGATGTGAGAACTGTTGTTCTGAAACTTGTCAGACCTTTGGGCCTGCACCTAAACTATCACAACCCTAATCTGGTTCAGCGTAACAGTTAGTAATTTGTCCATATCAGTAAATCTGACATTCTAAAAAGGTGAAAAAACACCTTTACATAATGTATATACTGCTTTAAAATGTAAGAGCATTTACACTATTTACTAACTTAAGGAGTGATTTACCTTCAGCCCAGCCTCTCCTTTCACACCGGGGTCTCCAGGTAGTCCAGGCCAGCCCTAGAAAAAGTAAAACAGAATATATATTATGTATATATATATATATATATATATATATATATGCACATATGAGAGACACTTCGCTTCACCTAATCACATAGTAAGTGCTGAAATCTTCTTCCTCTTCTTACCATTATTCCAGAGAATCCAGATGCCCCCTCCTCTCCATCAGCCCCTGGCTCACCCTAAAGGATAAGCAGAGGATAGACAATTCAGTCCTGAAAATGCTGCAATCTTCTGTGTAAAAAAAAAGTCTAGAAAAAGTGTATAAAAATAATCTGATTAGTTGTTATAAAGCAGTTCACCACAGGGCCTGTGTCTCCTCCCCGGCCTCGGACACCTTTGGTTCCTTTGTAACCCTGAGAACATCACATAGTATAACATTATAAGGAAATCAGGGATTGTTATAGATCAGACCTTCGCTGTTCAATCAACATTAAATCATTAAAATCATTAAACCTCTCTCCCTTGAGCCCCTGGTAATCCGTCTTTTCCTTGCAGTCCTCTGGATCCCTATTTACAAAGAAAAAGAATTCATCAATTTAAGCATTCATTTCTTCAAAGCAGACACTCCTTTTAGTTATGAAGAACAGCATGTATGCTAACCCTCTCATTGGACAGGAACCCATGATAACATGTCACATGACTTTTCTGATGTTCTGTTGAAACAAAAACACTGTATTGAATGTGGATGTCATTTGTCTGTTCGTCTGACGCCCACGGTCTAGCCAGTTCTATTTAGAGGCCCACGGTCACAATCATTACCATCCACTGGGCTGTCTACTGTGGGCGGTAATGCCTTCTATCACATATTCCTGGTACACATATAACACTGAGGGTTAAGGAATGAAAAATAAATGAACGTCCCACCCATGTGTCACCAACTATCAGGTCTCACTCAACTCCAATAATTCACCTTGCCATGAGCACACTGGTCAGTGCTCAAACTCAGTCATAAGATAACACCTCAGATAATACAACTTATACAGATGTGGGCATTTCACAAGCTGTCTACTTTATGACTAATATCCATATTGCTATCCCAAGATATCTGGCATGTCAGTCTATTTGGATATTATTTCATTGGATATTTTATGGATATTATTATTATAATTACAGATTATTTGGATATTATTATTATACATACAGCTCTGGAAAAAAAAGAGACCACATAAAAATGATATGTTTCTTTGATTTTACCAAATTGAAATCCTCTGCAATATACAAGAGGAAGATGGATCGAATCGCATTTCTAACATTAAGCGATTCAGAATTGATTCTCATTTTCAAAAAAACAATTATTTTTGCAGGTGCAGCTACTGTCGCACGGAGCTTTTTAACTGTACCGTGGAGCTCAGCTATTGTCGCGCAGAGCTCATGCTGTCTCGCGTAGCTCACCCACTGTCCTGCAGAGGACAGCAGATGAACTCCGCGAGACAGTTAAACAGCTCCGCCAGACAGTTAAAAAGTTCTGTGCGACAGTAGCTGAGCGCCACGGGACAGCAGCAACAGAACAGGGAAAGTTTTTACTCTTACTGCCTCTCCCTATTAGGCTACAGAGAGGCGTGTAGTGCCATGTTATGGTGTTTGTTGTTGCGCCGCTAAAGTATGAAGGATGAAGAAAAAGAAATCCAACCGATGTGAAAGAATCTGAAAAAAATTTTATCGTGACCCCAAGAATCGATTCAGAATCGAATTGTGGGATTCCCAAAGATTCACAGCCCTAGAAGATGGAAAAGCCATCAAACCAAGCTGAACTGCTTAAACTGTACTGCTTAATTTTTTGCAGCAGGAGTGACATAAAGTTATCCAAAAGCAGTGTGTAAGACTGGTGGAGGAGAACATGCCAAGATGCGTGAAAACTGTGATTAAAACCAGGGTTATTCCAACAAATATTGATTTCTCCTAAAACTTTATGAATATGTACTTCTTTTCTTTGCATTATTTGAGGTCTGAAAGCTCTGCATCTTTTTTGTTATTTCAGCCATTTCTCATTTTCTGCAAATAAATGATCTAAATGACAATATTTTTATTTTTATTTTTATTTCTTATTCAAGTGCATAAGATGATGGTGCTTTACAATAAAAAATAAATAAACAAAAACAAAAAGTATGTATTGTTTGACTTTTGAAGATGTATTTAAAATTTCTAAATAAAAGCACAACACATATTTTATACAGCAAATATACCACAACTGAGTACAATACTAAATACATTAAACAGTGCATTTAATATTCATCCATGCATCCAGTTTTTTTCCAAACTATGCTACCAAACTCATAAGGTTATTATGTACTATAGATGACCAACCTTGGGACCAGCAAAGCCACCAAACCCAGGCTCGCCCGGCTCACAGTCGCACTCAGTGGGTCCCTCTTCCTCTCCCAGAGAGGCCTCTCTTCCGTAAGGGACCTCAGTGCTCAGTCTGTCTTCCTTGGCGTAGTCGTACGTCTCAGTGGTGGTGCCGTATGGGTAAGCCTCCTCTGTGATCATGGTGACCTCTGTGGGAACAGGGCCATACGGGTCGTACGCGGATGCCGTCTGCTCATCCTCATAGGTGTGTGTGGGCTCTGGAGAGTAGTCCACTTTAAAAAAAAATGAATTGAAAACACATTGTGAGATAATGATTGACTGATAACGGTCCTTTATTATGCTTTCAAAACAGATCATACCAGGCCGCGGGAGTCCAGACTGTTCATCATGTCCCTCTACTAAGGAGCCTTCATATGTATGCTCATTACCTAAATAATCAAATAAATAGATTGTTAATTAATAAAAAAAAAGATGAAAAAAACATACACCTGCAGAATACTAAAGATAATAATAATGTGTTGTTTTTTTAAAACTGTATAGTCTGACCTGAGTTGTTCCCAGAGTATTCATCCTGGGCCTCAGAGTGGAGCACACACAGGAGCAGCACAGAGCTTAGAGACACAGCCCACACCTAACATCAATGGAAAAACAAAAGAAACACAACATTGCAGCCTCTATTCAATCACTGTCAGTATGTGATTCTTCTTCTTATTATTATTATTGTTCTGCTAGATATTCACTGCATAATGCATCCTGCAACTTTTAATATATTGTACACTATTCCATCTAAAGATTGTTTGGTTAATTGTGCAATGCATGTTTGTATACATCATTTTGATTGGATGCACATTTTTCTTATAAACATCACATTAAAATCTATGTTTTCCATTAGGAATGAATGGTGTCCCCTTTTTCTCCCATTCACTCAAATAAATTTTTGCCCCACCAAATCCCAGTTTCCTCTTTGTCTGAGAGCCTCTAAACTGCATGTACTCCTTCAGGGCAGGTCCCCAGTTTCTAATCCACTGCCACTGTCATTTTTCATTTTTTACACACGCCCAATTAATAAAGAGTAAAGAATACAAAAAATTCTATGGCGTCACAAATACCAGGTAAAAAAAATTACCTGCGTATTTTAACATTTTGCGTGTGTAAATGAACAGTTCTCTATGAGAATTACCTGCGGCTCCTTTTTTTGCCCAAATGAGGCTCAAGCTGGTTGTTTGGTCCGTCAAAAACCCTGAAGATATTAGCCAATAGTATTTGGTGAGGGTGACCCTGGCCCCACCCCCAAACTGTCAAAACCACCCCTTTCAAAACTCAAGAGCAAAAAACTCATTCAAGCAAAAAAAAAAGGATATATATATAAAGGATCATATTTTACAAGTACAACTTTGAATTCAAGTGGGAAAAACACCCGAGAGACGCCATAAGATTATTTTTAGTCCTCGCCACGGCACTTCTTATAGGACATTCAAGGCAGGTAACTTAGCTCTAGTCCACAGCTGTCCTGACTCACACTCACTTTTTGGTAATTTTTTAACCCCCTCCCATACAGCTGCACAACCATTTTAAGTGTTCATCATTAAATGCATTTTACTAGTTAAACATTTCACCCCTAACAACTATAATAAAGACAAAAATACAAAACAATGGGAGCCCACTTATTGGTTCATGCAACTTTAGGGAGGGGGCAATGTCCAGAACCATCTCTGTACTCCCAACAAAAACCTATATCCCATAAATGATTATCAATGAGCCAGAAAAGAGGCCAATTCCACTACAGAAGTTCAATTCTTATAAGCCATCTTCTTATTTAGATTGCATATTCCACCTTAAATTGGGCTACAGGTTCAATCTGGTGAATGTCCAGTGGGAAGTAAATGGAACTTCTGCTGCATTTAAGAAGAAACACAACTTTGAGTCTTGTGTCCACGTGTTTTAAAGTACAAAAACTCACTTTTTCTGATGAGCATTTCATTGCTTCCACCCAAAAGCTTTTATGAAAAGGCGAAAATCTTCTAAACTTTTGTGTGGGACTCGGTAAGGCCTTAGTCACCAGGGTATATGTGACTCTATAGGTACCGGTATTAAATAGGTTAAATTCTAGGCAGGTGAATTGAGCTTGGAAATAAATGTTTGGGATGCTATATTTCACTGTTGAGTCGTTTGGATGTGCTTGTTATGCAGCAGGTGATTAGAATTCATGTGTAATCATTTGTAATTACAGTTACTAGATGCAGGATTGTGTCATCTTCTTCTGTACAATTTTACTTTTACTTTTATTTTACTTTTACTTTACAAGTTCATGTAAAAATATATACAATATTGTAATTGCAAAAACATCCTGAAATATCATGATATTATCTTATAACCAAATCGCCCAGTCCTAATAAGTAGCCTGTATTTCTCTGTACAATTATCAGCATTCCATAAAACACATTAAAAGACAAAAACAAAGATATTCACCATAAATGTGTTTGACACAGATAGAATGTGGCCTTTGCTGAACACATACACACTCTAATGAAGACACACACACTAATACAGTGATCACACATGCCTGGAGCATGCACACAAGGACCCAAAAGTGGCAGCCTGTTGAAACCCGGATATCAAACCCTCAACTTTGGGCGATATGGCCCTAAAATACAGATTTAAAAAATGATTTTAAGAATACACTACTGCAACAAAATGAAAAGTAAATTTTATTTTTGCATATGATATGATATGGCACACTCCTATTAAAATATATTTTAAAAAATACAAGAATTTTATCAGATTTGTAACAGAAGATCCAGAATGAATTCACTCTACATATCTCCATATATCCAGGATTAAAGTAAGAAGAATAGTCTGTCTTTAGTAGATATTTAATAGGAAAAGAGAAGAGTGTGAATTTTTGTTTTGCTAAAATCAGAAAAAAGTAGTACCCTGATGTGATAATTAGGGGTGGGTGATATGGCATGATATTTTAGGGTATACTATTGTTTACAAAATTCAAAAATGTTGGTGGTATTATTGTGTACAATACGATATGGCACACCCTAACCCACAACCCTATCCTCAATAACCCACTGCTCTGAGAGTTAAGCCACCACTTTCTGTAAGGTGATAGAATCGGTAGAAAGAGGAAACCACCTCACTTTCTGTTTTCACATCTGAATTACACCATTAAATACTGCCTTTTCTAACAGGTTTTAAAATATCAACAAAATCATAATCACTGTGTATTTCAGAATAACTTATCAGTAGTTATTATACTTGCATTCCATAAAAGCATTAGACCTTATAAAGGCAGGGGTCAGAGCACACAGTTGATCATGACAGAATTCAAGCAACTGGTGGAGCAATGGGGAAAGGGAAACTCAGAGCTCAGTATCTCATTCACTCATAGTAAAATCATAGAAACAAAGGAGTGAAGTTTCTGACTGAGTGTGCTCTATCTCTCTGACTGAACATAACCTGGAATCGGATTCATCCGCTCTGAAAGGAGACCGAATCACACCCGCCCAGTTTAAAATGATTCTTCTGCATGCTCTGTGCAATTACTCATTCTCACCAGAGAGGGCCCTAAATCCCCCAAATCCCAAAACTTATGACATCAGCTTTAAGTATCATATTTACTTTTAATTTTCTTTATATATTTGTTTTTATTTTTTACGTTTTTCTTAATTGTTATCCAATACCCTACCGTAAAATGAATGTTTCATGAAAGTACATCTTCCAACAATCCTTATATGTATCCCTCCTTCAAAAAAATTGACCTAAGGCATTATTAAACTTGTTGGTGTGATGAATGAAAATAGCTGAACTATTTCAATTAGCATTATGGGTGCAATGATTAGTTGACATTGTTGATAATGCAGATTACAAATATTTGTTGGCTCCAAATTTCAGTGTCATTCATACATGCACTAAACAAGTGGAGGGATAAGGGCTGCTCACTAACTCAGTTCACACGCAACTTTATCCCCAAAAGTGATTAAACACAACAGATTACATATTTTCTCACAGAACATTCATAACACTTTTAATTTAAACAACTTCTTGGCTGTTTCTGTCATATTTAAGCAAAAGAAAAGGCGAAGAACAGGAGCCGTACCCACAGGAAGCAGAGATTAAGGGCATGGATAATTGTCGATTGTCAAAATAATCATTATTTGCTTACTTAGCATGATTAGCATGTTAACTGATGTATTTCTTAAAAGAAAATAAATAACTGGCCACTTGTGTCTGTTAATCTGATTAATTTGCTGCTCAAGTGCCAGAGATTTTACAGTGTAAACCTCGAGAACCAGAGCAGTTCTCAACCTGGACCTACATTCCAGACTAGACTGTGGATCCAAATTCTTCACTTATACTGTACTCTTTTTCTCTCGCTCTCACACACACACAAACACACACATACTGTCTTAGGACAGATTTGAGGTCGTATAAAAAAATCCCCCATCATGGGGACACCCCTTTCTGAATGAACTAGAGAGAAGCTGACAACACAGTTCGGCTCCAAAATGCCTCAATAACACAAAAATCACTTGATATTTTTGATCCAAACATATTTTGTCCAATTTAATATAATAGCACAAATTTGGGGACAAGTATTTTTTAGGACACATTTGGGAGCCAACGTTTTTCTCTTTCCCTCTCTCTCTCATATACACACATACAAACACATTTCTCCTCTGTGTGGTTGGAGATGTGTAAAGCTCTTGGCTGTACCTGTTTCCAGCGAGTCAGGTCTGTATGTGTAAAAAACAGACTAACCTTCTACCCTTTATTTCTTTAAATAAAGGCCAATGGCACAATGACTATTAAACACAAGTTATTCTTTGCTTTTCAAGAGAGATGTTTCTAAGAGAATAAATTAGATGACAATCCCCTTGCATAAAGAGCAGGAAAGCTTGACCAGTAAAAGTGAGTGAGTAAAAACATGAGAATGTGGTACAGAAAAAAAAAACTACCAAAACTTCCCCAAATCAGATAAACAGCCCTAAAACCTTTCATCTCTGGAAAAAAACTGAAGAAAAATATCCAGTCAAATGCTAAACAGTTTTTTTAGGGCAATACAGAGAATATTAAGTAAAAATATTAAGTGTGTGTTCTTTGTTCCCTTTTGGCTCAGCAGAAGTGTACAGCGAGTGGGAGGATCTTCAATGATACACCTTTGGGTCCTCTGGGACAGAAAGGTGCAAGGTGAGATTGGCCTACACATGTACACACACACACACATTCACATACACACATCTTGCTACTCCTAGTAAACAAATAAATAATGATTTTTACTGATGAGTTGATCTGAAAAATGACTAAATTACTACTTTTTGCGGAGGCAATTATGATGCAAATCTAAGAACTGAGTAGAAAGAAATCTATTTTTTTATTTGAGAACTTGTACTTGTATTTTTAATGTAGTAACTTGTAATTTAAAATTAGTTCTTTAGAAATGAAGTTGCAAAATATGATCTGTACTTGTAAACTAAAACATTTAACTGGTAACCTTCTAAACTACAAATGTGCCAACCAATTAAAAAAAACTGCAAGCACAGTCTATAGTTTACACATTCTCACATTAGAAAAGCAAGAACAGATTTTCTTTCGGTTAGGTCGTAAAATTACAAGTTTTGTAATAAACCGCCATAGCTTTTATTCTTTATAATGAACAAAATCCCCAATAGCTTTATCAATTTCTTCAATAATGCAATAGCTAGGCCATCATATTCAATTACATGCTTTATCTAAGCAAAATCAGCCACTGACAGAAGATGTGAATTTAAATGAACAATACATACAGCGAGTAGCTAAATAAATAATTAATGGTCTTTGAAGGATCAGGGTTTATCACACAATGTTGCAGTAAAGTGTAAAATGTGAATTAACTAAAGCTTTGCAGTCAAGAGTAAAAATGACTAAATTACTACTTATTGTATAGGAAATTTTGTTGCATATCTGAAAACCTGTGTTATGAAATCTGCTAAATTGAATGGATATCTTATAAATGATCGTTCCAGTTTAAGGCCAGCATTTGCTGGTAAGCTTGCTGGTTCACCAGCTCTTGTTTTATTATGGCCATACTGGTCATGGTCATCCACCAGTATGATCATGGTAGTAGTCAGCCTGTAAATCTGCTTGGTCATGTTAGTCAACCAGCATTGTCAAGTTTGGTCATATTGGTGGTCCATTGAACAAACACCAAACAAAAACATACCCTATGTTGGTCAAGATCTAGCTGGTTCACCAGCCCTGGAAGCCCCCTAGAAATTCATTGTTAGCCATTTATTACGTCTGTCTTTAGGTGTTTTTTTAGACACCTAAAGTAGAGAAAACATAAAACTGAGTAGCATCTGCTCACATCTGAAGAGATCACACTACTCACCTTCATCCTGGAGCTTCCCATGGCCAGTGGCCTCCCTGCTGTAGATCCTGTCAGGTGGGTAAGGTCCACTGGGACAGGCCTGTCTCACCCTGAACTAAGGCTCACAGTCTCGGGCTGTGTAAGAGCACAATAAGCTCTGGGTGATTGTTTCTGCCTCACAGCATTCTCTTTGCAAACACACAGCACTGGTCAGCCCTGTGCTGAGAAGGCCATGCAGCACTGCTGCACCACTGCACCTTCACCAGGCTCTCACAGGCTCCCTCCTCTCCTCAGCAGAGTGAGAAATACCTGAGCCTATACCAAACACACAAGCTCTCACTCAGAGAGGCAGGAGAACCAGGGAAATGCTGTAGACAAAATAAAGACAAGGTGAAAGAACAATGGATAAAGAACAGTAAAACAAATCTTAGCTTTATCAGCATTATCTGCTCTAGAAAGACCCTAAAAGTTCATTCAACAATGCTGCCGCATTTCCTTACAGTGACGTACAAGTTTTTCCACTAGTTTCTGCTTTTCCAAGGTTTGATTTTCATCAGGTTTGTGTAAAGAGCTTCAGAAGCCAGGTCCTTTGATGAGGCAGCATTGCTAAAATAGTTAGCATGGCCAGACTAGCAACCCACCCACTACACCAAAAATGGCACCCAGGTTCAAACCATGTTTATTGATACACGTAAACATGTGCAAATTACCTTTAGTGACCTTTGGTCTATTTACCAGTCATGTGACAACATCGCGTAACTTAATCAGGACGTGGTACCTCAAAGAACGGCTCAGGAACAGCAATACCTAAATAAGTTTTGAGGTGTAACCTTGTGTGTGATGTTAAACACTGGTCAGCGTGCTCATGGCAAGGCACGGTATTGGAAGACCAAAAGGGGTTGTGCAGGCATTTAATGCCAACTTTTCAAGCTATTTTACTGTCGCAGACAAATTTTGAGAGTCAGGAAAAAATCACGAAGTTCTTTCTAGAGACGTAAGAGCTGGTTTTATAATTGACTGATGATTGAATAACATTTACCAAATTGCAGTTAATCGAAAAATAAAATCATTTTCTACTGTTCTTCTGTTTGATAATAGTTAAATTCAACCAAAGGTGACTTTACAACCTAAACATGTTACTTAAATAATATGCATGCAGTGTCTGAATTATATATATATGACAAATACACAAATGACAAAAACTGAAATATTTAAAATAAAACAACAGATTTGATTATTGTTATTATTATTATTATTAATAATATGTATTGGCATGTCATTTCTTTTGTATATTTACAATTTATTAACTCTTCAAAAAAAACTCGCCTAGGGTCCTGTTTTTTTTTTGTTTTTTCCTACTAAAAAAAAATTAACTTTACATTTCAGAGAGATATTAGGCAGCTGTTAATACAAACATTGGAGAACCCAAACAAAAAAGTAGACATAATTTCTTTATCTATCTTTAATTAGAAACACACTTCGCGAGGGGGTGCTTTTAATGGCGGGGGTGCAGATTTTGGCACGCTTTTAAAATAAAAGTTTATTTTAAAACAATTTCTGCTTTTTCTGCTGTATCATTTTTTTTGCAATCCACCTATTTCTGATATCCCCCCGGTTCCTATGCCAATGGTTTCGATAATTCAGTGGTTAAGACAGTTTTAGTCAGATTTTTTCTCGTCCTGGCGTTCAAATAAAAACTGGAAGTCTTGAGACTTGGCTCACACAATTAGTGAAGCCAACAACGTCATCGACCAATAGGAGAGCTACAGGAAGCTGCAAGGCAAGAAAATATTACGTGACTGTTTACGAACAATTTGAATAAGAACACATTTTGCAGTTAATATGCCTTATATGGTTCTTACTTTAATATGTACAGTATTTTAAACACAGGTAGCACTGTAAAATTATATATAAAGTTATTTTATTTTGCACTACATTGTCTTCTTGTGCAATATTAATTGATATGATACAAACAAGTTTAATAAATACACAATACACATTTTGCAAGAATGTTTTTTATTGCATTAATTGTATCTAAAACAAAAGCAAATGTATAGCAGTGGAACTGTGCAAAAAAATGTCAAAAAGAAAATTATAGGCAGAGTTGAACACAAAATGTATTCTATTAAAAAAATATCAAAAACCGTCTGGCAGAAAAATAAATTGTTGATGGGAACAGGAGTTGTGAACCTTTGATAAATCACAGTATTGATATATAAACATTATTTGTAATTTAATATGTAATGTGTATTGTATGTAAAATCCACTAAAAACATGATGGCAAATCATCTCAGAAAGAATCTAGTTGCAGTCTTGCAAGTAGTGATCCCTAGTCTTGGTAAAATCTTAGCCTGTGACTAAAAGTCACATCTTTAGATGTGTGAAGGTGTTAGACTTTGGTCTGTTAAAAGTCTTTTCAGAGTCTTTTCTAAGTTGTGTGGTGTATGGACAGCATAACATTACTCGATCCACAGTATCAGGAGGGCAGTAATGATTGTGAGTAGCAGTTTCTGGCTAGATTTGTCCATGTAAACTTCTGTGGAAATCACAGACATTCAATTTAGAAGGCTGCACATCCTGCATTTCAGTACAGCATTCCCTAGCTAACATTTGACATGACGAAAGTCATGGGACACAATAGCATGCCAGAGTAATTCTATGCATTCTTTGTAGGAAGGACAGCAATGCTGACCCATGACCCTTCAGCAATTTATGGCTGCTGGGACAACAAAAACATGAAAGACTCCATGCTAAACACAATCATGAGAATATTAAGACTTAAGTAAGGAAAGAAAACAGGATATATATATATATATATATTTCCAAACTATGATTAGTTAGTCAATTTAGTTCAAATAACTGCTTTGTTATGCTGTTCTGTTTTCGTTATGTAAGTTGCATTTAACAGTCTTAAAATGACAATAAAACTGCTATTGACAATCATTTCTGGGCTGATGTAAAAAAATTCATGGCTGGCCCATGTCTGAATTTTAATAACATTACAAATTACAAAACAACTCACATTATTTAAGAAATGATTTTATTTTATTGTTCACATTCAAATTACACAAATTACATAGGCTCAGGTAAAGATTAATCACAAATACAGGATTATGCACTGTGCATGTCTGGTTTTATCACATGCTAATTCCTTCCCTAAACAATCAAATACTTCACGATTTACTTTTCTTCTTTTTCTTTTTCTTGTGGTGTTTTTCTTCAGGAGAGTGAGAATCCCTGTACAAATAAAACAGGAAACAATTACAAACATAGCACATCATTAAGGAAGCTGGGTAAATGCTAAAATGTACGCAATGGAGTGTAAAATGCTACAATTTTATTACTGTAGTTGTTTACAATGACATTCAATAGTATACTCTCTCCGGACGGGATTAGTTTCTCAGGGGGACGTCTGTGAGGAAATGTGCACACAGAGTAATTCTAGTGTGTGGCAGTAGACAAATAGCTCTTTTATTAAACTTGAGGTGACAAAACTCACAGTAGATAGTTCAGCCTGTAATTTTCTCAGAGGACATCTGAGAAAAACATGTATATGCTCGTTCTGGACGGGAATAAAATCAAAGATGACCCCACATAAATGAAAAAATTACCCAGGACCCCCTAAGAAACTAATCCCGCCCGGATAGGGCTTATGTCCCAGTTTCCCCAGACAGAGTTGATTAAGCCTAGTCTTGCACTACAAAACATTCTAAATTGAAGTCCTTCATTTAAAAGGAAAAATTAATCTAAGATTAGGCCATTAGTTCGCTCGACCACTCAGAGCCCCATATGAAGCTGTTTGAGGCTGCATCTATAGCCAACATGACTGTGCAAATGCAAACACACAGCTTGTCAGGTTCCTACACAGCACTACCAAATATACAAAGTTCATGGCCATGAAGGGCAAAGGTAAATGTCCAATCAGGACTGTACATATTTTAGTACATGCTTAAATAGATAAAAGTATGTTTGTGTGCATGTTTTAGTATCACACCTCTTCCTGCTTTTGCTGTCCTTTTCTCGGCTGCGTTTCCAATGGTGTTTGTAGCGGGAGCTGTTTTCCTCTCTGGAGCTGGTGCGGGACTCAACAGATGCGGAGCGGCCTTCACCAGACTGCTTCCTGTAGCACACAACCATGATAAATTAAGTCACAAATCCATCAAAAATATGACAAGACTGCACATCAATGACAAGACAAGGAAGAGGGTTCAGTTTCAAGTCTTTGGGTTTGTTGGCACCCATTTAGCTCATGAATAACACCCATGCTTACTAAATTAAACATAAGACATATGAAGTTTATAATTATTATCATAATTTAAACACACATTTACGGTCTTTAAGTATAAGAGATCTATCTAGATGGGGTTTATCTTTAAGTGTACCTAAGATGCATGTGACCCAGATATTAAAAAGGTTCCTTAAGGGTTCTAAAATAAAAGTAATGGAAGCACTATTCAGCAATATATAGATCCTTTTCTGGTTAGTGTTCCTACATTGTAGCCTTGTTATTTTCCACTTTGCAACAACTACAGTGCCTAGTATAGAAGGCTAACAAATGTAAACAGCTTTTTTTAAATTAAAAAACAGAAAATCAATGCAACAACAGGGAGTTGATTGTTGTATAACTGTAAATTTCCATTTGATACACAGCATTTAGGTTTGTGAATGTGATTTACCAGATTACTAAGTGTATCAGGTTATAATTTATATGTTAATCACACAAACAAATGAAACAGAATATAACATATAAGCTGCCTATTGATTTAAAAATTGCACGGTTGCCCTCTCATTACCGATGGAAGTGTTGTGATGTTTTGGACTCTTCCTTCCTCTCCTCCTGCCACAGTTTTGCTAGCTCTCCAGAGTGGACATCAATCACTTCACGAATAACCTGTTGAATACAGTGCCACACACATGAACAGAACAGTCCAGCAAATGCTTTACATGTCATGTTTAAATATTATATTATGCCCACTCAATATATCCATGAAACAAAGCATAACAACATGGCAAACACAGTATTTTTTTTTTTCAAACACAGTAAAATAATTATGACAAGCAGCCTGGCCAAATCTCAATGTTTTCTTTTTTAATGATTAAAAAAATAAATATAATTTTCCCAGAATATTTTTGGGATGAATATGCTGAGATAAGTATCCACACTTAGTAACCAATTAACTACTGGAATATTCAAATCACACAACTTCCAACACCATTGACTAATTCAATTAGGGATGCAATTCTGCCACCTACAGGACCCAGAGGGTAATGCAATTACAATTTCCTTGCACACACCACATCCAAACGTTCCAGAAATTCCTACTAATGGATCCATTATGGATAAATTATGTTGTACGATTTACTGCTGACGAATATGTGTAAATGTACATACACAGCTTGTTGAGTCCCTGTAGAGAGACTGTACTGAAATGTGTTTTCAGAAATGATGGAAATCCATCCAAAACTTTTAACATGAGGTGGAGTGGTGATCATCCCACCTGCCTGGCTTCACTAATACTGCTGCTGCTGAATGCAATATGCACAATTCGCATAGCAATGCTCGAAAATATAATAGAAAGCCTTCCAAAAACAAATCCTAAAAGGTTTGTATTATTAGGGATTTTTTTTTACGGTAAATTAAAAATAAAGGGTAAAAGAAAAATTAAATCCATACCTCAGTGTAAGATTTCTTGGTGATGTGAACGTTCTTTGCTCTGTAGGACTGGCGCCGTCTCCTATAGTCCCTCATCTCAGCTAAAACCTCAAGGTGAGACTTTGGTGCATTCTGCGCTTCATCTATATTTACAGAAATTTTGAGGAATTAAATCGAGAAGCAAAAAGCAAATCAAGTAAACAAATAGGTCAAACACATTCCTAATTTTAAAATCAACAATATGTGTAGCTAATTTGAGAAATTAAAAAAAAAAAAAAAAACAGTGTTGTTGGACTCATTTATATAATTTATTTTATAGTATAGCTTATGAAAAAATAAATAAATAAAAGAAATATCATTTGATTCATTTTGGTCTTATAGAAAAAGACAAAGAAATTAACAGGTAATTTCTAAAAAACTGGATTAGATTTACTAAGAGATGGATTATATACCAAGAACCTCCAAAACAGCAACTTTACAGTGGGGAGACAAAATGTTCTTATCTTTCAGTGAAAGTCAATGTAAAAAGAGTTTGTTTCAGGTAAGTGTGAAGAATTGCTTTTGGTCCATTCTTCAAGAAATTCTGACAATGTAAGGGACAGCTTGTGTGTTCAAATTATATAATAAACAAAAAATTGGTAAAAAATAAAAAATAAAAAAATGTAGTTACTTGTTTTTCATTGGACTGCGACAATTTTCGTCAGCATGGTTACAGGTCAACCAGAGGGTCGAAAAACTGTGCTAGATTAAACATTCACTCTTCAGGACTACAACCACTGAGTCATGAATGATTAAAATGTCAAATCTTCAGCCAGTATCACCCTATTGCTAAATATGGATATCAGTATTTATTGCTAATCATAACTAATGCACAAGGACACAACACATACTTTAGACAACATATTACCTTTCTTAAGCTTGGAGACAAGATCTACGTAAAGATCCTCGTTGCTGGATGACTGTGCCTGTGCACTCTGCTGTTTGGCCTTTTGTACAACGTGATCATACAGAGCCAACCGATCAGCCACTGTGAGGTCACATGTTGTTCGCTTGTAGTTCTGAGGCACATCCGCAGGTTCAGTGGAGTAATCGCCTGAGCACAAAACAGGGGGTTTATACACACACAGTCTCTTCAGAGGTTCTTTCTACCATTACACTGACATGTCATGCCATAAGACTTTTGCCATGACCCATGGAAGCCAAAGAACACTGCACTGACCTGTAGGGTGTATGTGGGTCTTACATGATTATGGATGTAGTTTCTGTCAGATTAAATTGTTTGTGTGGACAGTTCTAGCCAGATCCAGATCTAGCCTGGTCACTGCACTGTCTACTGTGGGTGGTAATGTAGATACTGCTATCCTATGACTACTACTTTTTTTTTAATTCATTTTCTCCCCAAATTTACAAGGCCAATTACCCAACCCGCTTATATGGTGCCCCAACACAAGGAGGTGAAGACTAGCACATGCTTCTCCAACACATGTGAAGTTGAATGACTCAGTTCCGATAAATCAGCTAACAGACTACTTGTGCTGAGAGTCATCACTTTGAAGTGATGTGGGGAGAGAGTGCCATCTACCAAGCCAGAGATAGCAAGGTCAATTATGCTCTCTCAGGGCTCCGGCAGCTGATGGAAAGCTACATGAACAGGATTCGAACCGGCGATCTCCTGATCATAGTGGCAGCGCTTAGCCCGCTGGACCACTGGGAGTCATCGCTATCCCATGACTTCTGACATGTCAGCGTTCTTCAATAATATAAAAACTTAGGTTGCACAAACAAATAATTAAATAAAAATGTACACATGAATAACAAGGGTATTCCCAACATGTAATGGGAGACCCAAGCCATCACATCAAAGATTCCAGGTTCTGTTACTCAGAATTTCTAATTTCCAAAGATGTTGAAGAATTCCCATTTAAAAGGATATTTTTAAAAGGATACAGCAAGTATGAGTGGAAATGTCTTGACCAGACATCCTCTAATACTCACCACTGTTACTAGAAACAAAAAACAAAACACAAATGAATGATTACAGTGTTGTCATCATATATTTTAGGGGATAAATTCTTGGGAAAAAAAGATGCAGATAACTAACACACCATGACTACCCAGACATTTTATTGTTACATAAAAAAAAGCAGGCAAATATTTCCTCGCCAATACAAAACTGAATTTAAATGGGTGGGGTTCAATTCAGATTGCACAAAAGTTATATTTTAAAGAACAAGATCCCCAAGAAATATATGTATATGAACTGCAAAGAACTCTACACATTAACAAAAGGTCAGGTTTGCATATCCTTCTTTAAGAGCTTACCTTGGCAATAGATTCCTGCGGAGGAGACTGCAGGGGCACCTGCCTGAGCCTGCAGGATAACTTGATGCTGTTCGTGTTTATCTGTTACATGAAGATCATTGTCAAATAAATTCCATATCTACAAACCTTTTAGACTTTTACTTATTTTACACATAAGCAGTCATCATAAAACTATGGGTACACTTGGAACATTCCTTAACTTACCCAGTTTTATGCTGGAAATATTTGTCCCCTCATAGCAAACTGATGGATCGTACATCTCTGCCTAAAGACAAGCAAAAAGCAAAGAAGTTTTGTAACTGAGAGTGACTGGTGAACATGCATAACTAAACATAACATGTTTTGCACCAAATGGCAAACCTAAAGTCCTTAAAAATGGCCAGTGCGCCAGTCAGATTGTAAGGAGAAATCTGTGGAAATCTGGAAAAGTAAGCTTACTGTCAAATAAACTGAAACGCTTTACTTACCCAAATAAACAGTTTTCAGGAGAGAAATCTGTGTAGATTAACATCCAGTGCTCAATTGAGAATTACAGTTTGTTACTTAGCTTAGCTTTACTTAACTTAGTTACACCACCACCCCCCAGTGGCGAATTAAAAGGAAAACATGGCAAAACCCCTGTTCCTTACTAGTGTCTCATAATTTGCCTTATAATCCAGTGTGCCTTATGTATGAAAAAAGATCTGAAAATAAATGTTCCTTGATAGTGCACCTTTTAATCTGGTGTGCCTTATAGCGCAAATAAATACAGTAAAATGTTAAAATTTTCTTCCTAAGATTAAAAACTCGAAGGTCTAGCCTAATGCTCCTAACACAGGATTTTGCTTGTCAAATGTTAGCTGTGCCTACAGGGACTAGATCCCATTATTTCCCCATTCAAAGTGGGGTCCAGACTAGAACACCATAACAACTAGCTAAACTGTTGCAACTAAACTGCAGTGAGATCCGAACCAGCGATCCTCGGATCATAGCAACAGCACCTCGGCCCACTGCACCACTTGGAGCTCTGCCTGCAAATGATTGTTTTAAATGGAGGCACATACACTGGCAACCCAACCACACATTAATGTGTGGTGGTACTCAAGAAGGCACTGTTCAGTATTTAATTATTATTATTCATTTAAAATCAAAATATATACAATGCTCATGTAAATGGATGTGGAGATTTTTTTATTACTGTATATTTGTTTACCTGCTCCTCCCTGGAGTATCCTAATTGGACGAGTTGGCACACTGCTTTATGTTTTTCCATGCTTCTGCTCGGAACTCTATGATTTGCATCAAAGGAGCACACCTCCATCTGTTCCTGTCGCAAAAAAAGAGTAATTAAATATTAAAAAGTAGTGTTAATTGGTGAGTCAGCTTAAACAGCCTATAATAAAATTGCCTCTAATAAAAATACTCTAAAAATACTGGCTTGTGAGCTTCAAGTTGTAGCTGTGTGTGTGTGTGTGTGTATTTGTATTTATTTATATTAATGTCAAGGCATTTTAGACTGTTGTGGGAAGCAGTTAATGTACACATAGGTAACTATATAGACCAACAGTGGAGGCAAAAAGATGAGCCTTTTTTTGTCAAATAGCAACTAACACTAATTATGAGCTAAATTTAGAAGACAAAAAAAGAAAGAAAAAGAGATACATTTCATTTGTATTTGTTTATGTACGTACACATTTAAACAGATTCTTTTGAAAGCCCTTAATGTAAATAATAATTGGTTGTCATATTAGAAAATTTAGAAAATTATTACATTACAAGTCTACAGGTATACAACCATTCCTTTCTAAGGGCCAAAACCATGTAGGAATTGAGTGTGTCTGAAATTGAGTTGTAAAGCTTAACCTACTTAGGTTCTCAGAAAACACATTTATGTGCCAACTGGAAATTAATTTTCAATATACTTCATATATTTCATTTTTACAGGTCACATATAAGTTAACAAATAAATTAATAAGATAAATTAATAGGTGTGAGAATAAGATCCTAATGTGTGGCCACAACTTACTAAGGTGGATAATTTAGTCGTAGGAATGACTTTTATGATCACGTATTAGGATTTTGTTCCCACGCTTTAATAAGTCCCGTCCACGCATTATTATTTTTTTGTACATTTTGTCACCTTAGGGTCTCCGTACTTTGTGCAGATGTTCTGCTGAATAGAACATACATCTATATTCAATGCAAACAAGACAGTTTACTCGCTGAGCAACATCTCAGTCTTTTAACACATTTTACCCGGTTTAACCATCCAGGCGGGGCACTAGGGTAAAATAACCTAACCGAGCTTAGCTCAGCTCAGCTAGAAGAGGCTAGGGAACTCCAGCGAGCTAACAAGCTAGCTAGTTAGCATAGTACACCATGTAGCTTAACTAGCTAACTAACTAACTAATTAATTAATTTACACTTTTAGACACCCCTGGGAAACTGCTTCTGCTTTTATGGACTCCATAAATCATACACTTTTAACGCTTCTCTCATTCTCCACCTCTATCCTGCTACAGTCAGTTTGCTTAGCATTAGCTAGCCTTTACCCGTGAGTCTGTTCCCCAGTTCGGCTCCCAGTCCAGCGCTGAAAACACCTCGGTGAGCTGTGTGCGACAGCTTTCGGTAAACTCCGTCAGCTCCTGTAAACTCCGCAACCGCTCCTCCAGCAACTCTGGAGAAAACCCTGCAGACATTTCTGCACACAAACACACACTCAGCACAGCACACACGCTCAGTAAACTCAGCTACACTAACGATTAGCTCACCACATAGTCTGTACAGGAGAGAACACCCACACAGAGAAGGTGCTCCGGGCTTGACTAAACACCAGAGGGCGCTCCCGAGAGAGCCCCAAATAAATGGGTTCATGTGGAGCATTTCAGCAAAATCATGAAATCATAGTATATAAATGTAAATATAAATATTTTAGTGTCGAATATTTTTAAACTTGTTATGGCGGTCTGGCTATAGCATCAGCTCACAAACCAGTCAGCACACATTAGCAGCAATGAAAATATGTTCATATGTTTCAAATAATTAAATTAGTCTTTCATGAAATTGTTAATCTGTTTCATATTGGTCACATTTTTGACATGCATCGAGCTGAGAAAACACCTAAGGATTATGCTGAAACTACAAAAACCAGGTTAGAAACTGTCCAACGGCAATCACTTCAAATTGACATCATATAAACAAATTTTACCCAGGACTTATTAAACCTTGGGAACAAGATTCTAATGCGTGGCCATGTGTTATTAAATGGGAACATGGTATTTGTAATGGGGATGACGTATTAAGTCATAGGGACAAGATATTTTTTGAATACTTTTTTGAATTATTTACAAGGTTTCTAAGCTGAAAATGGTTCCAAAATCATGTGACATTTAAAAAGCTTGTTTAAAAGCAAGTCCATTATTTTTTTCTCAAGAAAGTCTTTGTTTAAAAAAATGGTTGACTGCATGTTCAAATAATTGGTACTATGACAAAACATCACTCCTTTTACTGGCACTTATTCCTGTTACCCTTTATGTTATCAGTAACAGGAATGAAAGTAACAGGAATATGTTTTTAGCATGAAAATAGCTAAAAGGCTTCTTGTTGTAGATGTGACTTTTAGAATGTTTCAGATGGGCTAATGTGTTATGAGTGAAACCAAGAAACCAAGGGACACAACAAAATGTGTATTTTAACTTAAATATTATGAATTTATTATGAAGTATTTTTAAAGCATATATGGGATTTTGACTCACACAACAATCTCTGAAGGATTTTATTAAATTACATTTTATGGTAAAATTTATAGTTAGAGTGGGGACAGCTAACAAATGCTATTGTTTTGTGTTCTAAGTAGTTTGTATTAATATTGTTAATTACATATCTTACCTTTGCAATTAGGTAAATGTACAAGACACTATGCTTAATAATATAATGTATTTTAAAGTTATTTTGTGTCCACATTTATATGTAATTTCCTGGGGACAGAAATGGCACCGATTTGGTATTTATATAAATAAATAAAAAGGCAGAAAGTGGGCATTCTCTCCATAAACTGGCTATATGGGATGAAGGGACCCGTAAACCGGAAGCAGAATCCCCCGCTCTCCGCTCCGTCAGGCAGGTCTAGGATCAGCTGTGTCTGCGCTGTATCCAGTAAGGAGCTTCAGATTGCAGCTCAAACTGACCCCAGATCAGCGAGCCGCGCCGAGAATGACGAGTCTCATTTTTTACTGTCATCAACAAACCCCGTCCTGTCTGTGTTTTGAGGTTTAATACGGGATGTCAGTGGATGTTATTATATTATTGTTGCGTTTATGAAGCTGTGCGGCTGTTAGTTCGAGTATTCGTGTTTTGGTGGTGAAGAAAGCGCCGGGGTCATGAACCTGTCTCTGTCGAGAGGGAACTGAAAGCAGGTAAACAACACAGAGCTACTGCTGAGCAACAGCACTGTAAAAACTAACGTTAACCTAGATAACATGAACTAGCTTCTGCAATCGCTTATAAAACCTGACATTATGTAGCCAACTAAATAGTATAGGTAATTACCTAGTTAAACGTGTAGGACTGACTGAGGAGATGCCAACAGAAAAATATAAACCCTGCCTCAGCCCTTGTCAATAAAGCAGATGTTAACCTAGTGTTGATGTGCTATGTGCTGATGTGCAGGTGACTTAGCTTAGCTTAGCTAACTACCCTAGCTAGTTAACTAATTTAGCTAGCCAGTCCTAGCTTAGCTGTTTTAATGAAAGTGAAGACTGTGCAATGTCGCTAAAAGTCGTACTGTTAATACTTAACTAAAGCACTCATTTTAGTCTAAAACCCTACAAGCGATAGCTAGCTAGCTAGCTACATGTCCTGAGTTTTTACTAGTTAGAAACTCTCATTTCACACCTTTTATATACTAACCTAGTCAGTTTAGTAAGAGAAACAGTGTACATATTGAACTCTGTGTTTTTACTAATAAATATTAATTACAGCTCTGAAAAAATAAAAAATATAGTCAAGTGGCAGATGGAGGATCACAACCAAGTTGAACTGATTAAATGTTTGCACCAGGAATGGCAAAGTTATTCAAAAACTGTGTGTAAGACTGATGGAGGAGAACATGCCAAGATACATGAAAAATGTAAAAAACCAGGGTTATTCCACCAAATATTGATTTCTGAACTTTTAAACCTTTATGAAAATGAAAATTGTTTTCTATCATTATTTGAGTTCTGAAATCTCTGCATCTTTTTTGCTATTTCAACCATTTCTCATTTTCTGCAAATAAGTGTTCTAAATGACAATATTTTTATTCTGAATTTGGGATAAGCATTGTCCATAGTTTATAGAGTAAAACAACAATGTTTATTTTACTGAAACATATAACTATTGCAAAATCAAAGAAAATATTCAGAAACTGAAGTGCTGTATATTATTATGTAGTAACGCTGAAATAATATGTTTTACCAGCTAGTAAAAATGTTAAATCAAATCAAAAATCAAAATTACATTTAGAAAAAAAAGTCACTACTTGGATTTAACTAAGCAAATAACTAGCTTTGTAAGAGCCTCCCATTGGATAACTACTGCATGTCTTTATATTTCAGCTGACAATAACTGATTTAACCTTAACTGATGCAGTTTATTAAATTACCAGGAAGGAAACTCAAAGGATTGGGACTACATGGCTGTGTAGCCTTACGAAAAGCACTTATCAGTGAAGACAACCAGCAAAAATGGCTTCAATTTGCTAGGGAGCATAAATATTGAACTCCGGAACAGTGGAAGGTCATGTGGCCTTATAAATCCGGATTTATCCTGTTCCAAAGTGAAGAGCGCATCATTCCCAGTGCCTACTGTACAAGCCTGAGGAGATAATCGCACAGGCATATTCCTTGATGAGAGTACCAGGATTTATCAGGCTCAAAGACCACAACAGGCTCCAGACCATTGAGAATCTTTATGATGTGCTGGAGAAGATTTTATCCAGTGGTCCAAATCTCCCATCAGCAATACATTTTTCACAGGTTTTGGTAAAAAAAAAAAAATAGACAGAAATAAATGTTGTGACATTGCAGAAGATTGTACAAACAGTACCATAGAGAATGCATGCAGCTAAAGGGGGTCCAATCAAATATTAGTGTGTGCCCTTTTTACTGTCAGTGTATCATTGTGGTAATGTGTCTTTTCATAAAGACTACAGAGTATCAGGATTAAAAAATACATTGTTTCCTACTTTGTTTAGAAACGCTTTGTCAGCCACTGAGACACTGGAAGGAACACTCCAGCACTTCATGCTTCTTCCATCTAGTAATGAACATGAGTATTTTTGGCAGAACTTTTGTCATAATTTCATAATGATTTTTTTTCTTTCTCAGATCAGACCCATTTCTAAAGGAATCTTCACTTAAAACAGAAACCAGGATGGGAAATCAGCTGGCTGGAATCGCTCCCTCGCAAATCCTCTCTGTCGACAGCTATTTCTCAGACATCCATGATTATGAATATGACAAAAGTCTTGGCAGCACACGATTTTTTAAGGTTGCCAGAGCTAAACACAGAGAGGGCTTAGTGGTGGTGAAGGTCTTTGCTATTCAGGATCCTTCCCTGCCTCTAACCAGCTACAAGCAAGAGCTAGAGGAGCTGAAGATCAGACTGCACTCTTGCCAGAACTGTTTGCCCTTTCAAAAGGCCACACTCACAGAGAAAGCAGCCATACTCTTTCGGCAGTATGTTCGTGATAACCTGTATGATCGCATCAGCACACGACCCTTTCTAAACAACGTGGAGAAGAAATGGATAGCCTTCCAGATCCTGAATGCTGTGGACCAGGCTCATAAATCAGGCGTGCGTCACGGGGACATTAAGACGGAGAACATTATGGTGACGAGCTGGAACTGGGTGCTGCTTACCGATTTTGCCAGTTTTAAACCCACATATCTTCCTGAGGATAATCCGGCTGACTTCAACTACTTCTTTGACACATCCCGAAGGAGAACCTGTTACATAGCACCAGAGAGATTTGTGGATGGCAGTATGTTTACCACAGAGAGTGACCAGAACACTCCACTTGTGGACCTAACTAGTAATAGCCAGAGGACCAGAGGGGAGCTCAAACAGCCTATGGACATTTTCTCAGCTGGTAAAATTCCATTTCATATAATTAATTCTTTGAATTGATTATATTTTAGTGTTAAACAATGCTCTGTTAATTATGTCTTTGTTTTCAGGCTGTGTTATTGCAGAGCTGTTCACAGAGGGGGTGCCGCTGTTTGATCTCTCGCAGTTGCTGGCCTATCGCAAGGGTCTTTTTCAAACCGAACAAGTCTTGATGAAAATTGAAGACCAGAGTATCCGAGAACTGGTACTAGAATATACTCATTTGCATAATAAACATTTTTATTGTTGATTCATTAAGAGTGAATATGAAAAAAGATGTACGTTCTCTATTCAGTCATCACAGTTTATATACTGTAATTGTTAGCATGGTGTCATTAAGATACACGTACACACGATATGGACTGGATGAAAAGCAAAAATTGTTGTGCAAAATAAATAAATATAAACCTGAAATATTCACTTTGGAAAACACAGTATTGGGCCATCTGCTTAATTATTGTTTATTGCTTAATTAAGGATTACTCTCCAGAAAGTTATTTTGTTTTGCAGAAATTCTAGTCTAATTCAAGTTATTAGGCAAGGTGTGTGTGTGTGTGTGTTTGCACGTAAGTGTTTGCAGTGGTTTTGGACTTAAGATGAGCTAAATGTTTGAATGCTTAGAAGCAATCTCCACAAACATTTGGACATATAGTGTATATCCACCTATTTACGTCAGTTTACGTCAAATTGAGTCCCACCTGTTTACTTTAACATTCACAAAGGTCATATTCATGTTTTAGTCTTAAAGGAGAACTTTGCCGTGAAATCGACTTTTGGTGTAGTAAAACATGATAAAGAGTTATAACCTTTGTTGAACAGTCTACCTCCGTTCTCCCACAGCTTTCTGAGATTCATACATTTTGTGCAAACAGGCTAGAATAGTTTTAATGGGGCATATTTTTCCCCTGCAGATAAATTGCTTTTTACATGGTTATCCAGGCTCAAAGTAGCTTTACACCTCATTGGCAGAATTTCAAAAGCCCTGAGATTTAAAACAAGGCATTAAGAACTTTTAGGGTGCACAAGAAGTTTATTAAAAAACACTGTTTACAACCCATAGCGTAACCTACTTCTCCGGGCGACACCTTCTTAAAGTAAAATTATGATCAGTATTCTTCTTTTCTCTTCGCCTTTTCCTTTGTTTTGCTGGCTGAAGCTGCAGTCCGAGCACAGCATACATCCTGACCTTGTCTTCTTTGCATGTACAGCGTGTACATCTGTCAATATTACGTTATCATCACTCTACTGATCGTGATAGGTTACGGTACAAGTTGTAAACAGTGGTGTTTAATAAACTTTGCACTTTTAAAGTTCTTATTTTGTCGTTTTAAATGTCGGGGTTCTCTGGATTCTACCAATAAGGTGTGGCGCTACTATGAGCCTGGATAACGTTGTAAAAAGCAATTTATCGGCAAGGGGAAAATATGCCTCATTAAAACCCATTCTAACCTGTTGGAAGAAACTGCACAAAATTCGATCTGGATCTCGGAAAGCTGTGGGAGAACGGATGTGGGCTATTCAACAAAGGTTTGTACTGTTTATCATGTTTTACTTCACCCAAAGTCAATTTCACTCTGGAGTTCTCTTTCAAACACAGTAGGAGGAGGACAGAAAATGAAGCATGATTGATTGTCTTTGAACCATACAGACATTGTTAGTAGACTTAATAAAATAAAATATAATAAAAACGTTAAACAAGGCCTTGTGGTAATTGTTAAATTGTTATAATTGTTAAATGTACATGCAGAAGTTTTTCAAATTGCTACTTCTCAGCAGTCCATACTCACTGTGTGTTTGTGTGTTAAATTTCCACAGGTTGCCCAGATGGTCCAGCGAGAACCTGAAAAACGTTTGGCGGCAGAAGATTATTTGAAACAGCAGCGAGGCAAGGCCTTCCCAGACATCTTCTACACCTTCCTTCAACCTTACATGGCCCAGTTTGCCAAAGAGACCTTCCAGTCTGCGGATGAGCGAGTGTTAGTGATTCGCAAGGACCTGGATAATATCCTCCATAACCTGTGTGGTGGTGGGGGAAGGGATGCAGGGAAGGCTGAGAAGCAAGAGAAGGCATCTCAGGAGCTTGCATCATCCAAAGAACATGGACTGGTGGTTTTGGTGTCTGTAATCACCTCCTGTCTGCAGACTCTGTGCTCCTGTGATTCTAAACTGGCGGCACTGGAGTTGGTGCTCCACCTGGCCAGCTGGCTGAGTGTGGAGATACTGTTGGACCGAATCACTCCGTATTTACTGCACTTCTGCAATGACTCAGTGCCTCGCGTGAGGGCAGAGGCTGTGCGCACACTTGCTAAAGTCCTGGCGCTGGTCAAGGAGGTGCCCCGCAATGATGTTAACATCTACCCAGAGTACATCCTGCCGGGCATTGCACATTTGGCTCAGGATGAGGCCACCATCGTCAGACTTGCTTATGCAGGTAAATGCTATAATATTATAGTTTTTTAATTAATTTATAGAAGCTTAAGAAAATATTGAATAAAGCATGTTGTTTAACTGAGATGATTTTATTCTTCTGTTAGAGAACATTGCCCATCTGGCTGAGACAGCACTGCGTTTTCTGGAGTTGGTGCAGGAGAATAATCTGAACTCTGAACAGGACCTGAATGGAGAAGATGCTGAGGAGATTCTTCATCCCAATGAAAACTATGATTCAGGTACCTTTACATTCAGCTGTTCATATTATTCAAGATTTAAAATGATTGTTTATAACATTTGTGTATTTTTTTAGGAGTTCTGAGCCAGGAAAATGTTCGTATTAATGATCTATTATGGTGTGTCCTTTCTTCACAGAGCTGCAGGCATTGCATGAAATGGTTCAGCAGAAGGTGGTGACACTCCTCAGTGACCCTGAGAACATTGTGAAGCAGACGCTGATGGAGAACGGCATCACGCGTCTCTGCGTGTTCTTCGGGAGACAGAAGGCCAATGATGTTCTTCTTTCACACATGATCACGTTTCTCAATGACAAGAATGACTGGCACCTCCGTGGGGCTTTCTTTGACAGTATTGTGGGTAAGAAGTATTCTTTTCCTCAATTATTTAAAATATTAATTGATGTGCCAAAAGTCATGAGATAGTAGTGTGTAAATTGATTGTAAAATGTTACCTTGGGGAATGGCTTGGGAACACTTATCAACGTGCCCATGGCAAGGCAGTGCTTATTGTTATTATATAAGGTAATAGACCATTTTCACACTTCCATGTTTGTTAATGAGGTAGAATGAACAGGGCATCGAGTGTTTTCTGTTTGTGGCCTAATCAAGGCTGAGGCTATTGCCTATTCCTAAATACACCAATAATTCTGTTAAACACACTTACCAGAGTTTATACTGCATTAAGATAAAAATGTTCTACTCCAACTAAAAAGCTCTGCTTATTACATGATATTTTACCAAGGTGATCAATAAAACAAGCATGAAACTGAACCAAAGTGACCCACCGTTCATCATAGATCAGTTTAAAATGGCATTTAAATTAAATTAGTGATTAAAAACCCTAAATTCAGCATTAATGTTCATTAATGTCCATGCTGGAGGGATTCCAGACATGTTAGCTGTGCTCCCGTTTGCTGTGCGAAAGCCCTGTGAAGGTAATTGAAGCAGGCGGGTTCATCTGCTTATATGTGAAAATGTGATAACAAGTTCCTGTCTCATGACTTTTGGCATGTCAGTGTAAGATGCTACACAAACTTCTTGTTTGCTCTCAGACACAGACGTAAAAAATACCAAGTTTCTCCTTTTTTCTTCTTCCTCTATAGGAGTAGCAGCTTACGTGGGGTGGCAGAGCTCATCCATCCTGAAGCCTTTGCTGCAGCAGGGTCTGAGTGATGTGGAAGAGTTTGTTATTTATAAAGCTCTGAATGCTCTTACCTGCATGTGTCAGCTGGGTCTTCTGCAGAAGCCACACATCTATGAGTTTGTCAGTGATATTGGTAAGAGAGAAGATTTCTCAGTTTAAATAAAATAAAATAAAAAATCTTTGAAAATTCAGGACAAGCTATGTGGGTTGAACCACTAGCTTATAGTGCCCTGGGTTCCTCAGTATAGCGCTGTTGGGCAGCCTTAGTTGAAATTTGCAAATCTTAGCTTACTGTAAATAAATGGAAATGCTTTACTCACCCAAATCAACAGTTTTTTAGGAGAGAAATCTGTGTAGATTAACATCCAGCGCTCGTTTGACTTTAAAAGAAAATGTTTTCGAGTTTTGTTTACTTAACTTAGCTCAGCTTTACAGGTCTCGCCACCCAGAGAGACCCTCTGAATTAGAAGGAAAATGTGCCGACACCCCTGTTCCTTACTATTGTCGCATAATGTGCATTATAATGCAACAAATACGGTAATAAATTGATATTGATTCACAATGGTTTGGAAGCCTTTTAATAACCATCAAAACACACATTCTCGTTTATGTCTTGCCAGCTCCTTTCTTGTGCCATCCCAACCTGTGGATCCGATACGGAGCTGTAGGATTCATCACTGTAGTAGCACAGCACCTCAACATAGCTGATGTTTACTGCAAGCTCATGCCTCACCTCAACCCTTTTATTACTCAACCTATTATACAGGTGAGACTCTTAGTTAATTCTGAACATGTTGGATTAACATTAAGGGATTGTTGTTGTTGGTCAATAATTATTGGTTTTCTTTGATCTTGGACAGATTGATAAGGAGATAGTGCTGCTGAGTGTGCTTAAAGAGCCCGTGAGTCGCTCCATCTTCGACTATGCGCTCCGCTCTAAAGACATTAGCAGTCTCTTCAGGCACCTGCTGCTTCGTCAGAAGAAACGCAATGGCTTGATCCCTGAGTGCCCCATTCCTGACGACCCTGCCATCGCACAGCTGCTTAAAAAGCTTCTTTCACAGGTCAGAGGAGAAAATCTCAGACTACAAGCTGAATAATTAAAGAGTACTGATTTAATGCAGCAAATTCTTATATGAACTAATAGGGAGAATATATTCAGTGTTTAGGACTTTGCTGGTGTTCTTAATGGCCAAGGAGTGCTGGACTATCCTTGATGGATAAGCAAAAACAGTATGTTACTGCTGGTGTTATAAGTTAAATCACAGTATAATCTGTTGGGTATCTTTAGTTCTCAATTAAAGATAAAGCTGCATTTAAAATAAAAAGACAAAATTAAATCTTACAGAGCAGCCCCGGTTTTACACTGCTTTGCCTGGGGGGGCAGTAGAACATAATGGGTGGGCATGTTGACAGTCATATTTTCAAACCCAGAGCTAATGATACTGGCTAAAATTGATGTTGCACATGTCTTCAACAGAAAATGATGCATTATAGGATTTTCTATAGCAGTGTTTCTCAACCAGGGTGCCGCGGGGGTGCCGTCAAAATATTGCGCCTCACGTGCATATTTCCTTTCCAGAGTCAGCTCGTGTCGGGGTGTGTCCCAATTCACAGGCAGCATACTCTGAAGGATGCGACCCACAGAGGCGGTGTATTACTGCGCAGCTGTGACGCAATCTGTCTTCGAATACAGCCTCTGAAGTATGCAGCCCCTAAATTGGGACACACTGTAACGTTTTTGTCCCCCACGCGATGCACTGCGAGAGTTGTGTGAAGCACTCAGGCTAGCATGGAACGTTTTTTAAAAAGAAGATTGCAGATTCAGATAACTCTGAATCAGAGCCATTAACTTCTTCATCCAGTGATAGTTCAGCAGTGAGTGTAGCAGAGTATTTCACTCGTTTGAAAAGTCAGCAGGTTTCGCGCTAATCGCGCTAATTGTGACGTGCTATTTTATTTCATATTCCGCCAGCAACACCCCTCTTTCTCACCTGAAGTACTGCGCCAGCAACACCCCCCATCCCCCCCCCCCCCCCCGGTAAACTGGGGTGCCTTGACATCTCGCATATATTTAAAGGGTGTCGTGATAGAAAAAAGGTTGAGAAACGCTGTTCTATAGTGTATATAGATTGAATGAAACATTCATAAAATACATGTAGAGGAGTATTAAGTTAAGTCTGTGTTAGGAAAGATTAGCTGTTACTAACCAAGTTAGCAGCTTGCTTAACAGCTAGCTGATAGTACTACAGTTTAGCAACAAAAGGGTAACAAGGAAGTAACTGAGCAAAAATCACTGCAGTTTTGCAAGCATTACCTTGCGGAAGTTAATTTCGGGGGCAAAAACCGGCCCTGTTACAAAGCATAGAATCAATAATAACCAGTGTATAGTAACTGTTTAACTGCACATAATTGTTAATGTGGATGTCAAGCCAAAATGCAATTATTTGATTAGTTATTTGGTTTTTCCTCCCTTTCCTTTATGAAGAATTGCATTTTAGAAACGCTAAAGGATTGCAATTTTTTTTCTTTTTCTTTTCTTTTTCTTTCTTTTGTATAGGGTAGCTCTGCTGTATTTTTATGCTAATAATTACACACTGTATGGCATGAAAGGGTTACTTTCGAGATGGATATCTGGTTAGTGGTATTAAAATCTCTATTCTTTGAGACGTATTAGTCTTATTCTACAAATATGTGAGTTTGCATCTATCTCTAAAATTGCATCTAGCAGTTGAACAAGACATTGCAGCTTTCTGTGACCAAGAAGTGCACACAGTAACCCTCACACAGAGCTGCTGTAATCCTGTAAAACTCATGAATTAGATCTGATAGGCTCATTAGATTTAGATTATTTAGAGTAGCATTGGCTGATCATCAATCGCATGTTTTGAAATTTCTGAAAATTGTCACCAACCTATACATAGCCATCTGATCTTTCCATTTTGTAAAAATTTTAGCTTCATTGCCCAACTCACAAACTGTACATTTAAATGACTTCTAGGGAATGACAGAAGCTGAGGAGGACAAGCTCCTGGCTCTGAAAGATTTCATGCTCAAGTCTAACAAAGCTAAGGCCAACATCATTGACCAGACCCACCTGAGCGATGGGGCCCAGAGCGGAGTCATCGACCTGGGCACACTGGGCATCACTGGCAGACAGGTGGACCTCATCAAACCCAAGCAGGAATCAGAAGACAAGAGAGGTAGGCTCTGTGTTCCTCTGTCATGCTTTGTACTGTTGCTTTGACATGCCAGTTCCTCTTGTGATTGGGGTTAATGTATCCTGTGTTTTATTTGTTTACAGATTTCACCTCCACTGCTTCTGGTATATTATTTAGCTTTTAAAGAGCATGTGTGTTATTGAGGATTTAACCTGCACTTGTTTTGAGGCAGAGAGTTTCTGAGAGCTCACTAAACGTATTCTGTAATTTGTTCGGGTCACAATTCAGCACAGCAGTGCATGTGATCAATGGCTAATATCACCTTCTTGTTGCAGCTGGTATGTTGCAATCGCATGGGATTGTCCTGTTGGAGTGTTGGACTGCGGGTGACTGGACTAACTTTATTACTCACCAGTAGACTTGGTTACAGTGTCCAGTAGATGTACAGTTAGTTCCGTAAGTTTTTAGACAGTGACCCAATTTGTGTTTTCCTCTGTGCATCACCTCAGTAGATTTGAAATAGTCTATATTAAGATATTAACGTTTGTTTAGATTTTTTGTAGAGTTTGACAGTTCTACACCTACTTCCTCAGCAATGTATTATTTTATAACAACTTTAGATTTTTCTTAACCACAAAAATAATTCTGCATCCACTTTAGTTAAGTTTAGTTAAGTGTTCTGGCTATGTATAGGGTTTTTTTAGCTCACAAATGCTTTCCTTCTTTTTTTAAGAATGCACCAAATTGCTGATTAGACACTATTTATGCCCACTTGTTTTTGTCAAGGTAAAATTGACTTTTGTTGTAATAAAATATGATAAAGAGTACTAACCTTTGTTGAGGCATATTTTTGCCCCTGATAAATCACTTTTTACACTGTTATCCAGCTCAAAGTAGCTCAAAATAAATGTCAGAGCTCTGACATTTAAACCATACAGTGATGGCGGCACCCGGAGCTGCAGCTAACGCTATGGGTTGTAAACCCATGTTTTTTAAATAAACTTCTTGTGCACTTTAAAAGTTATTAATGCCTCGTTTTAAATGTCAGAGCTCTCCAGATTCTACCAATGAGGTATGGAGCTACTTTGAGCCTGGATAACGGTGTAAAAAGCGATTTATTAGGGGCAAAATATGCTCAGAAGCACCTGTTGCAAGTGCTGTTCAAAAAGCACAAAATTACTGGATCTCGGAAAGCTGCAAGAGAACAGAGGTGGGCTATTCAAGGTTATTCAAGGTTTAGTGTTCTTTATCATGTTTTATTACAACTTTAAAACTAAATAGCACTCACCTAACAGAATAAAATGGAAGAGCCGGGCTGGTCTAATCAGTAGGAGCTCTGAATGTTTTTTTCTTGATCAAGTTTTTTTCAGGGCCCTTTTTTTTTTTTAGAGAGTCTCTGATTTACGATCATGGTACTTCACAATGTAATAGACACAAACACAGCAAACAAAACAATTTTTACCAGTTGACTAATTGCCTTTATTATACCTAAATGGGTACTGCACAACATTTTAGTAAATTCTTCACATCTCATTCACATTGTTAAAAAAAAAAATTCACGTCTCAAATGTATTAATTTTAAATCCACTGAGGTGGGGTATAGCGGAAAAAAAATCACATTTTACCCCTTGGCCCTATCACTTACCTCTACCCCTCTTTTTGAGTGTAACTCTTCTCTTTGGAACAGAGTTAGAAGAGGAAGGAGTGAATTCCCCCCCCCCCCCCTAAGAATTGGGACAACCCTTTAAGCACTCGATACATCATGAGGAGCGCTAAAGTTCAGTAACCTAGCTGCTGCTGGTTAACTAGTTAACTTTAGGGCATCGTATGTCCTCAGAAAGGGGAGAGATGGTTTAGAAATTAATTAGTGTTGTCCATTTCTTAATTCCTTTGTGATGGGGAGCTAAAATTATCTTTGATTAGCTTTTATTTTATTTAATTTTTGTTATGAAGAATTCAGCCAAATAAATATTGAAACTAGACATTAAACTATGGTAGTGTAGTGCTAATCGTCACTTTTAACACGAAAAATATTTTTGAAAATAAAACATTTGTGGGTTTCTTTGGTTGCTTGTTCCGCCATCTTACTAGTGATTCTCATACTCCTTGCTTTGAAGTGTGCATCTGAAAAATCTCTATATGAGGGGCTAACAAGCCCTATCCCTTCCCCCTCTTTCCCTCCAGCCCAACAAGAATCGGGACACCTCTACCCCTTGGCATAAATGCACAAAACAGAGGGGTAGGGCCAAGGGGTGAAATATGATTGGGCCTCTGTCTGAATACTAATGGGTCTAACTGTAGTTGCCAGTAGCAGTAGAGTCTCAGTAGAGTCTGGCATCATACCTGTTTAATAGAGTAGATCTTTTGGAGATGTTTTGGACCTTGCCTCGTATTTCCTCTGTTCTTAAAAAAATTAAGATTGTATTATTTAATGAAATAATCTTCTAGGTTTATCTCTGCCATTAGAGGCTCTACACAATCTTATTGACAGCACTGCTTTTTAATGCTGCTTTTAGATTAATCTGTGTCTGGTAGCTGTGTGCTTTTATTATAGAAGCTTTAGTGCGGTCAAGATTATTTGGTCAGTGCCACAAATATAGGAAATTGTCATTAAATGGCCATTTTAGTTTAATTTATAAAATGTAAAATATTTGTTGAGTTTTAAAATCCATTAGGCATATATTTACACACACCAAATGCGTTTTTGTACATATAATACTGCTTGAAAATCTGGAAAATATCAATGAGTGGATTAGGGCTAGACATAACATCACTTAGAATCCAACCAAGAACCACATACTGGTGTTCTGACCTTCGTAACTGAAGACCATACAGAAACTTAGAGTAACAAGCTGACATTATATACATATTATATAATACAACCAAATTACTCTAACCCACTGATTTATTAAAAATCTGCGATTAATTTAGCTCTGAAAAACTGTTAGCATCCCCAGTTAGCCAGTACCATCTCCATTAAAACTGGCAGTCTGTTAACCTAGATAGCATTGATCTGATAGCTGAATGTTGGTATTATGAGGTTAATAACTCAGAATAAAGGATTAAATTGAACTCTAACCATAATCCACATAACATTTTAATATCAACAGAATTTACCCAGTCTATCAAAAACAAAGACATTCAACTATTATTAAAAACAGTGATTAATCCAGCTTGAATTGTGGCTAATCTGCTATCCTGGGCTTTTTAATATATATTTTAAAACATCTATTTTTTTTTTATTTGATTTTAATTTTACTAAGTAAACTTTTGCTTTAGAAAAGTTGGTCAAATGTTACAATTTAGTTAATATTTGCATTTTATATATATATATGTTATATATATATGCATTACATATATTATATATATATATATAAATATATATATATATGCATTATATATATAAGGGCTGGTATGTTTTATTAATACAGAGCATCACATTGAAGTGTATTTAAAGTAAAAAATGTCTTGTGTAATTGTTTTAGACATATTTGAGGAGTCTAGGATTTCCTGAAAATAACCTCTGGCAGCACGTGACCCTCTTCTATGAATTCTTTGTAATCTTTAGCAGAATAAATGTATTTTTGGTCTAAAATTGTTCTGCTTCTTTGTTTTCTTTCCCACAGCCCGTAAACACACAAAGCAAGACTCCAACCTGAATGAGGAGTGGAAGAGCATGTTCGGTTCTCTGGACCCGCCCAGCTCGACTCCAGCACCGCCGACGGTACCTAGTGTTCTAGTTGCGAGCGGTGGTGGGGAACCCAACGGAACTCTGGCCGGAGGGTGCCTGCGATCTGAGAGTTCCTCCCAGACTCTTAACCTTCCTCATGTCCCATCCTCAGCCCAGGTCGACCTCTGAGCCGACTGTGCACTTTCCTTGCCACCCCCCCCCCCCCTTCCGCTCTGCACTTCTTCTGTCTCTTCCATTTAAACCCAGCTTTAGCCTTCTCCCCCTATTAAAGCCCTGTGCTTCTCCACGCTGAGATTACTCCTCATCATTCAATTCATGTGCTCTGCTTTAGTGTCCGACTGTTCAGTTGATACAGTTGTGCTTAAAGGTTGTGAAACTTTCCTTTAAGAATTTTTTAGGTTTCTGCATAAATATGACCTTAAACATCATCAGATTTCCACACAAGTCCTAAAAGTCCAAATGAGACAAATATTTTATACTTGGTCATTTATTTATTAAAGAAAAATAATGCTAATAAATGTTACTAAACGGTAACTGTTGATCAGTCCTGCACACCAGCTTTAGCTTTTAGCCAATTCCTCCTTACAACTCTGGGATGTCGGAAAAGCTGATGATGTTTCAGGTCATGTTTATGCAGAAATATAGAAAATTCTAAGCACCTCTGTAGTTATTAGCTTCAGTTTTCTGGACCAGTGTTTACTGTATGTCTAGTTTTACTCTAAAATCTACTTAATACCTGTGTTTATTATAGCACAGTTATCAGGCATTAAAAAGCATAATAAGCCATGAGTGTAGCATTATCTAAGCATAACTGAATAATATAAGTAAATGTAAAATTATCCTCAGGCCTATTCTTCTCCTCCCATTGTAGGCCCCCGAAGGTGCAGCCACTCAGCCCAGGAAAGTCACAGCAGCCCCTGCAGTTCAGGTTGTGCAGTCGATGACCGGAGCATCCACATACCAGCGGCGCGTGACCACCTGCAAGGCCGAACTGCAGCAGCTGGTGCAGCAGAAGAGAGAGCAGTGCAATGCAGAGCGCATGGCCAAGCAGATGATGGAAAGTGCTGAATGGGAGAGCCGGCCTCCGCTGCCAGGTGAGCAGTTTATACTAATAATGGCTCTAACACTGAGTGAGTTTACATGCACACAAATAATCAGATTCCTGTAATTAGATTTCTGTAGTTATCTGATTATTTAAATTATACATCATGTTAAAGGCTCTGCGCTGGACTGCTTTTTTTTTTCAAACCCGCTTCTGTCTGCACCCACATGTTTTAGTCCCGTTATCCCGTGCTCACAACAAAAATTACTTTCTTACGCTCCCGTTGCAGCCTTAATTTAAATTTAATTAATTCTATTTAGTGCTTGAAATGTACTTGTGTTTTGATTAAAACAGCAATATAGTGCTGGATATTGCTGTCCCATTTTTTGGACTTCAGTCCAAACACATCCCGTCACCTCAGTAAAGCTGGCTCCTCATATAATCAGAAATGGAATACAAAAAATGTTTCCATTTGTTTGTACAGCTTGTTTTTTTTTTCTTTTTTTTACTGATATCGTTTTTGGGTTAGGTGAATTGGAGATGCTAAAATTGTCCCATCGGTGTGCGTGACTGTTGGCCCATCCTCTGATTTGATATTTACCAGTAATATATTGAGTTTTTTATGTTGTTTGTATTGGCTATTAACTTGAATCTGCTTCCTTTTGTCTTTACACCTGTCATTGAGTGCCAGTTGTGCATCTGGGATTGATTCAGAAAAAAAAATCTCTATATCTATTTTAAAAAATTAATTAAATTGAATTAATGAATATATGCATTATTATTATTATTATTATTATTATTATTATTATTATTATTATTATTAATAATAATAATCTTACTGATTAATTAGTTGTTTTCCTTCTGATCATTATGAATGTAAATCATTGTGTGATCATTATCATTTCCTAGACTATTTATTAATTTGTGTGTTTTTTCTATATACACATGTGGTCCCGCTCCTGCATCACCTGGACTGATTAAACTCTTGCTCCCGCCAAAAACAATTAAATTCTGTCCTGTGCCACAAGATATTCTGATTAGTTTTGCGAGTCCCTCAGACCTCTACATGAAGTATTCATTATAATCTTCATATGTTTTTTTTTGTTTTTTAGATCAGAGTAATACCTATAATTTTTTTTGAGAAATTTTATAAAAAGAGCTGGATTTAAACTCACTGATCGTATTTCTCAGTGCATGTAAACTCTTAACCGGAGTATTAGAGTGTGTTGCTGAATCTGAAGGATTTACTTATTCTGGCTGATACATGTGAATGGTAAAAATACTGTATCACGATATTCAAAGAAGCTTTCAGGATACACAATATTTATTGCAAATCACGGGTTTGCAGTCAAAATGCATTAGTGGTGTCAGATCCTTAAACGCTGTTTGAATGCTATCCCATAATAAGTACAGTAACTTAAATACAAAATATACTGAAGTTAATTCATTGAAACTGAAGTAATTATGCTTACTGTAATTTTGTACAGTATAGATGTGTCAGTGTTCTAAGCACTGTTGATATCCTTGACATGCCTAAAAAGTATATTGTTGTTATGATAACTACATTTATCATGATAAATATGATAAACTATTATAATGACTCGATAAAGTTTGGGGTTTACATCACGTCATTATTCTATGATTTTTATTGGCTGGTTGCAAAGTGACAATCCAATTACTAATGTGCAATGATCAGATTACTGAAGATCTCTGATACCATGCAATTGTGGTTAGGACATTCAGTTCTCTGCAGAACTTTCATTATTTTTTTATTTTTATTTTTTCTAGGATGGCATCCAAAAGGGCTGCTAGTGGCCCATCTTCATGAGCACAAGTCTGCTGTGAACCGAATCCGAGTTTCTGACGAGCACTCCATCTTTGCAACCTGCTCCAATGACGGCACAGTGAAGATCTGGGACAGTCAGAAAATGGAGGGAAAGACAACGACCACAAGGTGCATCACGCTCATTTAAAGCCATGTGCTTTAAAGTTTTTCAATTCTGCCCCTATGTGTTTTTGTGGTAATTTTGTGGTGGATCTCTAATTGAAGTGTGGGTCTTAATGTTTCAGGTCAGTGCTGACGTATTCTCGTATTGGAGGCCATGTAAAAACCCTGACCTTCTGTCAAGGGTCACATTACCTTGCTGTGGCTTCAGACAACGGCTCCATCCAGCTTCTTGCAGTCGAGACCAACAAGCCCCCCAAATCCCCCAAGGTGCAGCCCTGTCAGACCAGGTATTTACTGATTTCCACTAAATAAATTAATTAAAAACATTATGTTGCTCGTTTTTATCATTCTTTATCAGCCTTGGACAGTAGGCAGACTTTGAGTTTTTTTTTTTTTTTTTTTTTTTTTTTTTTTTTTTTTTTTTTTTTAGAAAGCTCTGGATCAAATTAAGAGGCCACTTCAGTTTCTGAATCAGTTTCTACGATTTTGCTATTTATAGGTATATGTTTGAGTAAAACTAACATTGTTGTTTTATTCTATAAACTACAAACAACATTTCTCCCAAATTCCAAATAAAAATAATGTAATTTAGAGCATTTATTAGCAGAAAATGAGAAATGGCTGAAATAACGAAAAAGATGCAGAGCTTTCAGACCTCAAATAATGCAAGGAAAACAAGATCATATTCATAAAATTTTAAGAGTTCAGAAATCAATATTTGGTGTAATAACCCTGATTTTTCATCACAGTTTTCATGCATCTTGGCATGTTCTCCTCCATCAGTCTTACACACTGCTTTTGGATCATTTTATGCCACTCCTGGTTCAAATATATAAGCAGTTCAACTTGGTTTGATTGTTGTGATCATCAACCTTCTTCTTAATTATATTCCAGAGGTCAGTAATTGAGTCTGTGCTCTGCAGGTTCCTGGACCTGAAGGAAGATGGCTGTGTGGTGGACATGCATCACTTTAACTCCGGGGCTCAGTCTGTGCTGGCCTACGCCACAGTTAACGGCTCGCTGGTGGGCTGGGACCTGCGCAGCAACAGCAATGCCTGGACACTGCGGCACGACCTGCGCCTGGGCCTCATCACCTCCTTCGCTGTGGACATGCACCAGTGCTGGCTGTGTGTGGGTAAGACTGTCTGTTAAACTGCTCGTCTGTTTAGCTTTTGTTAATGCAGAATCATATCGTATTGACGAGATTACTGTTGATAATGATTTTCTCGTTGTTTTTTCCAGGCACAAGCAATGGTACAATGGCATGCTGGGATATGCGTTTTCAGTTGCCCATTTCAAACCACTCCCACCCGGCTAGAGCTCGAATTAGACGTCTGCTCATGCACCCCCTTTATCAGTCGTCTGTCATTACAGGTGAGATGATGTGGGTCTGATGTGATGTGGAGCTTTAATCCAGTATCCAATCCTGGATTTTGTTCAAAATAAAAGTTAAAGGAACGGTTCATGTAATTGTTTGGCTGAATAGTATCAGACTTACAGAGGTTTACAAAGTCTTTTGTGACTGAATATTGAATTCAAGGTCCAGATTTGAAAGCCTCTGATGCAGATCTTTAACCCTTTCAGACCATTACAATGGACATCATGTATTTTCTTATTTTTTCAAATGTTTTGTTGCACATAACACTTACTAAGACCTGTTTTTAATCAGAATACACTATAAACGAGCCAAAGAAAAGTTAATAAGCCAATGAAACAATAGCTTAGCCCCACCCACTGCACTGGAGCTCATTTTTACTAAATGTATACAATTTAGAACCTTTTTAGAACACTTTTTTAGAACACCAGCAGATGACATGTCTCTCCAAACCATCACTGATCATCAGTAAATTTCACATTTTATTTGGAAATCAAGGGAGCAGAGTCTGGAGGGAGAGCAGAGAGACACACAGTCCAAGCTGCTTGAGGTCTAGTGTGAAGTTTCCACCAATCAGTGATGGTTTGGAGAGTCATGTCATCTGCTGGTGTTGATCCACTGTGTTATATCAAGTTTAAAGTCAGTGCAGTGTTTTCACACAAAATCTTACAGCACTTCTCGTGCTTCCCTCTGCTGACAACTTTTATAGAGATGCAGATTTCATTTTCCAGCAGGACTTGGCACACTGACAAAAGTACCCATTGGTCTTATATAATATTCTAATTTTCAGAGATATTGACTTTTAGGTTTTCATTGACTGTAAGCCATAATCATCAACAGTAAAAGAAATAAACGTTTAAAATAGATCAATCTGTGTGTGACACATATATATAATATATGAGTTTCACATTTTGAACTGAATTACTGACGTAAAGTAACTTTTCAAAGATATTCTATTTTTTTGAGATGCCCCTGTATTTCAGTTGTAATCAAGCTATATTTAAATACAACATAAAAACATTAGGTTGTGCTTTTAAGTGCTTTTTCGTGTAACTTCTGCTAACTTAAGTATATTTAAGTATGTGTTTTTTAAACATAATGTTTAATACCCTTAAATTATTTTGTAAAAAAAAAAGTGCACTTTAAGCAGTATTTAAAGCCACTACATTTATAATAATCACAACAAAATATTATTCTGACAGACTTTGTAGTCCTATTAAAGTAGGCCATGGTTGCCAAACAAAATACAGATCGAAATTTAATCCTGCAGGAAGGTCCTCAATCATTGGATAAAAGTTAGTTTTAAGTTTTATTGTAATATATTATATTATATTACATTACAGTTCTGAACATGTGTCAGGAAATCCAATTTCAGAACTCTAACGATCTGTTTTATTTTCTTAACCATGTTTCCCAGCTGTCCAAGGAAACAATGAGGTGTCCATGTGGGACATGGAGACTGGAGACAGGAAGTTCACTCTTTGGGCCAGCTCAGCGCCCCCACTCTCAGAGATGCAGGCATGTTATCACCTCCAGTTTCAACAAATGCAGCAATTCCAAAAAAATAAGAGACTATTTAAAACGATGATTTTCTTTGATTTTACCAAATTGAGAATCTCTGGAATATAATCAAAAGGGAGGTTGATGATCACAAGCCATCCTCCTTTCGCACCAGGAGTGGCATAAAGTTATCCAAAACAGTGTGCCAGACTGGTGGAGGAGAACATGCCAAGATGCATGAAAACTGTGATTAAAAACCAGGGTTATTACAAAAATGATTGATTTCTGAACTCTTAAAACTTCATAATATGAACTTGTATTTCATTTTCTGCAAATAAATGCTCTAAATGACAATATTTATATTTGGAATTTGGGAGAAATGTTGTCTGTAGTTTATAGAATAAAACAATAATGTTCATTTTACTCAAACATATACCTATAAATAGCAAAATCAGAAAAACTGATTCAGAAACTGAAGTTTTTCCAGAGCTGTAAATTTTACAAACATGAGTGTGTTTTTTACACTGTATTTCACCTCTTCTGTCTCAGCCATCCCCTCACAGTGTGCATGGCATATACTGCAGTCCTGCTGATGGCAACCCCCTTCTGCTCACCGCTGGATCAGACATGAGAATAAGGTTTGTTTAGTAACCTTTTTAAATCTCCTAATTAATCTCCTAATGCGAAGATTGGCAATTTATTTCATGTTATAAAATATTTATCCTCAGGTTCTGGGACCTTGCTTACCCTGAAAGGTCCTACATTGTTGCCGGAGGTGCCAATGACTCCCTTCACTGCCCCTCGGTCTTCTACAATCGCAAGATTATTGAGGGAACAGAAGTCGTGCAGGTTTGATACACTGATTGATTGTCTGTGTCTCATCTATACTACTAGATTGCCATACCTAATGTTTTTCTGTACCTTCCTCCTGTCTTAATAGGAGATTCACAGTAAGCAGAAGAGTGGCTCAACAGAGGACGCTCCTCGCAGAGGGCCAGAGTCACTTCCTGTGGGCCACCATGACATCATTACTGACATCGCCACCTTCCAGACCACCCAGGGCTTCATAGTCACTTCGTCCAGAGATGGCATTGTGAAAGTGTGGAAGTGAGAGACTGATCTTAATGATAAAGGCCACAGTCCACATGGAGAGGTCTAATCACATCTAATCACATACAGTGGATCTCAAAGTCTCACATCATATTTGAGCATGTGACGTCTAAAGACCCTTTCACACTGAGTCAGATCTTTTTTCCTGAAATAAAGTATATTAAAGTATATTGATGTATATTGATAAATCAGAGCCTGCTCGATTTCTACATTGTTAAAATGCACTACAAATCAGACTGACCAATCAGAGCTCCATTTTCTGTTGGTTGCAAAACAAGAACACAAAAACTTACAGCTCTTAAAAAATAATAATCAACCACTTCATTTTCTGAATTAGTTTCTCTGATTTTGCTATTTATAGGTATATGTTTGAGTAAAATGAACATTGTTGTTTTATTCTATAAACTATGTTTCTCCCAAATTCCAAATAAAATATTGTCATTTAGAGCATTTATTTACAGAAAATGAGAAATGACTAAAATAACAAAAAAGATGCAGAGGTTTCAGACCTCAAATAATGCATAGAAAACAAGTTCATATGCATAAATGTTTAAGAAAATCGTTCAGAAATAAATATTTGGTGGAATAACCCTGGTTTTTAATCACAGTTTTCATGCATCTTGGCATGTTCTCCTCCACCAGTCTTACACACTGCTTTTGAATAACTTTATGCCACTCCTGGTGCAGAAATTCAAGCAGCTCAGCTGGGTTTGAGATCATCATTCTTCCTCTTGATTATATTCCAGAGGTTTTCAATTTGGTAAAATCAAAGAAACTCATATTTTAAGTGGTCTCTGTATATGATTATATGAAGAGCAACAAGCTGACTATAAAATATGAAAGTTAAAGAAAATATATGCCAGAGTGAGATCTTTACAGATGGCTTATGAAGCAGAAAGCAGACAGTGAGCAGAGAAAAGTAAAAAGCAGGAATTTATGAGAGCTAGGTAGTTTCTATAACTATTTACAATGAGTCAGACCCATTTTTTGGCCTTCTGTGCTCTGTGTACAGATTCCACTACGTTAAAAATCTTTCTTTTTCTGAGAAAATCATTCTTGGTGTGAAAGGGTCTTAAGTCAGCCTAAGATGCCAACTAACTCTTGTTTTCAGAGATGCAGCTGCACTCCTAAAAACTGAGGCACTTCAGTTGTTGTTTGAATGAAGCCATAAAAAGTTTGATTATGGAACCAAAAGTTTTTTTTTCTATGGCATTGCTTAAGGACTCATATGAAGCACCTTTATTTTTAAGAGTGTTGATAAAACCAGTGCTATGAAAAATTAACTGTATGATATGTTTTCTTGTACGTGCTAAAATAATACTAAAGATCACAAAGGTATAGTTGGCTACTGGTAGCCAGTCTCACAGTTAAACAATGGTTATAACCATCGCAATACAAGCTTTATGATGTATCAGTGCAAATATATATAAGCAGCTGGAGTGGTTGGAGAAAGGCAGTGGATGGCTGATGATTGAATCATTGTGTTGTGGTTCTCAGTATTATAAAATAAGCATAGTCAACAAAAGAAATGAATTATTGATCATTGATACATCATGTGAATTGTGTCCACAGGTTTATTTGTACAAAATGTTTAACAGAATGAACAAATAAAAACTAAAACATTATAACAAAGAGCTGCATAGTGGTGATGATGTCTAAAATTAAGCACGTTGGAATTGATTGAGCACCTTTGTCGTAACATTGAACATTTCAAACGTTTGTCAATTTAATAGACAATTCCAAATGTGCTTTTTTTTGCTGAAGTTATTAATAGAACACTAGGGATAGACCCACATAGTGACCTGCATTTAATGTACACCCGCTCAGCAATACAGATGAAGTATATGTGAAGTGATGGCACCGAAGCTGGAATACTTCTATAACTGCAGTTATATTTCAAGTATAAAAAATACATGATCATTAACTTGACCTTTGTTCCAATTACATGTTTTCCAATAAAAGAAAAAAAAAAACGATATATCCTGACATGCCAAAAGTCATGGGACCAGAACTGAGTTGTTTATGCCTTCTATGTAGGGGTGGGCGATATGGACCTAAAATAATATCCTGATATTTCATGGTATTTTCACTATAATGAATTTAAAAAAAATATTTCAAGAACACACTACTGCGACAAAATGCAAGAATTTTATCAGATTTGTAACAGAAGTCAATGATCCAGAATGTCATGATATTAAAAATGCACTCCAAATATCTCCATATATCCAGGACTGAAGTAAATGGAATGATACTGGACAGATATGATCTGTCTCTAGTAGATATATAATGGGAAATGAGTGTGATTTTTTTATTTATTTATTTATTTGCTAAAAAAAAGTAGTACACTGATGTGATATGACACCATATTTCATGGAATAAAAATGTTGGCGATATTTTTGCATATGATACAAAATGGCACACCCCTACTTCTATGGCATATTCCTGGTACATGTAACAAACTGTAAATGACTAAGGAATGTTAAATGCCCGCATAATTTCAGAAATGGAATGTCCCATCCATCTGGCGCCCACTTTCTGGCCTCGCTGGAACATAATTCATTCCCAAGCCGCCAAGCTAACACCACGTCATGATCAATTTACATGCTATAACTGCTATCCCATGACATTTAGCATGTCAGTTTATTTCTCTGCAGTTTTCAAAGGCTGGTAATGACTACAACACAGCATGTGTCCAGTGTTAAGCCATGGAACTGCCATTTATAAAGCATACCCACGGCAGTCTTGATAGGCTCCATAGAGTCTTGATAGGCTCCATAGAGGGTAAATTGAAAACCTTTAACATAAACAGATGTTGCTGACCTGAATGAACTGAGTGAAAATGAAGCATTTAAGGAAATAATTGTAGACATCGACTTGAATCATCACATTTTATACAAACAGAGGAAAGTGAGCTGGTGAGTTATTTTAAAAAAAATGTATATTTGAAAGGGAAGTTGTCCTGGAGTCTCTATGCGGTCTGCAGTGTCACACAGCGGTCTTCACACTCCTCCTGACTGTCAAATCTGTTGCCGTTCCCCTTACAGCCTCCGTACCAGAAGCGAGCGCACTCGTTCTGCTGTGTGTCGTAGAACCACTTGAGTAGGTATGCTCTGCAGGGCCCTTGATCGTTCTTCAGCAGACACACATCTGAAGGACGGCAAGAATTAACATTTTAACCAACCCTGTTTTTTTAAATAATTTTATTTCAAATTTTTCCTATTTTCTCCCCAATTTAGCATAGCCAATTACCCAGCCCACTCATTAGGACTTCCCCTATCACCAGTAATGCCCCAACACACCAGGAGTGTGAAGACTAACACATGCTTCCTCTGATACATGTGAAGTCAGCCACCGCTTCTTTTCGAGCTGCTGCTGATGCAGCATTGCCGAGCAGCATCACAGCACGCTCGGAGGAAAGCGCAGCGACTCGGTTCCGGTACATCAGCTCACAGACGCCCTGTGCTGCGGACATCACCATAGGAGTGCCATCTACACACCTGGAGGGAGCAGGGCCAATTTTGCACTCTCTACATACTTTAGTCCCATATCTGTTTCTTTACATGCATGTAGTCTAGTATAAGGATGATCCGTGCAGAGACTCAAGAGAACTTAATTTTCATTCATTTTCAATGGGCATACAGTGATTCAAAAACATTGTAACATCCCTGATCATTTTCATGATTTTTCTTTATAAATCATAGGTTGTTTGGATCAGCAATTTCAGTTAAATATATCATATAACAGATGAACACAGTGATGTTTGAAAAGTGAAATGAAGTTTATAGGGTTTATAGAATGTGTGCAATAAATCTAATTCTAATAATTCTAATTAGGCAGGTGCATACATTTGGGCACTCTTGTCATCTTATTGATTTGAATACCTTCAGCACTAATTACTGGAACACAAAATGTGTTCGGTAAGCTCATTGACCCTTGACCTACATAGATTGTTCAATATCATGGTTTAGAGGAAGGATACAAAAAGCAGAGATTTCAGCTGTCAGTTTCTACTGTGAGGAACATAGTGAGGAAATGGAAGACCACAGACACAGTCTGAAATCTGTGGTGTGATTTAAAGCGAGCTGTTTGTGCTCAGAAATCATCAAACCTGACTGAACTGGAGATGTTTTGTATAGAAGAATGGTTTAAAACACCTTCAACCAGACACCAGATTCTCATTAGAAGCTATAGGAAGAGTTTAGAGGCTGCAAAAAGGAGGATCTACTAAATATTGATGTCTTTTTTCTGTTGGGATGCCCAAATTTATGCACCTGCCTTTCTGTAAATCCTATAAACTTCACTTCACTTCTCAAATATCACTGTGTTTGTCTGTTATATGCTATATATTTAACTGAAATTGCTGATCTAAATAACCAATGATTTATAAAAACTAAAAAATTGCATGAAATATAAAAATCAACCTATTTATTTTACCTTCTGTTGAAACTTCTGTCCTGTCTAGCGCCACATCACCTAAACAAAAACAGAAATCATTACACAAAGTTAGTAGTGTATTACATTAAAAGGTCTATATAAATACAATGCAATTAAAGTATTTTGCTCCCTTTCTGTACCAAATACTTAATATAATAATTTCTTTTAGGGCTGCACGATATTTCGTTTAAGCATCGTCATCGCAATTACAGGACGTGCGAGTCAGTAAAAACTAGAGACTGTAAAAAAGATGGATGCCATGTCGCCGTTACCATTCATTCAATGAAAATGACGCCAAAATCTTCCGCCAGGTTGGCGATCCTAAAACCCGAGACCAGAGGAGGGAGAAAGACTGTGGAGAGAGAGCCTACTCATTTAAATAACCCCGCCCTTGAGGGCTGCCTCCACAGAGCTCACACAGTCTATGGTCCCGCCCATACAGTCATTGGTTCCACCCCGGCTATGTGTAACCCAGCCCTTTTACAATAACCACACCTTTTTGAATAGAGCTCAATAAAAACAAATTCTGTGGGGATATAAAAAATTGACAATATAAGCAGATGATTTAAATAATGGAGGTAGAATTACAGTATATTGGATAAAAACGTGATTGAAAGCGCGCCACCTCACGATCCATGACGTTACTTCTTTTTGAGCTCATACACCTAACCACCCTGAACGGGAGGATGAACTGATAAATCTCCCTGATAAATCTCTCTGAAGAATTAATAATAACTAACTAAAACTAAGCACTTTTGACTTGCAGCACTGTGTGTAGCTGTTCTTAAACATGTTTCTTAAATAATAGGTCTGTGCTCCTTCAGTGTTGCTGTGTTAATTAACGTCATTCTGAACAGATTTCGCTCATTTAAACAGCCTGAAAACAGACAGTTTATGGGATGGGTTTTGGGCTCGGGCTCATAATGACAGCTTATGTGGCTCGGGCCCGGTGGGTCGGGTCTGTCGTGAGAAAGTGTGCGGGTGGGGGCGGGGCTGGTGACATCACGTCCTGCATTGTTTAATATTGCGATATTATCGTCGGAAAAACAAAAAAAAACAAAGCGATGCTAATTTTTTCCAACATCATGCAGCCCTAATTTCTTTATTTGTTTAAGGATTACAATATTTAATACTATTTTAATAGTTGGATTATTTAAGTTAAATTTGGCCCTCCTGTAACAATGTCACTCATAATGCAAGAACATCAATCAGACAAACCATTAAGACCTGTTGTCATGTCAAGATAATAACACTGATTATCTCTAATACTGTGATGTCTGTGGGAGACAGATGACTTACTGGTTAGGATACATGTGTTGATGCATTCGAATTCCGTTTTAAACCTGTTGCTGTTACCGCTGCAACCTCCGTACCAGAAGGGTGAGCATGCACCGACAGCTTTATCATAGTACCACCTTTGCACATATTGTCCACACGGGGTGCCGCTGTCCATACTCAGCGAACACTGGGCTGAAAGCAAAAGACTCACTTACTACAGGAGCATGCAGGAAACATGCAGGACAGGACACAGGAATTCTACTGGACATGCTCACATTTACACTACTCACAATACATCACAAACAAGGGGAAAAGGGATTTCATGCATATCTTTCCTTTCCACTCTATTTTAAAAATAAAATATAGGTTTGAAGAATGTTTAGGATCAAATAAGGATGCATATATATATATATATATATATGCATCATTATTTGATCCTAAACATTCTCAAATTCTGCATCTCAAAAAATTAGAATCTCATTGAAAAGTTTTTAATTTAAATTAGTTTCAGTAATTTAGTTCTAAATGCGAAACTCATATATTATACAGATGTATTACACACAGAGTCAACTATTTTAATTCTAGTTTATTTACATTATTGTTAATAATTATATGTTACAGCTAATGAAAACACAGAAATCAGTGTCTCAGAAAATAGGAATCTTATATAAGATTGATTGGTACTTTTTTGCAGTGTTGGCAGTGTTCAAAATCCTGCTGGAAAATGAAATCCGCATCTCCATAAAAGTTGTCAGCAAAGGCAAGCATGAAGTGTTGTAAGATTTTCTGGGAAAACACTGTACTGACTTTGGATTTGATATATATCACACAATGGACCAACACCAGCAGATGACATGTCTCTCCAAACCATCACTGATCATCAGTAAATTTTACATTTAATTTGTAAATCAAAAGACCAGAGTCTGGAGGAAGAGTGGAGAGACACACAGTCCAAGCTTCTTGAGGTCTAGTGTGAAGTTTCCACCAATCAGTGATGACTTGGAGAGACATGTCATCTGCTGGTGTTGGTCCACTGTGTTTTATCAAGTCCAAAGTTTTGAAGCTTTGAAGTTTTACTTTTGTGCCAGTATTTTTTTATTGCTTTTGGATATTTTGTGTTGGATGTATGAACTCTTTGATGTTAAGGTGGAAGAACATCCACTTTGGTTTCAGCAGGCTCTGGGGAGCTGAGCTCAGGATCTGTGGGCACCACTGAACTGATGCTGGTCTTAGCGGTGGTGTGGGGGAAGAAACAAGCCTGTTCTCTCCAGAGCTCCACAGCTTCCCACAGGGTACTTCATGAATTATGTTTTTCTGAATTGCCAGTGTTAGACACCTGCATGCACTCTCTCTCTCGCTACTTGCTCTTTCTCTCTACTTGCTCTCTCTCTCTCTCTTGCTTGTACCATCTCCCATGCTGTGGATCTGGGACTGTATATATATATAATGCATACATGAGAGATGTAGCTGTCTGTTCTTTACCACAGCAATGTGCTACATATTAAGTGTTGGTCATGGGGCCTCGTTGGTGAGCATGAGTACATTAGCATGGCATCTAATAAGTTATTTTTAGATTATTTTATTTCTAATTTTTCCCCATTTTCTCTCCAATTTACTTGGTTAATTACCCAACCCACTCATTAGGACTCCCCCTATCACTAGTGGTGCCCCAACACCAGGAGGGTGAAGACTAACACATGCCTCCTCTGATACATGTGAAGTCAGCCACCGCCGCTTTTGGAACTGCTGCTGATGCAGTATTGCAGAGTAGCATCACAGCACTCTCGGAGGAAAGCACAGCGACTCGGTTCTGATACATCAGCTCACAGACGCAGCCTTGTGCTGAGCGACATCACCCTTTGGAGTGATGTGGGGAAAGAGCATGGCCAATTGTGCTCTCTCAGGGCTCTGGTAACCAATGGCAAGCTGCATTAACAGAATTCGAACCGGCGATGTCCTGATCCCACTCAAAGCCCTTATAGCTGTTATGTTAAGGTAAAATTCTGCATAATTCTACATAACTTTACCTCTTGTTCTGATATAATTTAAGCAAAAAAATATTTTTAATTTTCAATTTATATAATTTCACTGTAGTTCAGTTCCATCCTTTTGTTTTTAGCCACTGCTTTTATGGAAATCGATAAATCAAGATTTTTGTTTAAGCACTTTTAGTTTTGTTGGTTCTTCCATCATGAAACGATAGCACAGTTTAAATGATGAATATCTTTCTTTGCAATTATTAAAAATATGTTAAACATTTTTGTTTGACTGTAAAAATATGGTATAAATCAATATCATGACTATCTATATGATTTATAAAACACACTGATATCAATGCTTTATTTCTTTACCATTTGAGTCTCCACGTCCTGGGGTCATTAGGGTCCCATTTCTATAGACAATCTTCACCTGGTTGGTCCCTCTCTCTACTACGACCTCCTCCACCTCTTCCTCCTCCACCTCTTCCTCCTCTTCGGGGTAAGCCGGGGTTGACAGAGGAATCCTGAAGAAGAATCTCGGTCAGTCAAACTTCTCTAGAGCTATATTGTTGCAACTACACTGCGAAATTGCTAGTTTAAGATAATGAACAGTGAATAGTATTCTATTAAAACATGATCTATTTAGAAAAAGCTATTTGTTTCAGATAGTGAATGTGAACAGGGGGATAGTGGCCTTGTATGCACAGCTCTGGAAAAAAATAATAGACCACTTAATGATGTTTTCCTTGATTTTACCAAATTGAAAACCTCTGGAATATAGTCAAGAGGAAGATAGATGATCACAAGCCATCAAACCAAGCTGAACTGCTTGAATTTTTTGCACCAGGAGTGGCATAAAGTTATCCAAAAGCAGTGTGTAAGACTGGTGGAGGAGAACATGCCAAGATGCATAAAAACTGTGATTAAAAACGTGGGTTAATCCACAAAATACTGATTTCTGAACTCTTAAGACTTTATTAATTTAGGAGAAATGTTGTCTGTAGTTTATAGAATAAAACAACAATGTTCATTTTTACTCAAACATATATCTATTAATAGCAAAATCAGAGAAACTGATTCAGGAGCTGAAGTGTCTCTTAATTTTTGCCAGAGCTGCAGGTATGAGGTTTGCAAGCATTACCTGTCAATGGGAAGTCTTTCAGCGGTCTCATAGACATCAGTGTAAATATCAACACCACCCTGTCCCTGGCCCTGTCCCTGGCCCTGACTCTGCTGTAAAATGTCACACTGTCTTCTAAGCGATGGAGGAGGGTATGTGTTCATTTCCCCTGTAAACAAACAGTTAAAACAAAAAAATTAAGCACACAACCGTACAACAGTCATAAAGTTATACAATTTGCTGATTCATTCGCCTACATTTCTAAGGATATTATATTTCCTTACTGTTCAGAATGTGGAAGAAAGTCCTCACAAAGCGTTGGGCATAGTCTCGCTCTCGTTGCTTCACGTGGCCTAAGTGAATTATGTGCTGCTCCATGGGGAGGCTGGCAAGCTCTTCCACCTGGGTGTTGTTGAAGTGCTCCCCAACTGTAAGGATGAAGGTTACTATGCCTTGGCATTTCGCCATTCTGGAGATAAAGTCCAGTTTCGCTCTGTCGTAAAAATCCGTCTCCTCCCCAACAAAGACAAGCAACATCTTGTTCTTGCGTGGCTTGGGAGCCGTGAGAAGACCCCTCATGATTGCGAACTCCACGGCATGGCCCAGCCTGGAGGATCCACCAGTCTGCTGTAGGTTTTGGAAGATGCTCTGCTTCATCTGGCTGTGATCCTGGAACTGCTGGAAGTTGAATATTTGCCTGACTGATGCCTGTGCCTCGCTGTAGGTGGAGCTTTGCTGGTACAGAGCCACCCTAGCTTGCCTGTCGGTTTTACTGGGCTGACGACTTACTACAATCTGGTCCAGAAGAGTGTTCAAAACTCCCTTTACTCCTTCATACTGAGCCTCCTGTATGTTCCGGGAACCATCCACCAGCAAGGCTAGGTCCAGGTCCACCTCTTTTGCAACAGGTACTTCAGGGACTCTGGGACATCCTACAGCTGGGGTGCAGGGATCTGATGAATGAAGAGATAGCATAAGCTTAGGGAGCAACATGCCATCCAATTTATTTTCAAACTGCTAAACTGCTGTTTTATATAAGGCAAGGCACACTTACATGTATGTTTATATTTCATGAACAAAGGGCATTCAGAATGGTTTACATTATAAAAAAAATACAAAGATAGCAAAACAACACATTTAAAAGCAGCTGCTAGTAGGGGTTGCATGACTAGTCATATTTTCAGAAATGAAAAAAATAGTCAAGTAGTCAACTAGTTGTAACTCCTTTCTAATCCTGAAGCAAAATAATAAAAAAGGATAATGTGAATTGCTGCTCTGTTTTCTTCTGCATAGCTATAATAGGAGATCACCTAATATTGTAGATTGAAACTAAGAGAAAGCATGTATAAGGCTACGTTTACATTACAAGCCAAATCAGATATTTTTTGGCTATCTTTACGGTTCACATTCACAAATGTAAGTGACCTGTATCTGTGTGTAGTGTAACTGAATCTGTCCCTGCAACGTCTCACATGCGCACATTTATAAGTGTATCTACATCACCTTCTTCACCAACAACAAAAAACGTCATATTTGAGAGACGACTCATAGCTTTATAAGGGTGAAATGGATGTTTTAGCAGCTCATATGTGGAGCATCTTTTGCTGGAGTGGAGAAACAGGAAACAGCTGGTCTGAAGTACATGCTCAGGTTGAGGAGGAGAAAAAAGGTTTTTGCTGTTTTTGCAGTTATATCTGCACAACTGCACCAAAAGATGTGTTGTGGGTATGTGAGAGAAGCAAGTAGCGCAGCATAAAAGCAAAAAAATGCATGAATTCCGATTTGAATGTTCACATTTATGTCATATGTCCATGGATTGGATGCGTATTAGATTTAGGACCACAAATGAAAGTGACTCAAATCGGATTTGAAAAAATCGGATTTGGCATGTTCACACAGTCAGATCTAAAAAAAAAAATCAGATCTGCAGATGAGCAAAAAAAAAAAATAGATTTGAGTCAAGTCAGCCTGGTAATGTGAATGTGAACGTAGCCTTAATAAAATAAAAGCAGGCCTAAACTTGAACCCTGGAGAACAAAAAAGGCCACTGTTGAAAACGCTCTTTTATATTTTGACAAATAAATGACTGCCTTGCATTCATGAAACACAAACATATATCACTTTAAAGTTAACACTTTAAAATGCTACCCATAAAGCAACTGAATTACCATAGCAAACAACACACTGTTGGATCCTCTCAAGTGCTGTCGCCTGGTCCCGTGGTCTCTCCAGCACAAACAAAATAAAACTCCCGGTCTCATCAGCCTGCATTATACCAGACAACAGAAGGAAAGTTTAAAAAGTAGAAGCATCTCAATAAAGAATACGTTTGCTACTTTACTTAATAGATATGAAAAGATGGTCATTTTACTTTACCTCAAAAGCACGACGAACATTCGGAACATTCCTAAATGCAATAACGCCAAGGTTGATGTCCTGAGCCTTGTATTCTAGTACAGCTGTGGTAATGGATGTCAAATCCTGGGACTGTCCAACAGTCAGGAAAACTGCCACCTTCCTCATCAGTACACCCTGTCGCACACGTTTAAAGACATTCCTCCCCACAAAGCGCATGGCTGCTCCAATGTCTCGCTGGTTGGACGTGCGCTCCAAAGCGATGTTCTTCACCGCCTCCAGCAGGTCTTTCTTGCGGCGGTGGTCAGAGAAGCGGATCAGGTACTTGGTGTTGGAGCTGTAGGAAACCACAGCAACTCGGGCTCCAGTGGGACAGTTGCTCTCTGCAATGTTGAGCCCCTCCAGCAGAGTGACAAGAGTGGTGCGCATCCTCTCAAACAGGACAGGCGTCACACCATCAGACATGTCCAGCCCAATGACCAGTTCAGTGGGGTATGCAGGACAAGCGGCATTAGCTGTAAATCCAAGCATAAAGAAACTAAATCACTAAATAATCCTTTCAGTCCCATTTGTGTATCAGAACATGTGTTATCATTAAAATAATGGTAACATTTAACAAAGGACTTACCTTTACAGCAAACTGTGGGAATAAAAAATAAGCCAAAGTTAATAATCAGTCAGAAACAGAACATTATAGGTCAGTTTCTTGGACAGAGATTAATCCTAGTCATATGCTTTCCTTTTGATTAAAAACACTCATTAAAACACTTGTTTCACTGATTTCTAAGACTGGGCTTTATATCTGTCTGGAACACTACCTCTAAATGTGCTTGGGTGACCACATATAAACTAATGGTGCCCCACCAAACAGGCATACAAGCATTTTTGTTCCATAGTACTGTATTACACATTTTACAGTGATGAAGCTGCTAACAAGACGTTCACTGTGCTGGTTTCCATATTCTATTCTGAGTTAGAGATTATTTTTAAAGGTTACTAATGCTTCTACAACTACTACCACATTATGAAAATATGTTTTAAAAAAGAAAAACAAACACATATGTAGAAATTATAGTAGCGAGTTTCAATGATTCAATGATTGTCGCTGTCCAATAAAAAAACATGTATCTCCAAAACAGCAACTCTACAGGAGAGAGATAAACCTTAACTTTCAATGGAAGTCAATGTAAAAAGAGTTTATTTCAGGCATTTTTTTTATATTTGTTTATATTTATTTCAGGCATTTTTTATATTTTATATTTTATATTTACATTTTTTAAAATGAAGATACTTGCTTTTCACTGGACAGAGACAATATATTATATTACTTAATTACTATCCATTCACTAACAAAAGGCTCAGATAAAATTATACAAGCAATAGTACTTGCAGTAGCAGGTTCCAAATACACTGAAAACATATATCAGACAATTCAGTTTTAAGAAGGGGTGTATCATCGGATTAATTTTCTATAGTGTATATTGCATATTCTGCCAAATCAGTGCAATTTCTGTCCCCAGGAAATTACACGTATAAATGTGCACACAAAATAACTTTAAAATACATTTTATTATTAAGCATAGTGTCTTGTAAATTGAGCTAATTGCAAAAGCTAGATATGTAATTAAAACAAATAATGAAAACTACCTAGAACACTGAAAATAGCATTTGTTAGCTGTCCCCCACTCTAACTATAAACTTTACCATGAGATATAATTATTAAAATCCTTCAGCGAGTCCAAATCCCATCTATGCTTTAAAAATATATATTTTTTCATAATAAATTAATAATATTTAAGTTAAAATGCACATTTTAAATGTTTCCGTGTTTCAATCAGATGTTATTTTTATATTTTCAAATTTTGGGAAAATCACTAAAATGTGCACAGGGTCCTCATGCTATTAGCATAGCCATTTAGCTGTTTTTCATGTTTTTAATAACTTAACACATAAAAAGTCATAGGAAGTGCCAGTAACAGGAGTGAGTGCCTTTAACAGGAGTGTTTTTTTTGTCATAAATATCTAATATTTGAACATGCAGTAAACCATTTCTTTAAAATAAAGACTTTCTTGAAAGAAAATCTAAGGAATTCATGGACTTCTTTTTAAACATGCTTTTTAAATGTCACATGAGTTTTGTAACCATCTTCCACTTAGAAACCTTGTAAAAAATTAAGAAAAGCTGCCTGAGTCTGACCAGTACATGTTTTGAATAGTTAAATATATGTGTAATTAGATTCAGGATTGAAAAAGGATAAAAAAAAATTATTTGGAAGTCACAAATGGCAAATGGCACCCATTCAGTGGAATGACCCATATATGGTCTGTACAAAATAAATCAATAAATATAGGAATGTATTTTTAAACAAGCATGTTAAATGACTGGTACTGCAGTGACTTCATCAGGCACGGGCTAATTTAATAGATGAAATTTACTATAATTTTTTGCTAGGAAAATGAGCAAACCAAGAAAAGCACAGTGCTAGGAAGCCTTACCACAGTTGTCTCGGACATAGGTAATCAGTTGACAGGTCTAAACAGAAGAAAGCAAGGTTTTAGTAATAAGAATAATTTTCAACATTACTTGATTTGCAAAGAATGGCTTGAACTTACAGACATTCCTCTGATTCCTTTAGGTCCTTTTGGGCCCTAACAATATCAATACAATACATATTAATGATCAAATAAGCAGAAAACATTACATTACAAATAACAGATCTATTTTACTAATGCTCACGAACCCTGTGTCCAGGTGGCCCAGCAGAACCAGGATTACCTATGTCACCTGGCCTTCCTGCATTTCCCTGTAATCAAACATCAAACAAACGGTGATTTACCAACAAAGTCTCAGAACTATAATTGGAATAAATACTGCAAATTTGGTGCACTTTAGTGTTATTAATAAACATTCTTACCCCTCTTCCTCTGTTGCCTTTAGGCCCATTACTTCCAGTTGGCCCACGATCCCCTGATTCACCCTGTACATAAGAAAATAAAAATAAATGTTTGAAATGATGTCCACAGGTATATAAAACCGAACACCTAGAGATGCAGGCTGCTTCTATAAACAATTTAAAAAAGAATATTGCTCTCAGAAGCTTAGTGAATTCCAGCTAGGAACTGTAATAGGATGTAGCACCTGTGCAACAAGCCCTGTTGTGAAACTTCTTCACCACTAAATAAACCCATAGTTAAGTTTTAGTGATACTGTATTATAATAAAGTGGAAGCGATTGTGAATAAAAGCAGGCAGATGATGAAGTAAATAGTGCAAAAAAATCACCAACTTTCATCATGTGGCCATCGGATTATCTCAAGAACAGACTGTTGAGAGCTTTATTTAATGTTTTTCAATGGCTGAGCAGCTCCATTCAAGCTTCACATCATCATCATTGTCATTATCATTAAACACAAAGCAGACGTGCAGTTTTTTTGTCAATATAGTGTAATCTCAAGTAAATTTAGGCAAAATGAGTCTTAAAAAAATGGAAAATTTACCTGAAGCCCAGGATGACCTGGGAAACCAATATCTCCCTAGAAGTGGAGAAAGAAATCAAAGCAAGTATTTCAAAAGTTAAAAAAGTCAAGGTGTAACACCCAAGAAATCTGTTCATAAAGAGAATATATTAGCTGCATTCCAAAGCCTGAGCTGCAGTTGAATTAGAGCAGGTCCTTGCCAGGACTGCCCTATGAAGACTCCTTCTTATTAGCCTACGGGTCACACAAATGTAACATTATATTAAGACTGTTTGCTGATGTCACCAGAGAGGTCCCATCTCCTGCAATTGTGCTGTGGAACTTTTTTGCTTTTTATTTTTTCAAGGAAATGCATTAAATTGATAAAAAAGATTTTAAAATCTTGTCCAAAGGCCAGAGGCTCCAGAGGCTGTAGGTAATCAAGGGCCATAACGGATAGCTTTGTCCTAATAATCTTGGCTGCATTTCTCAGCTGTAACCGAAATGTCCTTTTTATTGGAACAGCCTTCTATGGCATAAATTACATTACAGCTGAGTAATGCAGCCCACTTCAGGCTGCAGCTTAGGCTTTGAAACACAGCTATAATGTGCTGGTATATTGCCTTCTGTCCTTTAGGTCCCGATAATCCATATCCATCTGGACCGTCAGTTCCCTGTTGAGAAAATTCAGAAAATATTAAAGTAAGAGTCACAACACAAACTTCCAAAGAAAAGGTCAAACTAGCTAAATATTCTACTCATTTTATCAGCAGTCTGATAATGCTGGCTCATTTCTAGAAGATATGCAATATTTTTTTATGTTAGGCTAAGTAAAAGTGTTGTAGTCAAGACCAGGAAAACCGAGACCAAGTCCAGAACTGACTAGATTAAATTATATTCCTTTTTTTGTTCTAAAATGTAAAAAAAAAAAAAACAATCACAATTTGCCCTCAAACAGCTCTTTGCTAAGGTTAGCTAGCTCGTCACTAATGGTAGTTCTGTACCCGGTAGCATTAGTATTTTAGCTAGCTCGTTGCTAAGATTAGCTAGCTCATTGCTAGGGTAAGTTAGCTTGTCATTTGCCCTAGTTCTCTTCCTGGTAACATTAGTGTGTAATTTAGCTCATCGCTAAAGTTAGCTCGCTTGTGGTTAGCTATAGTTCTCTGCCCGGTAACATTAGTATTTTAGCTAACTTGTCGCTAAGGTTAGCTAGCTCGTGGCTAGCTTTAATTTTCTTCCTGGTAACATTAGTGTGTAATTCAGCTCATCACTAAGGTAAGCTAGCTCGTCGCTAGCTTTAGTTCTCTACTTGGTAACATTAATATTTTAGCTAGCTCGCTGCTAACATTAGTTATCTTGCTATTTTGCACTTACTTCTGCTTGTGCTTTCTTTCTAGATGTCTGGGAAAAAAATAATTGTGGTCCCTGGGGTCACAGTGATTCACATAAGGTAACCTAAGATTCACTTAGCTTAGATTCACTAACTCATCACTAATAGTAGTTCTCTCCCTGGTAACATTAGTATTTTAGCTAGCTCATTGGTCCGTTTGAATGTATTGTTGATCTTCAGTAACGATAAAAAAGGTTCAGTTTCTAATGAACTTCACCTCAAACAGAGAACATGGACTCGGCTGGTCTCGTCCACAGTCTCAGAGTCCACCTCACCCTGAGACCGAGACGAGACAGAGACCGCTCGTTTTGGTCTCGAGACCGGTCTCAAAACCAAAACCAGTCTGAGTACTCCAACACTAATGAGTAGTGTGCTCTTAGTTGATATAAAATATTTATTTGGTTGGTTGATTTAGGTCCTGTTTCTGTTATGAGCTGTAAATATAATCTAGTTTAATTACTATTTCTGGATGGGCAAAAAGAATAAAAAAGAAATGACGAAAGGCACTAATGAACTAATATAGGAGTTCACACTGTGACTTAAAACAAACATTCTGTGTGCCAAACTGTTAATATACCAAAATGTTAAAATCATTTAAATCTCAATCATTAATGTTATGAGTTTTTCCCCTGTTTGGTCAGGACTGACAACAATTATTCATCTGACTTCCCAGATCAGCAGTTATGTGCAGATTTCATTTACCGGAAGTCCTCTAGGGCCTTGTGGTCCAGCTGATCCCTTATCTCCAGGATCCCCTAGTTGACCCTGCACAATAATACATATTCAGAGACACAGAATTACACAACGTATCATTATTTGCAAGTTTAATTAAACAGCTGTAATTCATAAACAACCAGATGTTAAATAAGTAAATTCATCTGTTTAGGCGGTGAAGTAGTGAAGAACAAGCTAAATCCTATATTAGAGAAAAAAGTTGAAAATGTGTGACAAATACAAATCATAATTTACACCAAACAATGAGTCCTATTTCAGCAGCACATATTCAGAGAGAGAGCTGACAAATTGCATGTTTAAGTTCATTATTAGGTGCTACACACATAAATTAAGGAAAATAAAGAAATCAGTTTACTACTCTTTCATGTACTGTCTGTTTTTCAAAGTTACAAGCTGTACAGGGCTAAGAATATAATGTTAGCTTAGCATCTGTTTGTTTTGTCTTTCTGTCTTTCTCTGTGTAAATGTCTCTCACATGTTACTGGAGTAGAACTGCTGACCTGAATCTATGATTAAAAGAGCACTATGAAGGTACATTTATGAAATAGCAAAGCTTATATAAATCTATGGTTAAAAATGCATTGCTAAAGTTATTAAGTATTGTGCTTTATTGGTTTGTCTGGGATATTGGGTTGTTTTTATTTGGGTCATGTATTTATTAGTAGTTGTGTAACTGCTTTTTATTTAAAATCTATATAATACAAACTATATTTAGGCTATTTATTATTTATTCAATGGTGAAAAATGTGTTTTGTACTTACTCTTTCCTTTTGTTTGGTTTCAGTTTTGGTCAAAAATGTTTCCATCTCTATTATATATAGTAAAAGGGGCTAGCTCACCTTTTGTCCTCTCAGTCCTATGTTTCCTTTAGATCCAATTCCTCCCGGAGAACCAGGGGGACCCTTATGGAAGATTATCAACATATTTAGAAACAGGAAACTAAATAATGTATTAGTTACAGTGGAATTATTTTTTATCTAGAAGTTTACCTGGGGTCCTGGTAGACCTGGGGTTCCTTTCTGTCCTGGAGCACCATTTGGACCACTGGGCCCCTGCAGAGAAACATAGAAACAAATCCTCAAATCCTTATTCATGTTCTACACAGATAAATGCACTTTGAGTCAGGGGAGGATTATCTGAAACAGGAATAAATCGGTTTAGGACTGTTATAATGTCAAGGTCGTTTGTCATGGTCAATGATTTTATAGACCCTTTCCTCCTTTCTACACCCTAATGGATTCCAACATTTCTGCTGCCTCGAGCGTTCCTGTCTTCTCTCCCAGATCACTCTGATTTTCTGGTTTCTGAGTTGACAGTTTCTAGTTTCCGACCCTATTGGCTTCATGGTTTGTTTTGTTTGGATCTGTCATTATCAACAATCATTGTGAGTCATCATTGTTGTAACCTTTTAATGGAGTAAGTTAAACTGAAAGCTGAGAAAAGATGATGTAAGAGTTTTGGCATTGGGGCTTTCTCAGGACTCCCTCAGGGAAAAAATGAAGCTGAAACACCACATACAGTACATCAGAACATCTAAAGTAACAGAGTAACTCGAGGAAAACTGGCCTGTATAAAACTTCTAGCTATGGGTCTTACACTTTCAGGACCATCATTTTCTTTGGAAAAACAATGTTCACGTTATTCAGGTCAAAACACGAATATCACACTCATTTAGAATGTTGAAATACAGCTGGTTTAGAAAGATTTTATATACAAGCTAGAATATTTGTGCCTCATGACCTTCTGTTGATGTCATTTATAAGGCTCTTAAATTTGCAAATATACCTTAAAATGACAAAATAATGATTTTATTTACTGCTGCAATATTGATACAGCTCTGGAAAAAATAAGAGACCACTTCTTGTTCTGAATCAGTTTCTCTAATTTTGCTTTTTATAGTCATATGTTTGAGTAAAATGAATATTAATGTTTTATTCTATAAACTACAGACATTTTTACCCAAATGCCTAATAAAAATATTGTCATTAAAGCATTTATTTGCAGAAAATGAGAAATGAGCTTTTAATGGACTTTAAATAATGTAAAGAACACAAGTTCATATTCATAAAGTCCAGAAATCAATATTTGGTGGAATAATCCTGTTTTTTAGTGACCGTTTTCATGCATCTTGGCATGTTCTCCTCCACCAGTCTTACACACTGCTTTTGGATAACTCATGGTGCAAAACAATTTAAGTAGTTCAGCTTGGTTTGTTGGCTTGTGATCATCCATCTTCCTCTTGATTATATTCCAGAGGTTTTCAATTTGGTGAAATGAAAGAAACTCATCATTTTTAAGGGGTATCTTATTTTTTTTGATACATGTTTTCTTTTATTTGTGGGTCATTTTAATGCACAGTCTCTTTGAAAGATGGAAATGGTGGAAAAGTAAAGAAAAAAATAGTTCACAGTTCAACACAGGGAAATGCAGTGCTCGAAACTAACTAGAAACTAAGGAGTAAATGGTAATAAATTTACTTTTAATAAATTAACAAAAAAGAGAATTGCAGAGTTATACCATTGGCCCTGGAGCCCCAGGGGTTCCTTGTAGTCCCGGTGCTCCTGGAGGCCCTCTGGGACCCTGAAAATAAAAACATTCCATTCATATGTATTGTGTAATGTAGGGTGACATTAATGAGAAATAGTCAGAAATACTGTACTATGTTGTAATAAAAACAGCTTTGATCTTTTGTGCTGTTCTTACTTCCCTCACTAGTGGTGTTGTTTATTTTAACGCCACAATTTTCTCCACAACTTAACCCATTAACTGACCCACTCTCTAGAACTCCATCACTTCCAATCACTTGCAATGCTCCCGATACTAGTAGGATGAGGGTGAGGAAAACTTCGGTTAAAAATGTACAATGTAAATGTAAATAAGAGTAAATCATACCGGTAGCCCCACAGTGCCTCGTCTTCCTTTTTGACCCTGAAAGGTAAATATAATGGATGAGTAAACAGAAACCTTTATATGGGAATATCAGGCCTGTTTAAGATTCCTAAAAAGAACTTACAGATTTTCCAGACTCTCCAGGTGTTCCTGGGTTTCCATCTTGTCCTGTCTCACCCTGTGAGTGAGGCACAGACAGTTAGGGAGTTAGAGCGATACATTCTTTTAGTTTTTTTAACAGACATTACCAAGAAACTTCCAGAAAGAAAAACATTCCCTTATAAAGAGAGTGAGTGTGTTTACATGCACTTCATAGTCTGATTACTGCAGGACATTTGTTGTACAACTTGAGCAATCTGATAATGGGAATTTATTATTTATTTTTTTAACACAGTTAAACTCAATAATCAGATATTTGATTTGTAACCAGCTAAAAAATTCAGAGTAAAACTTGACATAAACATCACCCAAACTTAATGACATAACGAGCTACTGTATGAAAATACATCAGCTAGAAGATAAAGATCATTTAAAACGTTCAGTTTGAGTATCGCGAGTGCTGTACTACAGTTTTTCTCATTCGTTTTAGTTCATTTCTCACATCATGATTTACATTGGCATCAAAACAAGTGCATTTCTCAAACAGCAAAAAGCATGTGCCTCACTCGGAATTCTTTGTTTTTGCCTCTAAAGTAAGTATTTATGTCAATCCACTTTTCAGTGCCATCAGAATGTCTAGTCTGTGTGTCATTTCCTGTGAACAAGCCAGTCAAAATGCCAAAAAGTCATGATGTCAGTGCAACAGTGTACACTGTCTTGCAGTCCTATATGGTATAAAATGTACAAATGCAAAATATAAGATAAAAAATATTTCAGAATGAATGTCAATGTGCAGAGTTATAGTACAGTGCATATTCCTGAATCCTGAATTCCTGAATTCTCTGCTAAACACCTCACAAATTTCCTTTCTTAACAAAAAGCCAAGATTTACCTGAGAACAATTTCATCAATCTAGGATAAATTACCAAAATTTACCAAGCAAGTATTAATAGAAATGTATAAATTGTGCCTGAGAGATTATGACGACATGTTTTAGGCAATGACCTAAAGCCTAAATATTTTGGCAGGCAAGACAATTCAACAGATAATCAGTACACACACACACATTTTGATAAGCATGACATAAGCAATGGATACTGCAAAAACATGACCATTTGCATGAATGACAAACGCATTTGCAAAATGTGAAACACAATGAGAAAGGACAAGGAAATGTGGAGACTGAATGAACAGATTTCACAAAATCGACTGAGAAAAACTGTAAACAAACACTGCTCATTTATTTGCAGTACTGTGGTCTGGTTTCATGCATGTGCAGACAGAGCAGTGAGGAACACAATTAATGAGCTGAAGTCCAGCTTTCCTGATCAGATTTCTAAATCAAATCAAACAAAAAAACTTATGATTTGTTTTTTACATGACTGTTTAAATAATCAAATACCTGCAGTAATCCAATTACAACTGTTCATGTAAATGCACTTAGTTACTGTAGTCACGCATATCAGAGCTATCAAAATGCTGACAGAACAGAAATCTTCATTTAAAAGTTCTCATACCTGTATTCCTGGGTTTCCAAGCTCACCTTTAGGACCCCGCTCGGTGTTGTTTTGGCCTGTTTCACCCTTAATGGAGAAAAAAGAAGATGCACAAAACTCATCAGTATTATAAAAAGTATATTCTAAGGTTTTTGTATTCTCAAATTAAATCAACCATTGAACTGTACAGGATTTAGCTAAACATTTTACGGCCAACAGCTGGATTTAATTGTTCATATTTCTTTAAATGTCACACCGACACGCCCTAAATCAAACTTTAATTTTGTTATTTTATTCGATGACAATAAAGACATTCATTTATTCTGCCATTGTTCCTCATTTTTATAGCTGATGGATAAAATTACTGGAAGCAGCTGTTTTTGCACTGCTGGCACATGATTGGCAAATTTGATCATTATTTGCATAAACGGATACGACAGTAAGTGTTTCTAGCACTCACCGGATCCCCCCGGAGCCCCTTTTCTCCCGGCACACCTCGAGTTCCTCTGATACCTCTTTGACCCTGTTTCAGAACATATCTATGTTTAATAGCATGCTTTGTTATTTGTGTTTGGATAGATAGATAGATAGCTAGATAGCTAGATAGATAGATAGATAGATAGACAGACAGACAGACAGACAAAGCACAATAGATGAAAGTGTTTACTGGGCCTCCTGCATCTCCACGCTCTCCAGAAGATCCCGAAGCTCCAGTCAGACCCTAAACATAGAAAAACATTAAAAACAAACAAATGATGTATATTATGATCAATGACAAAACAACTAATTAATAGATAATTTTGCTGATTTTGTATGATTTTGCTTTTGATTTGAGAAACGTATTACCTGTTCTCCATCAACTCCATCCAAACCATGCTCTCCATCTTCTCCCTATCAAATACAGATAATATGTAAGAAAATGAGGATTTTTTAAAATATTTATATAATCCTAAGTTAATTGCGATGAACACAGTATTATGTGAGATAATTTCAGAGATACAAAACATATAATAATGGGTAAATATATATATTAGGCTGATATTAAGATGAGTGGTCATAAGTGGGTTCCGTGAGTGACAAAAAAACATATATTTTTTTTCAGCTAATATTACAAGACAGGCTGCGGTAAAGTATTTTCCACAAAAACAATTCAAAAATGAGGAATATGAGGAAATTCTTTAACATTATGCAGCATTTTACTTAAAACATGACAGTTTTAATGCTCCTTTGACTTGGGCTGAGCATACTTCTAACTGCACTATGTAACTTTGGTGAAGAAAAACTGTTTAACCCAAGTCAAAATCATGTAAAATGCAGTAATATCTCTCTATCACGACAGTCCACATGCTTCCTTCACCTTTTATTTAATGGTTTGACTGCTGTCATTGTTCTACTGATTATTTACAACACTTTCCCTTTTGTTAGTGATTTTAAATCATATTTTCATAACAAAAGACTGTAATAACTCACCATGTCACCCCTGTAGCCTCTGCTGCCCTGTTATGGATTTAAAAAAGAAAGTATTTTAGGCCCAGATGCATGTCTTATTAATGAGTAGTATAAGCATTGAGTTGAAGAAACCAGTGATACCTTTAGGCCTCTTTTACCAGCACAGCCTTGATGTCCTTGAGATCCATTCAGACCTGGAGGCCCTCTCTCTCCCTGCAAAAAGACAAAACAACTCCAGAGTTTTAAGATTTAAGACGGTTTAACAAACATAAATACAAAGCAGATGGTCAAAATGTGTGATTTTGGCTTATACTATTATTAGATTGACAGGGATTTATATAAAACAAAACAGAAACAAAAACTAGATTTAAACATTCAATGAAAAGCACAAATCACATTTCTACAGCATTTCTTCTTCTAACAAAATTTAATATAAAAAAACTTTAAATATGACTCTCAAATTTGAATGAAGTTTAAATGTAATACAGCTCTGGAAAAAAATAAGACACCACTTGAAAATAATGAGTTTCTTTGATTTTACCAAATCGAAAACCTCTGGAATGTAATCAAGAGGATGATAGATGATCACAAGCCATCAAACCAAGATAAACTGCTTGAATTTTTGCACCAGGAGTATAGGCATAAAGTTATCCTAAAGCAGTGTTTAAGACTGGTGGAGGAGAACATGCCAAAATGCATGAAAACTGTGATTAAAAACCAGGGTTATTCCACCAAATATAGACTCTCTGCATATTTTTTTGTCATTTCAGCCCATTCTTATTTTCTGCAAATAAATGCTCTAAATGAAAAAATTTTAAATTGGAATTTGGAAGAAATGTTGTCTGTAGTTTATAGAATAAAACGACACAATAAAACGTTCATTTTACTCAAACATATACCTATAAATAGTAAAATCAGAGAAACTGATTTAGTCTCTTATTCTTTTCCAAAGAAGTATATATAATTATATACATTAATTACTTTAATCTATTAGAGATGCCAGTTAGTAAAGACCAAATCAAGTCTTACAATTCCTCCCTCCTCTCCAGGAAATCCCGGGTGTCCTTTCTGTCCAGGATTCCCCTGTAATGTGACAAAGGAAATACATTTAATAAAGCGTCTTTTAGCTTTTACTAAGTTACTTTCTGTCACCTTTGTTCATGGAAGACTTCACATCACCTTTATCCCTGAAGGTCCTCGAGGTCCTCGCATACCTTCTTGGCCGGCGCACTTACACATCACATTGCAGCACTCTCTCAACGTCACAGAATCCTAGAGGGAGAGAAAGGGAGGCAATTACTTTGTGTTTCATTTGATTATAGTTAAAATTTCATATGATTTTGGTATGTTTTAGTTGCCTTTTAACTTTTGGTTAATTTTCCTTTCAGTATTCTTAAGTATAATTTCTAGGTGGTGTTTTAGGTTATGAAATACCAAAATTGTGAGAAGAGAAACATGTCTGAAGCCCCTCCACTCAACCTAATAACTTATAAATATGATCTACCTTGATCACGTGTTGGTGGGTGACATGAATGAGCCGCTAACACTAACATGTGGTAAACGCTCAGTAAACATGGGGCATGGCCAACAACAGTTTATTTGCATAAAAGTGACAGAGCACTTAAACGGCTCTTTCTGAAAGAAACTGAGTGCTGGTGAGATCTCTTTATGTGAGAGTAATTTTGTGCAAAAAACTTCGTAAACATGATTTATATAGCCTATAGACCAGGGGTCAGCCAGATGTAGCCTGCAAGCATGAAACATTTGGCCGGTGAGGTTGTTTGACCTATAATGAACGATAATGAAAAAAATAAATAATAAAATGCTTCTCTGGTGAGCTTTTGTTTACATGCCTTCCCTGTCTCTCTCTTTTGCTCGGCGTGACTTGGGCTTCCCATCTCCTTATAAGGGCGTTTTTCCCCAGCCGTGTCTCAATTCACTAGCGGGGGCAGTGATAGTGTATTGGACCGAGACCCTGAGGACACGGGTTTGATCCGGCGTGCAGAGCGGTGTATTAATTGTTTTATTTTTTTTATTTTCTTCTTAGGTTTACCTGCTTTGAGATCAACTGTTCTGCAATTGAGTTCAACAACCCTCTGGGCTGGAGAGCTACTAGTCTGTAGCACTCACTCCCATTACACTTCATTTTCAAAAACAGAATTTCTTTTTTTCATACTAGCTTGAAAAATATCTGGCCCGCAGCCAAACTTAAGTGCCAACCCCTGCAATAGACAAATCCTAACCTGCATAAAAAAGGTATAATGCATCCTTTAATAGTAGTAGAGAACTATGTCATTGTGGGGAACTATAAATCAAATTGCCTTACACTGTGCTGTTTCTGCAAAATGAAGAAAAAAAAAGTATACTTGCAAACCACAGAAGTTTGTGTAAACGATTTAACAGTAATTTGACTCACAATCTGCTTGTGTATGGCACTGGCCACACTCTGCATGCCAATAGTGAGAGGCTCCTTGTAGCCAAATCCTCGTCCAAACTCCAGCCTCTGCAGCTCCACGGTGCTCTGGACTCCATCCAGCGCTACTATCAGCAGCGCATCCACACCTGCCATAAAATTTATACTTATAGAGCCATGTGTAGTTTGTATACACATGGATTGGCTATGGATGTGCCATTTATTAATGCTTATACAACAAATACATACCAAAAACAATGATTATCAATCTATTTGAAAACATTTTTATGGTTATTTTGATATTTATTGAGCCTTTTACTATGAATAAACATACTAAAATACTGTTCAAAATAGTCCTTCGAAATTGAAATAATTAAGCGAAGAAAAATATTTTAACAAAACAATGACTATTGACAAATCTGCTAGAATTTGTGAAGATGTTTGTTCCCATACCACTATTCCTGAGATCCTGTGAGGCACGCATAAGGACATCAGCGGAATCGTCTAGGCCATCAGAGAAGATAATCACGATCTGAGGATGACAATAAAAATGCAGTTAATGCAGTTTAATCTTTTATAATCCTAAATCAAATATGCACTGCTTCTCTGATACTTTATCAAGGACTGTTACAATAAAAAAATTTCGTCGGATAATATACTGTCTAAGACATTGTTGTTATTTTAAGACAATTTCATGACACTCATATACTTAATAATAATATATCCTACAAATGCAATTACAAACTTCCAAGAGCTATGAGCTTCTTAATTATTAAGATTAATTAGACATTGGAATTGGAATATAAAAATGCTTAAAATGACTTAAAATAAAAAAATAAAAATAAAAAAATAACAATATACTTTAGAACATAACAGTGCTGCTTAAACAAGGTTTAAAGTATTCATACTGTACATCAAAGGACTCTTCTTGCTAACAAATCAAGGTTCAACATTAAAGACATTAAAATGTATTAAGGTCATGCCCATATATTGAACAATGAGTCAATAACTTCATTATCTTGACAGCCTTATTCGATGCTTCATATATTACAACACCATTCTTTATGTGATCATTTTATTCATGCTACAAATATACAAACAAATTAGACACCTCTTTTGCTGTTTTGACTACTTTAAGCAGGGTTCATACTAGGAGTGGGCAATATTATATTGTATAAAATACATCGTGACACAGAAATATTGTGATATTAAAAATCCATATTGTGATAATCGAGATGTTCTGTCTTAAAACTAGTCTATTATTTACTGTGAAGCTTTAGGTGTATTTATTGTATAATTGTTTTAGTTTGCAGTTTATATGCATGCACTAAATATTCTGCAATATTATTTACTGCATTATATTATTTTAGGCTATATTATTTATTTTGCCACATTATGATTATGCTGTTATACTCTTATTAATTCCTGAAAGTAATTAATTATTTTTCTGTTTTCCTATATCGGCAAGTATATCGTTATCGCAAAAATACCCTGAAATATCGTGATATAATTTTAGAGCCATATCGCCCACCCCTAGTTCATACGCATTTTCATGATCATACAATCTTTTAAACATCAGTACAGACATGGTCAATAAAAATAAAAATCCATGTCAAAACTGACTATAGTAGGCCTATATCTTTGCTAAAATTAATAATACTAAAATAAACTTAGAAATTTTACATTTTACCAGCTGAATAACATTTCTGCATATTTCGTATGTCAGTATTGATTTTACTATTGATATTACCCTTGTGGCTGAACAACAACTAAAGCCTTTCCAGAAGAGAAAAAGTCGTACTTCACTTTAAAGAACAGAGACTGTACTTCACCTTGCTAATATGCTTAATTTCTTAAGAAACCATTGATAAGCAGGTATCTACAATCCTTTAGATATAGAGGGACAGTTTCCCAGACAGTAATTAAGCGTTGTGTACACTATATTACACTTTCAATATGAAATCTCTATTTACAGTCCAAGACTAAGCTAATAGACTAAATCCTGTCTTTGAATCTAACCCATATTGTATATTTTTTTTTCCAAATTTTGATCCCATTTTCTCCCCAATTTAAATGACCAATTACTAACCCACTCATTAGGACTCCCCCTATCATTAGCAACACCCCTAAACCAGGAGGGTGAGGACTAGCACATGCCTCCTGCGATACATGTGAAGTCAACCATCGCCTCTTTTCGAACTGCTGCTGATGTAGAATTGCCGAGTAGCATCACAGCGCACTCGGATGAAAAGTGCAGCGACTCGATTACATTCGATACATTAGCTCACAGATGCGTAATGCTGATCGACATCACCTTTTGGAGTGATGTGGGGAGAGAGAGCGACATCTACCCACCCAAAGAGAGCGAGCAAGGCCAATTGTGCTCTCTCAGGGCTCCGGTACCTGACGGCAAGCTACATAAATGGGATTCAAACCAACGATCTCTCGATCATAGTGGCAGCGCTTTAGACCGCTGGACCACTCTGAGCCCCCTATATTGTATATCTTATGTTATGGTCTGTTGCTACAGAAGACAACCTTTCAGATGAACCGATAACAGGAATACTCAGCAATACTGGCTTACCTTCACACCAGTCGTGGAGGCTGCATGCTTAAGTTGAAAAGACCGTAGAAGCTGGGAATTGAAGGCCAAAGGTTGTGCAATCTGTACAGCCAGTAATTTCTTTATCACTTCCTCATTATACGTCTCAAAGTTAGTATCATAGAGCATCGTTCCATCCCTAGCAACCACCTGGAAGCCTGTTTTGGTTTGTAGAGTGGGCTCTTTGAGACAGCACAGATTGTTCAAAGTTGAAATGTATCTGATAATCTCAGGCAGGTAGGTCTGCAGCTTATTCTGGCCGGTGAAGAGCGATTGTGAACTTGCACTGATGCGGGAGACGTCAAATCCAACACCAATGTCTACAGTGCATTCTGTTAGAAGAAGTGCAACAGAGATACAATCTTAAAAAATACAAAACTGCTTCATTTTACATTTTTTTTTTTTACATTTTTCATTGTTATGTGATTCTAATGGCTCAGACCATTACATTTACCTATGTTCAAAAATGATGTGTTCTCTGTCCTTACCTGACTCTTCACCTTGTTGGCAAATATGACTAATGACCTCCAGGATTGTTGTATTGAGTTTCAAGGCGTCAAAGGAGTCCAAGACAAACACCCTGTCTTGCGAACCAGCAATATACTCAATCTGTTTCATGGAGATTTGCCCTATTCCAATGACAAACATATTAATATTCCTGGCTCTCAGTCTATCAGTAGCATTATAGACATTGTCATTCGATTTTCCATCAGTGATCAGTAGCAGGTTCTGGGAAATGCCACTATTTATACGGCTGCCCGCCGCAGATTGAAAGAACTCATCAACTTGATACAAAGCATTTCCAATATTAGTCCCATCTTTCATCTGCTTGATGTCTTTGATTGCCTTCTTTATGGCTGCTGGCTCCATATGTTCATTCAAGTAGAATTCCTTCTTATATCCAGTGCTGAATTGGGCTACGCCTATTCTGAAAAGGTCTTCTCTGACACGAAGGCTGTCAGCAAAGCTCATCATAAAGTTTATCATGGTGTTCCATGGCGCGTCTTCGATGCTTTCAGAGCCATCGATTAAAATGACCAAATCTGCTGCCACCGTCGAACATTCTGGAAAACAGAACATCAGACAACGACCAAGGGTTACATCATTCCGATCACATCAGTTATACTGTATATGTGCATTTTACTTCATTACATTGAATCTTTAAAGGTGACCAAATAAGTGGAAACTTGCAAAATACAGGTGCATCTCAAGAAATGGTTCAAAAGTTACTTTATTTCAGTAATTCAGTTCAAATTGTGAAAAACATACATTATATAGATGTATTACACACAGAGGGATTTATTGTAAGCATTTATTATGGCTTACAGCTGATGAAAACCCAGAAATCAGTATCTCAAAAAAATAGAATATTATATCAGTTAGACCAATTGGTACTTTTGGCAGTGTGGGCAGTGTGCCAAGTCCTGCTAGAAAATGAAATCCGCATCTTTATAAAAGTTGTCAGCAGAGGGAAGCATGATGTGCTGTAAGATTTTCTGGGAAAACACTGCACTGACTTTAGACTTGATAAAACACAGTGAATCAACACCAGCAGAAAACATGACTCTCCAAACCATCACTGATCATCAGTAAATGTTGCATTTGGAAGTCAAGAGACCAGAGTCTGGAGGAAGAGTGGAGAGACACACAGTTCAAGCTGCTTAAGGTCTAGTGTGAAGTTTCCACCAATCAGTGATGATTTGGAGAGCCATGTCATCTGGAGGTCATCTGCTGACAACTTTTATGAAGATTTCATTTTCCAGCAGGACCTGGCACACTGCCCACACTGCCAAAAGTACCATTTGGTCTTATATAATATTTTAATTTTCTGAGATACTTTAAGACTTTAAGGTTTTCATTGGCTGTAAGCCATAATCATCAACAATAAAATAAATAAACATCTAAAATAGATCAGTCTGTGTGTGACACATCTATATAATATATGAGTTTCACAGTCTGAACTGAATTACTGAAATAAAGTAACTTTTCATTGATATAAATTTTTTCTGAGATGCACCTATAACTGCGAATGTACTGTTGTAATGTAATTACCTGGTTTGGAATTGTTGCACAGCACATTGGAGATGTTTTGATGCAAGGATTTCAAAGCTTCATAGTTGTCAACCTTAAAAACATTCTTCGGGTTGGAGGCAATCGTCATTAGCTCATCTTCTTTTGCCTCCCCCACTCCAATGCCGAATACATTAATTCCAAGACCGTGAAGTTTACGAGCAGGTGTGGGCAAATCCCAATGGTCTGTGGCCTCACCGTCCGTGATGACAAACATCAACTGCGGGACACCATCTTCAGCTCGCCCACCTTCGGCCTTACTAAAGAAGCGTATTGAATACTGCAGAGCCGAAGCTGTGTAGGTATCTCCCGTAGGAGCCTTCAGCTCACTGATAGCATTGTTAACCTCTCGTTTGGTATAGTGCTTTTTCAGGTTGAATTTGACCTCAGGGGTGTTAGAGTAGACAATAGTACAAAAGCGGACATAATTTTCTCCAACTTCTGTGTTGTTGACCACTAAATTCATGAAAATCTTCATTTTATCAAAGTCCTCCTCGGCAATGCTTGTTGAACCGTCCACCAAGAAGACCACATCCGCCACCTGCGTTTTCTGACAGTCTGAAGAAGGAAGAAGTCAAAGAATGTTCAAGTATGAGCTACAGCATACTAAATCTAATATTAAAATGTGCAATTTACAGTGGCTTTTATGATTTTGAAGCATTTCGCATAAAACTAAACTCATCACTGACAAGTCAAATTCACATAATATGTATATTCACAACTAAAAAAATCCTCTGGATTGTGGATTGTATGATGAAGAGCTTGCCAGGGCCTGCTGCAGTAATGCAATGCCAAATCATTAAAAGCCCCCCCTCCCTCCCCATGCTTCACAGTTGGTTCGTAGAGGCAAACCAGTAATTAGGAGACAGTTTAGGAGACAAACACTTTTTACACGGGGCCATGTAGGTTTGTTTCCTTTCTCCCACTATGAAAAAAACATTCATTTAAAAACTGCATTTTGTGTTTACTTGTTGTCATGCCTGGCGCTGATAGCGCCCTTCCTGAACTCTTCAGTCACCGGACTACAATACCCAGAACGCACCACACATGGACTGCACTTGCACACATGACTCTGCACACAGCATACTGTTTCCCCCTGTATATATACCCCTTCAGCTCAGTATTGTTTGGTTCGTCCTGCATTACAATGCATCTGTTTGTTTTCTTGTTTGCGACCATTTTTCTGTGTACCTTGACTCTGCCTTTTGCCTGCTCTACCTTGCTGTTTGTCTGTGTTCTGTTCCTGGACTGTCTCTCGATTATGGTATGTCACTCCCTGTTGGCTCCTGTTTTTTGGGTTTGACCCTGCTTGCTCTGACCACTCTTTGTATCACCCCTTTACTGAATAAATCTGTGTGTATCTGTAACTACAACTGTGCTTTAAACTGACTCACCATCAGCAGAGTTGCAGATCTTCAGCAACAGGTTTTCATCCAACAAATCCAAGGCATCCAAATTCCTCTCCATGTACACCTGTTTGGGAGATCCACTGATATTCCTTAGCTGTAAGCTTTTAGCTTCGCCAATGCCTATGGAGTAAATTGTAACCCCCTTGTCTCTAAGGGCTTTGGCTGGAGCATTAACATCATCCTTAGACTCAGCGCCTGTGATCAGAATGAGGAACTTTGGGGCATTTTGGCGTCCTCCTTTCGTTGGACCAAAGAACTTTGGCAGCTCATTAAGTGCCTTTCCAATCTCAGGATTTGTCTCAGCATGGACAGTTTGACTGACAGCCCTCATCATCTGCACTTTGTCATAATAAGAGTTTAGTTGAAACTCAGTCCGTGGGTTGGTGCCAAACTGCATTAGCCCAACCTGTACGCTGTCTTTCCCTATTTTAAGCCTGGAGACTGTATTATTCACAAACTTCTTGATCTTCGAGAAGCCCTCAGCACCAATGCTCCACGAACCGTCAACCAAAAAGATGATATCCGCCATCATTTGCTTGCAGGCTGAAGGAAAAAATGAAGGGGAAAGAGATTCAACATCCAAATCAAAGGTAAGAGTTATTCAATGAAATAAAATGGTATATTTTGATGTCAGACACCCTTACCGTCTTCTGAGCAAATATCCGTAACAATTTCATCTTTGAGAGGCTTCAGTGAATCATAGTTTTCAACAAAGAACATCTTGCTTGGGCTTGATGCCATCTCTAGCAGCTGGGTTTTGTTGGCCTGTTTCACACCAACGGCGTAGATGGACACCCCCTGACTCTTCAGAGCTGCTGCTGGCTGTTTCACCTCATCCGTGGACTCTCCATCAGTGATGACAATAAGAATCTCGCGAACCCTTGTGTCGCGTGTCTTTCTGGCCTCAATAAAATACGGCCTCATGAATGTCAGGGCCCTGCCTGTCTCCGTGCCTCCACCTATCTGGACGATGTTACTCACAGCTCCCTCAATGGAAGCTCTGTCTCCGTACTGCGTCACTGTAAACTCTAATGTAGGTGTACTCTCGAACTTCACCACTCCCACACGGACCTGTTTAGGCCCGATATTAAAATGCAGCAAAACCTCCAGAATGAACTTTTTCATGTCCTGAAAGTCTGGTGGTTCAATGCTTCCAGAGTGGTCGATGAGGAAATAGATGTCGGCTTCTTCTGTCTGGAGACATCCTAAAATTGCAATACATAACAGAGTGTGATTTTTTTAAAGGGGACCTGCTTGACAAGACAATAGACCTCTGAAGTCGTGGGGTTCCGTGTCTTAGAGGTTCAATCCTATGGACAATTTAAATGGGCTTTTCAAAAACTGGCCTCTGTATCACATTCTGTAGTAAATAGGGGTGTGACGAGATCTTGTGGCACGGACGATATTTCTCGTCAGGCTTAAACCTGTCTCGCGGGGCAAAAAAACAGATAAGTGTGAGTTTTTAAGAGGTATCTGGCAAAAAGAGTCCCCTGGCGATCTCTGCAGCTGGGCTGGGAGGTCAGTTCACTCCGCTGTAGCATTAGCTAAACGCTAGCAATTTTCTCATTAGGACTCTTAAACGATTTAGAAACTCAGAGGCTCCAGTGTTGTTTAGGAGGTAAATGTACGCAGAATAAAACATACAGGGTTCTGAACATATTTATTTACTACAGAATGTGACAGAGGCCAGTTTTTTTTAAAAAGCCCATTCTTTTTCCTTATAGAGAAAAAAACTCTTAGACATGGAAGCCATTCGAGGACCACAGAATGAAGCACAACTTCAGTGGTCTTTTGATCAATTATATTGTTTAATCATTATGCAAAAAGCTTAAGCTTGACTCAACGGTCTTACCTTGCTTTATGTTGAACTGATTAATTTTGGCAACAGTTCTACGCATGACGTTGTTACACAGAGTCTTCCTGAGAAATTGTTCCATTATGTTGAGCTTAGCAAAGCTGTCCACATTGTACACATACTTCCTGGGAGGGTAAGATGCGATCTGCATCAGTTGTGTCACATTTTTGTGTTGAATTCCCAGAGCGTAGACCCTCACCCCGGAGCGCCTCAGCTTGGAGGCCTCCGATGTGACATCGTCCGGCGACTCCCCCTCTGTGATGACGAAAGCGATCTGCAGCACCCCTCGGGCGCGTCGGCTGCCCAGTTCTTTGCTGAAGACTTTTTCTCGGGCAAACTTTAAGGCCTTGCTGGTGTTGGCCTTGCCGCCCTTGTACGGCAAAATCTGAATGTACTGCAAGATGTCAGGCTTGTTATCAAATGTCTTTAGGTAGAATTCAGCCTTGGGCTCGTTACCGTACAGCACCATTCCTATCCTCATGCTGTCGGAGCCGACATCCAGGCCTTTAATCAAGCTGTGGAGAAAGTCCCGCACCAGATTGAAATTAGAATCAGAGATGGCGTCCGACGCGTCCACGATAAACACAATATCTGCCACCTGAGCTGACTTGCAGTCTGTGGAAGAAATAATCAAACAAAAATAAAATAAGAAAAAAATTGGTTACACTTTATAATAACTTTCATTTCAATATTTTTAATGAAAGATCAGTAGATGTGAACAAAGCAGTAGTTCATCAGAATTTAAATATTAACAAATGCTCACACATGACACTTATTTATCGGCATTGATATTCATATTAAAATGTTAGCTAATCATTAACTCATCAGAATTTGAACATTAATAAATATAATTAATCGCTAGTAAATACAAATTTTAAACTAAGCAAATGTTTATCAATTGCAGTTCATGCTGCTAATGCATTTATTAGTATTTACAAATGTGATAGCAACTTTTTAGTTTTTTTTAAATGTGAAAAATACCAGTCATTAATCATTAGTTAATAGTATATTAATGAAAGTTGTTATAAAGTGTTACCAAAAAATTAAACATGTATGTGAAACAAATAGAACATACAAATAGAGAAGTTTTTCAGTTTTTTACATAACTTGAATCTTTGACTTAAAAAACATGTTACAAATTTCATTATGAATGGAGCAATAAAAGTGCTCTAAAATGCTTGCATCATTTTTACATTCATTTTCACCGAAGGTTATTTCTTTCTCCTGTAAAGCTGTGCAATTTATTGTTTTATTGTTTATGTCAAGTAAACAGTAGTTTTCCCAGTCTCAAAATGGAGGCCTGGTTTGTACATAAAAAGAGATTTTTAAAGTGTTCTACTTTAAAGTGCGATTTCTACAATGAGGGTGAACTCACCTCCACTGACACTAATCACGTCCGGAACATTGATGGAGTCCTTCACATCTTGTACTATGTTCGTTAAATCTTGAGTGGCACTAAAGAAGGTTCTTCCAGGAGCTATCACAGTCTTATCCAAAACCGGAACACCTGAACTCCCTGGAAGAGCTCCGGAAAATACTATATCGACTCTTTTGCTTGTATCAACCTCGACAATCTTCACTCCTTCAGCCTTCAATGCACGTGTTGCCCTCAGCACAGCGGTGTCAGTTTCTCCTTTGCCCACCACTAGTAGATACTGCTTGAAACCCTGGGCAATTCGGCTTCCTGATTCAGAATTAAGGAGACGAGTGCGCACATAGTCCATCGCTTGTCCGAGGTTGCTCCTCCCGCTGCTTCTGAGCTGGAACTTCTGAATAAGAGCAATTGCCTCCCTTCTGGTATTGTAAGCATTTAAAAGGAACTCAACGTTTACTTCGCCGCCAAACTGAATCAGAGCCATCCGGTTGACTTTAGCCCCCACGTCGAGTTGAGTGGCAAGCTGAATAAGGAACTTTCTTATATTAGCAATTTGCTGAGATGAACTGTCCACCAACACAAACACATCGGAATACTTTGGAGCCAGAGCTGAAAAAAAAAAAAAAAAACAGTAAATGTGTAAATGTTTAATACAAACAATACATTCTAATAAATGGATAGGCAAAGGTAAAATAGAGTACCGGTAATATCATGTAAAAAATAGTCTTAAAACAAATGTAGCAGCTGACTGTAGTATATACAGCTCTGGAAAATCAGTTTCTGATTCAGTTTCTCTGATTTTGCTATTTATAGTTGCATGTTTGAGTAAAATAAACATTGTTGTTTTATTCTATAAACTACAAACAACATTTCTCCCAAATTCCAAATAAAAATATTGTCATTTAGAATTGTCATTGAGAAATATCTGAAATAACAAAAAAGATGCAGTACTTTTACATCTCAAGTAATGCAAAGAAAACAAACTCATATTCATAAAGTTCTAAGAGTTCTGAAATCACTATTTTTTTTTATTTTATTTCATTTTTTTTATAGATTAGGAGTTATACTTTAGGAATATTTTATAGTTTTACCACTGATTTGCTTTCTTTTAAAATCTTGTTTTATTGTAAAGCACTTTGGTCGACACTTGATGTCTTTTAAATGTGCTTTATAAATAAATTGACTTAACTTGACTTGAATATTAGTTGCATCTTGGCCTGTTCTCCCCCACCAGTCTTACACACTGCTTTTGTATAACTTTGTCACTCCTGATGCAAAAAAAAAATTCAAGCAGTTCAGCTTGATTTGATGGCTTGTGATTGATTATATTTCAGAGGCTTTTAATTTGGTCAAATAAAAAAAAAAACACATCCTTTTGAAGTGGTCTCATTTTTTTTCCAGAGCTGTATATTGTCAGTGTCCAAAGAAAAGCATGTACCTCCATTCCATGTTTTTTTTTGTTTGGCCTGTCATGATAACTCTAATATAACTGCAAAAAAACGAATATAAAAATTTTTTAACTGTATAAACTGTAATACAAATAATATTGCCAACTCCACAACCAATATATGCCATTGATATAATGCTAATATACTATCATAAAAGCACTTAGTTTGCAATTATTCAGGATATTCAGACATTGCGAATAGAAATATACAGTACCAGTCAAAAGTCTGGAAACACATTCTCACTTAATGTTTTTTTTTTCTACATTGTGAATTAACGCTAAAATCTTGCTACATTTAAAAGTGTTAAACAAACAAACCAAAATACTTTGTGAAGTATTTAAGTGTCTCTTATCTGGGGTGCTGTAAACTTGTGGTTTGTGAGGCTGGTAACTACTTATTAGTTAAGTAGTTCTTGCCACTTTGAAGAATCTATTTGGAATGACACTATTTTGTTTATGAAATAATTTATTTTAATTTATTGACAGTTATAGGCTCTTCTGTCTAAGAGTCAAAGCAAAGTTCAGCAAAAAATATTTAATTAGGTGATGTGAATATACTGAATGATAAGTCGATAACGTAACTATCATGACAGGCCTAATTTGGTTTATTCCAAGAAAAAATTGAACACAGCCCGCAATTTCACCATTTCATGATGAATGAACCAATAGAAAGGCTCTAGAATGACTTAAATTACAATCTTTCTATACTGACTTCCAATTAGGGTTAAGAAGATTTTTTGTCCATCATGTAACGGTGCCATTTTAAAGATACATGTTATTCATTGGACAGTGATGATATAACCTTTGTAGATGCCATGCTACACTTGTTATATGAACTGTATTAAATCAGTGTGCAAAGTATTACCCCGTTGCTTGTCCTCCATCGAGATGCACACTGTGTTCATCATGTTGGAAGCAGCGTTCACCAGTGCCTCATAGTTTACAAAGCTGATCACAAACCGCTGATGTGGTTTATTGGCAATGGACTGCAGCTCCGCCATATTGACTTCCCCAACCCCAATGGTGAAGATCAAAACCCCTTCTCTTCTCAGTTCTTGGGCCGGAGTCTTCATATCATCAGCCGAATCTCCGTCTGTGATCACCACGGCAATGCGGGGCACATTTGCACGGGCCTGAATTCTGCCTGCTTGAGTGAAGTATCTGTCTTTAATAAAGTTGAGGGCTTTTCCAGTTTCAGTGTTGCCTCTGTGGTAAACGAGTCTGTCCACCTTCTCCAGGAGCTCGTTTTTGTCTGCGTAGTCGCCCAGCGGGATATCTTCATGAGGGTTATTACTGAACTGCACCACTGCGACCCTGATACTGTCGGCACTAATTTCAAGACCCTGTATGAATGCGTGGAGGAAGCGCTTCATTCTCAGGAAATCTGCATCACCAATGCTACTAGAACCATCCACCAGGAACACAATGTCAGCCAAGTTCGCCCTGCAGTCTAGAGATAAAACATGCAATGTATTAGTACAGTACATATCACACATATTATGACTGTATTCTTGTTTAAAGGAGAACTCTGGTGTGAAATTGACTAAAATTGGTTGAATAGCCCAAAAGTAAAGTCATGATCCCTCAACATTAGGTGCTCGTCACTCTACTGATCATGACTTTACCTTAAGATGGCAGAGCCCGGAGATTTACCTACGCTACATGTTGTCATGTATAGATTATATAAAAGTGCACCAGATGTTTTGAAGTTTCTATGGAAACTAATGGCTATAGTGTGGAAGAAGGGGATTATTCCAAAGGAGTGGCGCAGAGCAGGTGGTGTTCTTATCCCAAAAGAAAAGGATTCTGTGGCTATTGATCAGTTCCGTCCCATAAGCTTGTTGAATGTGGAGGGTAAGATCTTCTTTAGTGTGGTTGCACGTAGACTAGCAACGTACCTGAAAAGAAATAATTTAATTGATACGTCTGTACAAAAGGCAGGAATTGCAGGTTTTTCTGGTTGCATAGAGCATAATAGTATGATTTGGCATCAGATTCAAACAGCAAGAGCCGAGAAAAAGGATCTACATGTGGTGTTTTTAGATCTGGCTAATGCTTTTGGTTCGGTACCGCATGCATTGTTGTGGAAGGCATTCAATTTTTTTAGGGTTCCAGAAGAGATTTCAAGGTTAGTTAAAGCCTATTTTGAAGACATACAGTTTTGCTTTAGTGTAGGGGAGTGTGTCACATCTTGGCAACGACTGGAAATAGGTATAATGGCAGGTTGTACAATTTCACCGCTAGCATTTACGATGGCAATGGAGGTGATTATTAGGGCTTCTAAGTGGGTCGTAGGCGGGGAGAGGCTGCATGATGGCACCCGGCTCCCACCAGTTAGGGCGTTTATGGACGATATGACAACATTAACGACCACGGTGCCATGTACCCGGCGACTGCTAGGGAAGTTAAATGATAATCTTAGGCTGGCTAGGATGAAAGTTAAACCGAGCAAGTCTAGGAGTGTATCAATCGTTAAAGGGAAATTGATACAAGAAAGGTTTATGATGGAGGGAGAAGTCATACCATCTATATTGGAAAAGTCAGTTAAGAGTTTAGGTAGGTGGTATACTGCAGCACTGAATGATAAAGAGCAGGTGGAAGGGTTGAGGACAGAAATGGTGGAGGCCATTAATAGAATTGATAAGTCTTTTCTGCCAGGTAAATTAAAATTGTGGTGTCTGCAGTTTGGTTTGTTGCCTCGTCTAAGGTGGCCACTTACAGTTTATGATATTCCGATTTCTGAGGTTGAGAGGTTAGAAAGGGTTATGAGCAAGGCTATAAGGACATGGTTGGGGGTGCCGCGTTGCCTTAGTAGTGTTGCGTGGTGTGGGAGAGGGATGCTGGAACTGCCGTTGACGAGCTTGGTTGAGGAGTTCAAATGTGCTAAGGTAGGACGTGAAATGCAGTTGTTAGGGTCAAAAGACGGACTGGTTAAAGCAACAGCACCAGTGACTAGGTCTGGGAGAAAGTGGAATGCTCGAGAAGCTACTCAAGCCGCAAGGAGGGCACTGGAGCACAGGGATGTTGTGGGGCAGGTGCAAAATGGGAGGGCAGGATTAGGTTTAGGTGATTCTTGGAAAGCATTCGGCAAGGCCACATCACCTGAGAAAAGGCGTATGGTTACAGGGTTTATTCGTGAGCAGGAGGAGGAAGCAAGGAGGGCAAAAGCAGCAGGGCAGAGTAAACAGGGGCAGTGGATGAGATGGGAAAGTGTAGAGAAGCGGAGAATCACCTGGCGAGAGTTATGGGGATTGGATACAGGCCGTATAAAGTTTCTTTTGGGAGCTACATATGATGTTCTGCCAACGCCACAAAACCTTGCTCAGTGGGTGGGTGAGGATCCAAGTTGTAAGCTATGTGCAGGAAGTGGCACGCTGAAGCACATTTTGTCGGCATGTAAGGTGAGTCTATCCCAGGGGCGCTACACATGGAGGCATAATCAGGTACTTAGATCTCTTGCAGGTGCACTTGATAAGAAACGGTTAGAAGTTAATAACATGCCCGTGGTAGGTTGCAGTAGGGTAATCACGTTTGTGCGTGAGGGGCAGCATACTGGAGAAACAGCACAGTGCTTGAAAACTGCGGGTAAGTGGGCCAATGCACGAGATTGGAAGTTATTAGTGGATGTAGGTAGTAAACTGCAGATCCCAGAGTGCATTCTGGTTACAACCTTGAGGCCGGATGTAGTGTTGTACTCTGAAATTAAGCGGATAGTGTATTTTATAGAGCTGACTGTTCCGTTTGAAGACGAGGTAGATGGAGCTTATGAAAGGAAAAGGCTGAAGTATACAGACTTGGTGGCTGAGGTGAGAGAGCGTGGGTGGCAAGCGTATATTAGACCAGTGGAGGTAGGTACTAGAGGCTTTGTTGCGAAGTCTGCCACAAGACTGCTGTCTGAATTTGGAATTAGAGGTCGTGTGCTAAGGACTGTAGTGAAGGAGTTGTCAGATGTAGCTGAAAGATCTAGTCAGTGGTTGTGGTTCAGAAGGGCTGAGGCTGTGTGGGGAAGGGAGTGAGTTTGTGCTTCTACAGCAAGCTTGGAGGGGGGTGGGTCTGGGACGCCAGACTTCACTGTTGAGCCTTCTGGAGGTGTCGTGGGCCTAATTCAGCGAAACACTGACGAAGGAAGGTGCCTACCTGATGACCCCTGAGAAGAGCTTGCACTGAAGTTTGTGTTGGAGTTGTTAGATGTAGCTGAAAGATCTAGTCAGTGGTTGTGGTTCAGAAGGGCTGAGGCTGTGTGGGGAAGGGAGTGAGTTTGTGCTTCTACAGCAGGCTTGGAGGGGGGTGGGTCTGGGACGCCAGACTTCACTGTTGAGCCTTCTGGAGGTGTCGTGGGCCTAATTCAGCGAAACACTGACGAAGGAAGGTGCCTGCCTGATGACCCCTGAGAAGAGCTTGCACTGAAGTTTGTGTTAGAGTTTGGATGAAGGGGATTGGTGTGGTCCTGCTCTTGTAATAATTTGTCTCATGAGTTTTTGTAGACGTCTGAGTACTTGGCAGTTGAGGCACGGACCATGAACATAGTTCGCTATGCTTCTGGATTCTTGTCGAGCCAGTATCAGATGGTAGTGGTTGCTGTGTTCTGCTCACGCAACTTATAATGTGATTTATTGTGTGTGATTGTGCTTAGGTAAATGTGTTGTTGCCATAGTTAAAGGAAGTGAGCTTAGATTAAGGAGGGATTCTGTTTGTTCATAGGTTATTTTTTGGTAGGTCTGTTACTTGGCAGTTGAGGCAATGGACCATGAACATAGTGTTAGGCTGTGCTTCTGGATTCTTGTCGAGCCAGTATCAGATTGTGGTGGTTTTGCTATTGTTGTTAGTTGAGTGAGTAGTAGATCCTGGCTGAGCCCTATGCATAACCCCAGCTGTTAGGTGCAGGATTTGTCAATTTCCTGTATTATATTACTTGTAAACAGTGTTTTTAATCAACTTCTTGTGCATTTTTAAAGTTCTCAATGCCTTGTTTTATATGTCAGGGCTTTCCAAATCCTACCAATTAGGTGTGGAGCTATTTGGAGCCTGGATAACTGTCTAAAAGGCCATGTATCTGCAGGGGCAAGAATATGCCCCATACCACCCAGTTTAAAGAGTGTTTAGACAAACAGAATAAATATTGTTGGATCTAGGAAAGCTGTGGAAAAACAGTTGGTGGGCTATTCAATAAAGGTTAGTACTCTTTATCATGTTTTACTAGACCCAAAGTAAATTTTACACCAGAGTTCTCCTTTAATATATTTGTTTTCACATTATCAATACACTTGGTAAAGTAATCAATACTATAAATAGTATTTGAATCCGACAGTATTTAAAAGTAATCAAAACTATTCATACCCCTTAAACTTTTTTTTACATTTTGTCGCCTTACATTCATAAAAGTTAATATATTTAATTGAGATTTTGAGCAATAGACCAATATAAAGTAGCACATAATTGTGAAGTGTAAAGAATATATAAAATATTCAGCCCCCTTTATTTTGAAAGCCCTACATTAAATCCAGTGCAATCAATTGCCATTAGAATCATTTTGGAGGAGATGCAGAAATGCTTAGATCAGGTGGGAGATTCAACGATAAGTTGTGCACTCCACAAATTTGGTCTTTATAAAAGAGTGGAAATAAGAGAAATCCTTGCCACTTTAAATAATCTAAAATATAAACATATTCACAAATCTGGCCTTTATGGATAAAAAAGACAATGTTGAAAGAAAAAAATTTCTGGCAGAAAAGTAAAAGTCCTCATAACACTGAACACACCATCCCCACTGTAAAACATGGTGGTGGCAGCATCATGCTGTGGGGAGACAAGGAAGCTGGTCAGAGATGATGGACAGATGGATAGAGCTAAGTAAGTACAGGGCAATCCTGGAAGAAAACTCGTTGGAGGCAGCAAAACACTTAAGGAATGAGAAGGAAATTTACCTTCCAGCACTGATCCTAAACATAGAGCCAGAGCTACAATAGAATGGTTCATGTGTTAAGAGTGGCCCAGTCAAAGTCCTGACCTAAATACCACTGAGCTTCAGTTGCAAGTCATAAAAATTGTTGTTCACAATCCGTCTCTATCCAACCAACCTGACTGAGCTTAAGCTATTTTGCAAAGAAGAATGTGCACAAATCTCAGTCTCTAGATGCGCAAAGCAGGTAGAGACAAACCCCAAAAGACTTGCAGCTGTAAATGCAGTGAAAGGTGGCTTAAAATGTAGAAAATCATGTATCATTTTCGTTCCACTTCACAATTTTGTGCTACTTTGTGTATCACTAAAAATCTCAATACAATACATTGAAGTTCATGGTTGTAAAAATGTTCTAGGAGTATGAATACTTTTGCAAGTCACTGTAATTATTTTAGCTGTTGTTACACCTTAGCCCTTATTTGTGATGTTTGTTTGTTTTTTTTTTCTTGTGTTTTTCTTAGCTTTTTAAGCACATGGCCCTGTTTTCTTATTGGCTTTTCCCAACCCTAGCCCCGCCTTGACATTATTGTTCCCACCTGTGTACTTTTTTACCCCACCCCCTCGTTACCCTTCCCATGTGTTCCCATTATCCCTGTGTATATAGAGCCCCTGTGTTTTAGTGTTAATGGTCGGGTCTTTTGTATGCTTTGTTAGGTCTGTCAGTTTTGTTGTTTTTTTTTCAAGCTCCTTTCCTGTCCTTGGTTGTTCTTTGTTTCTTGTTTTCTTTGTCTTTGTCTCTTGGTTTTCTTAGTTTGATTTTCCTTGTCTAGATTTCAGTCATGTTTTCTTAGGGTGTCCTCACACTAGGCAATCCTTGCTGTGCTCGGACATGGTTACCCAAGGCACGACTGATCGTTCCCAACCTTGTGAGCGTGATCCGTGCCTGAGCACGGAACAAGATGACATTAGCGATGCGAAATTCCTGTAAACACACATGGCGGTGTTGTGCCGAATTGAGCACAGCCGTCATTGAAAAACACCCTTTCCGTGACAGAGATAACCGCAACATTTGGTGCGTATTTCTAAGTATGTAAAGAAGATGCGCTCCCGAGAGAGGGTGCTGTTCATGGTGGGGGTGGTTGAATTCAGCACAACACTGACTAGCCCAATGACCAGTGAGTGTCTTAAGTGCGCTCGGGCACGGATTGTTTAAATGCAGTGTGAGTGCAGGCCAGCGGGGGAATGGGGAGGGGGAGCTGTTTTGCGTCTTACCTACCTGTGTTTTGCTTTTTGTTTTGTTTTTGTTTATTCATTTGTTTAAAACAGTAAATACTCTACCTGGCACTTGGGTCACCTGACGTTTAGCCTCCTCCTCCACTGTGGAGCAGAGTACAGTGATGAAGCTCTGGGAGATTCCCTGCAGAGCCGTGAAATCGGACACACTGTAGATGTGTTGGTCATGAGGCTGTGAGGCTATCTCCTTCAGCTGATCCATGTCAGCATCTTTAATCCCAATAGCATAGAGTATGATGCCTTTTTGCTTCAGCTCCTGGGCGTACGGCTCCACATTGTCCTGTGACTGTCCGTCTGTGATTACCACAGCGATCTGAGGTGTCCCTTTTTTAGCGCGGCTCCCTGCCTCTTCTTTAAAGTGGTACCTTAGGAGGAAGTCTAAGCCCAGACCTGTCTTAGTGCCACCACCCCTGTATGGCAGATTTGAGATGTAGTCAAGAATCTCTTGTTTAGAGTTGTAGCCGTTAAGTAAGAACTCGGTGTGGACCGTGGTGCTGTACTGTACTAGGCCAATTCGCACTTTTTCAAGGCCCACGTCGAAACTGTCCACCAAGGTGAAGAGGAACTCGCGCATCCTCTGGAAGTTCTCTGTGCCGATACTCCATGAGCCATCCACCAGGAACACGATGTCAGCCAAGGCTTCCTGTGTGCAAACTAGGACAGAAAGCAGTTCTGGTCAGACAGTATGGAATTTGTTTTTGATTCTGACTGTATACAAGACAGTATTCCTAATATGATCATACCCATCACTATTACCGTATTTCTTGCAATATATGGCACATTTAAAATTCTTTAATGTTCCCAAAAATCGTCTACACTGCACTGTAATCATGAATTCTACCAATGAGGTTGAAAGGAGCAGTAAAGTCACTCAAGGTACTGAAGTACAGCGTTATACAGGAGTTTTAGTTTAGTTCTCCAGCACCAATGCTGGAACAGTATTAGTATTAGCATAGCTAATCGCTAGCTCTTTCGCCATTCAGAGGTGAGTATTATCGAACTGTAGTCTGCTGCTAACCCCAGCTAGCACTGCTGAAGCAGCATTAGCACTAGCCGCTAACCGTGCTAAGCGCTAGCTCTTTCGCCGTTCAGAGGTCAGTATTATCAGCCTGTAGCCTGCGTGTTTACCGTGTTAAAACAAGCTACGTGGAACAAACTGTAAGCTAACATCACTCTGGCTGATGAGAAATATATTTCTCAGTTTAGCGCTATCCGGCGGCTAGCTCTAGCAGTTAGCTGCTAATGCTAATGCTGCTGCACCCAGCCTTAGTGGAAATCTGGAAATCTAAGCTTACTGTAAATAAACGGAAAGTTTTCAGGAGAGAAATCTGTGTAGATTAATATCCAGTGCTTCTTTGACTTTAAAAGAATTACAGTTTTGTTCATTTAGCTTAGCCTTACAGGTCTCGCCACCCAACAGTGAGACCTGCTGAATTAAAAGGGAAATGGAGAACATGGCAACCTCCCTGTTCCTTACTAGTGTATAAAACCTAATGTATGAAAATAGACCAGAAAATAGATGTTTATTGAAAATATGCCTTATAATCGGATGTGCCTTATAGTGCAAAAAATACGATAGTATACTACATTAGTATTGAAACGATTTGTTTCTAATTCTATAATATTAAACATGGCATTCAGCTATGTGAACTATACCTACCAGTTTTCTGGGCACTGCTGGAAAGGTAGCATGATGATAAAATGAAGAAAGACAGAAGTCCTTTTATCAACCCCATGACTGCAGTGCTCAGTGAGTCCTGGGAAAAGAACACAGGACAATTAAAATACAGATTTAATATATAATATGTTGATATATGATAAACAAAATAATACATTTTGTTTGTTTATTTGAATCCATTCCTACATTTCAGGACTTTAACCCAAAATTAAAAAAAAAACATTGTGACGTGGCAATTTAAAGTTATTAGTTAGTTAAAAAAAATAATGATGTGATTTTAAACAGATGATGTCAACAGGTTATTGTAAAAAATTCTGGTATCTGCAGATATGGGAAAATTAAATGCACAACTTTTTTTTAACCTACATGGCTTTGCTTGTGACAGCCAGCATTATATTAGTGATATTTTTGACAGTTTTAGTTACATTTTATTCATTTAATTACAGTATTATTAGTTTAAATCTATTTTAGTCTAAAAGAACAAACAACATTTTAGTTAAGTTTTAGTCAAATAAAGTTTAGTCAAATAAAAAGTCTGTATTACATATCTTTACAGTAGTACAGATTTATACTAACATTACTGACTTTCAGTAGCACAGACTTTCTTTACTTAACTAACTGTAGTGTAAAGTCACTGGTTAGCATTAGTGGGTGTACTTTACAAAGAACATTTTCCATTCATATGTATCTGCCCAGCTTACGCAATCTTCTGTTTTTAGTAAGATATAAATCACAACAAACCCTGTAGCTATAAAAACCTTTAAAACCCAAGAAACTCTGTATTAAACAGAGACAAGGGAGAAGTTTTCCTTCAGGTCTTTCTGATGGAAGCAGTGAGGGTTGGAAAAAAGACGGAAAGTGCTGGTTCTCCTGTGTGGTTACAAATCCGTTACTCTTTTGGAGTTATTATAAATTTGCACATAAAGTGGATTACCATGGTTGACATGCATTACCTTACGCATTACTTGCATTATGCTTGTGCATTACTTTCAGTTAATATTATGTAAAATGAGGTGAAGGCTGTACAAAATGAACACTGTTTTAGTTAAAATTCCAAAATCCAAAATTTTGTTGGACCACCTTTAGCTTTGTTTGCGGCACGTAAACTTGTGCATTGTCACAAGATTTATTTCAATCCAGTTTTGCATTCATTTTTCACCAAGAGCTTGGTGACTGCAGCAACCCCAGATCATTTACTTGCTTTTTTTTGGCCACGCAGTGTAGCTAAACACAATGGCAAACCATATTTTAATAAAATAACAGACTGTTTTAAAGAAATTAAAGACTGTCAATAGTCTTACTTAATTCTAATAAAACAGAGGTCCTGACAAAATCTCTCAGTCCTATTATTGTTAAAAGTATAACTGATAAAATTGTCAGGAAACTGGTGCATGCATTTTTAACCTCATGGCTAGACTACTGTAATGCTCTTAAAGTATGGAGCCAGATAGCTGACAAAAGTATTTGAATCTGAATTTTGTATATTTGAATTATATTTACATGACATTTCAAAAAAAATATTTTTTTAATGGTGTAATTAATAAATTTGAATTTTGACAATGCATTTTGTGTTTTGAACTTATGATGTGGTGACATTTGCTGTTGAAAAAATTCATTTCAAAATTACAACTTGCAATTTTCAGATTAAAAAAATTCAGATGCATACATTTCAAGTCGCTCAAATTCAGATCTCAGAAATACGAATTCAAACCGGAGTTCCAACATCCGGGGCTTCCCAGGAAAAGTAAACTGTTTAGAGCGATCGATCGCAGCATTAACGAGACACAGCGCCATCTCACGGCTGCACTCGAGTTCACGTCTGTGGAGGTGAAGCTGAGCAGATGAGCCGCGTTTGTACGGGAGAAAACTAAGGATGAACCCCAACGAGGTAAGTGCATACAAAGTTCTTCACACCCACATAATCATCTAGGTAATTAATTAGAGTTCTAAATACTCAGTGCGCCACACGGCAAGCTTGATATTTTGCGTTATATAACGCGGGGTGACTAGCTAGCTAGCTTGTTGGTTGTGGGTAGCCAAGGGTTTTGGTTGGCCTGAGCTGGTCTGAGTTTAGGAAGGCATGGGTATTCCGTTGCTTGCAGGTATTGAAACGGGGAGAAATACATTTTAAGCACTGTTATCAAACTTTTCACTTTAGAATTCAGTATTTACGGCACAGTCTAAAACGCGAAAACAGCTTAACACGGCTTAATGTATTTAAACAATGAGCCAGGAACACCAAACATCACTCACTCATTACTCTTCATAAGTACTCTCTAATAATGTAAGGATGAACCTGTACTCCAGTAGCAAAATGTTAAGCTTTTTCCACCCATTGAAACCTATTACTAGAAAACAGTTTATTGTATTTAGACAATGAGCGAGCAACACCAAACTTTAATTAAATATGCCAAATCAATGACCCCACCTTTTAATTAATATCTAACCAAACAGTTTTATTTAAGCTTTAATTATTTACAATTATGCATAATATTCAATTCGATAAAGTAAATTTAAGTTAAATGTCATTTTAAGTATTATGTATCATGTGCAATTGAAGGTCTTGATGTTCTTTTATTTTTAACTAAATTCAAACCAAATAATGGTTGAAAGACTGGGGCTGAATTAACTGTTTAATTAGCAGGCAATGATTAATTGGCTGTGGTGGTTTTTAGTGTTAAATGAATGGGTAAGGGATGGTTGACTGTGGGGTATTTAGTGGTTAGTTGACTTTGGGCATACTTTATTAAAGTTTGGTGTTCCTAGGTTGCTGTTGTAATATATTAAGCCACATTAATCTGTCTCAATGGGAGGGAAAAAAAATGTAACATTTTATTTTAACTTTACTGTTGTAGTACAGGTTCATCCTTACAATATTAGAGAGTACTAAGGAAGAGAAATTAGTGAGTGAAGTTTGGTGTTCCTAGCTCATTGTTTGAATACATTAAGACACATTAAGCTGTTTTCACGTTAAGCATCCTGTCTACCTCATTTACATAAATGACACACCTGGTTTGACTCATATGGTCAGTTGAATCTCTGCAGAGCCTAGCAGTGGTCTGCTAGGAAGAATTTCATGTAAGATTTGACTTGTTTGAGAGTCAACTGTTAGGAATTGGTGTGTTAAAATGACATGGTAATTAAAGCTTATTTTGTTCTTGTTTTATGTTTAGCAACTAACCTTACTTCTGGATCATGTTTGGGAGAGGCTTCGTTCGCGTCTGGAGCGTGTCCTTGACAGGATGCCTTTGGATTTAGACTATATGGAATTTGTCTGTGCTCAAGAACTAGTTTTCCTCACTGCCATCTCCCCTCAGATCAGTGTACCCCATACCATATTGGAGGCTTTAACTGAGCTAAATAGTGCAATTAACATGGCAAAGCAACAGAATGAGACACACATGGTGTTTGTACAGATGGAACAAGGTTGCCTTGGACGACCAAAAGTGGTGATCAGTCAAGAATACCTGAAAAGTTTACTTGACATGAATTTGCCCATTTCATGCATCGCTGGTCTATTAGGAGTATCAGAAAGAACTGTTCATAGTTGATGACAGAGTACAATCTCTCAGTTAGGGCACACTACAGTACTCTCTCAGATGAGGAGCTGGACACACTGGTGTCTGATGTCACATCCAGAATGCCACACTCTGGTTATAGGATGGTGAAGGGAATCTTGCTGGCTGAAGGGCACAGAGTACAGTATGACCGTGTTAGAGCATCACTTCATCGTGTTGACACACTCGGAGTCCTGTCCAGGATGATGGAAATGGGTTGCGTTGTCAGAAGAAGATATTCAGTTCCAGGCCCCAAGTCAATGATGCACGTTGATACTAATCATAAACTAATTAGGTATGTGTCCTTCTATGCTCCTAAAGCTATTAAAATAATCGGAAGGTGTTGCCTGGTTTGTTATTCCTTGTTTTATTTGTAATTTATAGTATCCTCTGGGTTCAGCTTAGATTGTGCATTCCTATTAACGTCTGTGGACAGCTACTCCAGCCTAGCTACTCCAGCCTAGTATTGATTATGGTCAGCTTTCATATGTTACCTACTAAAAAGTTTTTTTTTTTTATCTCATATTAGATTCAACATTGTTGTGTTTGGTGGAGTGGATGGCTTCTCAAGAAAGGTGATTTTTATGAATAATTGTTTCTTGAATTACAGAACCTTTTTAAATCTTGCACTTTTTATTTCTTTCTCTCTTTTTGGTTGTTAAATCATATTTTGCTCTGTCTTAAGTTTATTGTATAATGTTTTTAATTACTTTATTAAAATTGTGTTGTTTGTTATACTGTTAAGAAGCCTGGACATATTTTTATATGACCTAGACAATGTACCTGGGAGCTGCCACGAACAACCTGGCATCAACTGCACTGACCTTCTTCCAGGAATCAGTGGACAGATTTGGTTTCCCTCTTAGGTATGTTATAATAGTCTATAAAGTGTGCACATAATGACTTAGGTTAAGCTTTTTCATTTTGTTTCAGTAAATGTTGAGCATATTGTTATAATATTTTACATATTTCTTTAAAACACACTTTTAATTAAATCAGCTTAAATACTTTTTTCATTGTTTTAGCCAAACCCATGATGTTGCCATTGCTAGTGCTTTGTTTAGTAACTACAGGAATATGTACTTTTAAGTTAATAATTGTGCCAATCACAAATTGTAATATTCTGCAACCTTATAGAGTAAGGGGCGATCAGGGAGTTGAGAATGTCCAGATAGCACGCCTCATGTTCACAGTCCGTGGAACTGGGAGGAGCAGTTTCATTTCTGGAAAAAGTGTCCACAACCAGCGGTGCGTTTAATCAAAATAATACTTTTTTTTAATTAAGCTGCTACAGCTGTACTTTTACTTTTTAGCATCGAGAGATTATGGAGAGACGTGTGGACTGCAGTGACCAGCTTGTACTACGATGTCCTCCACTATCTTGAGGAAGGCAACTATCTTGACATTGCAGACCAAACACACATTTTCTGTTGCCATTACACCTTTGTACCAAGACTTCAAGATGACCTGGACATTTTTCGAGAGGGCTGGGACAATCACCCCTTAAGAACCGAGGGCAACATGACTCTAAACCAGCTGTGGGCAATAGGACAAGTTTATGAGCCAGTTCAGGAGCCCCAAAATGAGGAGGTACAAACTGTTACAACTTAAAATGGTTGTACAATTGTGTGTGTGTATGTAACAACCTGCAAACAAATCAGTAGTATATTTTTTGGACAGTTCGATAGTTGTTTATTCAAATTTTATATAATGATTTATAAATGAGCAAAACTTGAAAATTTTTAATTTATTTTAAAATTTTAAATGATAAAAAAAAAAAACGTTAAAGATTTAAGGTAATGGATTTGTCATCAGAGCCTTTGACCTAGGTATGCCATGCTACCCATCATGTATCCTTATTAACTGTAATCCACTTGGTTTCAACACTGACCCTGGATTACCTGGACCTGCATATTTGTGTGTATGTAGCTGTTTGGTATGATGCATTTCCTTGATAAGTGAACTTTTTATTTTATCTAGGTGTTGGGCATACCAGAGATTGATTGGGAGAGCAGTGGGTTACCTCACATTAGAAATACTGGAATTCATGTTCCTGCCACAGGCTGTCCACTTACAGCAGAGCAGTTTACAGCACTCAGAGACTTCATTGACCCCAGAGCAACATCACAGTCACGGGGTGCTGACATCTATATGGCTGCTGTGCAGTTCTGCCAGACTCTTTTGGAATGAGAAGTTTCTGAATGCATTTTAGAGGACGATGGGGTGACAGCAAGAAAAATACCACAGTGGATTCTTTTCCAATGGAAAACAGTGGAATTGTTAAGACATTATTTCCTTAAACATTTAAGTTTGTTTCATCTATGTCTGCTAAAATTAGTTACATTATGTTGATTATAGGGAGTACCAAGATACCATAAAAGCTTAAGAAAGGCATTCATTTTTCTGTAGACGCAACATTTTATTTCTAATTCACCAATTTTCTATGTAAAACATTGACAAATAAAATATTTTACATCCAGAATTGCCATGTGTCCAATATTTTGTTAAATGAAAGAAAGAGTGCATGATTACAAAACAGTCTATGCAAACAAACTTTCGAAGGCATATATCATTGTAACCAACTATGTTAATACAGAATTAGTGTAAAAACAGGTGGTAAAAATCTTCCACTTAGAAAATCGGTGAACACATCCTCCAGAGACACCCAACCTCTGTTTTAATGCATCTGTGCATTTACTGAATTTAAATTACTGGGAGGAGGGGAACAGAATGACCATTGCATGTGTAAATTGTTTTTTTTCCTTCCCATTATTCAGTAAATAAACTATACGGGTGTGCAGAATTTGCAATATGCAAATGTAAAATTTTAGTTTCCTGTCAAGAATGTGTTTACATTTCACTTTTACACTGAACGTTTAAATACACAATACTTGTAAATATTGTGTGCAGAAAATTCAACTGAATAGGAATACAATTACATAAAAATAAGTACAATTGCTTATACAGGTGCTGGTCATAAAATTAGAATATCATTGAAAAGTTACCTTATTCCAGTAATTCAGTTCAAAATGTGAAACTCATATTATATAGATGTATTAAACACAGAGTGATCTATTTTAAGAGTTTATTTATTTTATTTTTGATGATTTTGGCTTACAGCTAATGGAAACCCAAAATCAGTGTCTCAGAATATTAGAATATTATATAAGAGCAATTGGTACTTTTGTGTGCTGTGTGGGCAGTGTGCCAAGTCCTGCTGGAAAATGAAATCCGCATCTTTATAAACGTTGTGAGCAGAGGGAAGCATGAAGTGCTGTAAGATGTTCTGGTAGACACTGCACTGACTTTAGACTTGATAATAACACAGTGGACCAACACCAGCAGATGACATGTCTCTCCAAACCATCACTGACCATCAGTAAATTTTACATTTCATTTGTAAATCAAGGGACCAGAGTCTGGAGGAAGAGTGGAGAGACACACAGTCCAAGCTGCTTGAGGTCTAGTGTGAAGTTTCCACAATCAGTGATGGTTTGGAGAGACATGTCATCTGCTGGTGTTGATCCACTGTGTTATATCAAGTTTAAAGTCAGTGCAGTGTCTACCAGAACATCTTACAGCACTTTATGCTTCCCTCTGCTCACAACTTTTATGAAAATGCGGATTTCATTTTCCAGCAGGACTTGGCAAACTGCCCACACTGCCAAAAGTACCAATTGCTCTTATATAATATACTAATATTCTGAGACACTGATGACTTTGGGTTTTCATTGGCTGTAAGCCATAATCATCAACAATAAAATAAATAAACGCTTAAAATAGATCAGTCTGTATTTAATACATCTATATAATATATGAGTTTCACATTTTGAACTGAATTACTGGAATAAGGTAACTTTTCAATGATATTCTAATTTTATGACCAGCACCTGTATGTTAACTTTATACTTAAAACAGGTTTATCTAACTTGATAACTCAAACATGGTGTATACATTTTACTGAACTTGATTTTCAAGCCATAGCACACATTAAGAGGCTTGCCTATGCTAAACTAAAACGTGCAGCTAAATAATCCCAAAACCAAAATCTGAGGTGCCAATGCAGCTCAACAGGTCTTCCTGGAAGTGGCTGTAACTGGTGTAGTGACCTGGTAAGCGTAGTGTGCAGAAGCAGGTGGAAGACTTAGGCAGTAGGCCATTGATGATTTCCACTGCCATGTCTCCGCTGGGCACTTGACATAATAGGAAAGAGAATACTCTTTGTTAATGTCAGGTAGCAAGTGCATACAATTAATGTGAAGTCAAATAAACCTCTAAATGATGTTGTGGCAATGTTACTTAAAATGTGAACATGATTTATTTTTAGCAGAGCAAAAAGCAGAACTGTAGTAACATGGAAAGTTATATGTCTGTATAGAATCACCAGGTCTACAACTACACACTTTTTTAATTTAGACAAGGCTTATTCCTGGTCTATCAAGGTACAAATTGGCAGGTATACAGTACATTTAGGGCAACAGCAAATGTTATGTAAAAAAATACATACCAGTCTCAATGAACTGCCGAAAATATCCTGATTTGCGACACTTGTTTTCCAGTGGACAGTCATCATCATCGTCTTCATCTGCACTGTTTTCAGTGGGCCAGCGTATGTATGGGAGCAGTATCTTAAAAAATAACATCATGCCTGTAGATTAATGTTGTTTGTATATAACTAGGTCATGAACACAATATATGTCTCTATATAATAAACACACCTGTGGCGTAAGTGAATTTTCACTTTCCTTTGGAAAGATCTGCACATCTTTCCTTTCAATCAAAAGTGACCACACCTTGGTTTCCTTTAGTCCTTTCCGAATTTGTTTCAACTGACGTAATCTTCTACCAATGACCTGCAGATTTGGCAAAAGACTGTTACTGCTTACTTTAATGTATTGGTTACTTAAAAACTAAAAAGTCACACTAAGGCAGCAGTGTTAAAATTTGCAGGGAAAGAGGATCATGTGTAGACAAGGCATTTTACCGCATGCCACAAAAGGCGTTCAAAGAGCCATCTTCTGTTTGTATTGGTTGGGCCAGGAAGATCCCAAGAAAGACACAGATCAAGGACAGCCTTGCGTTCATCATCACTTAGTTCAGCATCTCCATCAAGCTGGAAACAAAATTGAAGAATACAAAAATTGTCAGGTCTTAGCCCTGTTTCGTGTCTCTGTGTGTCTTCCCCACGTGACCTGTGCCTCTCTGTGTCTCCTGTCAGTAGATTTCCACCATGTGTTTCTAATTTGTAGCTCCACCCCTTCCCCAGGTGTTTCCAATTCTAGTGTGTTTTATGTACTATAAATAGCTCTCCTCTGCCACCTTGTCCTCCGTCGGTCTTTGCACCTTCCCCTGTCGTTTGTCTCTCTGTGTTTCATAGCCTCTGTTCCTCGCGCCCTTAGTCTCTGTGTTTATCTATAGTTTTATGTTTCTAGTCTCTTGTTTATTTCAGTTAGTTCCTTGTAGATACCCCTGCTTAGTGTTTATTTTTCTAGTTTATTTCCATTGTATATATTCCCTGTTTATTTATTGTCTTTTTCTCTAGTTGGTTTAGTTTATGTTCTCTGATTTGTTTTGGTTTATGGTTATTTGTGTATCTTTGTTTCGTGTTCCTCATTCAGTGTTTCTTTGTTATTTATTTATTAAATTATTTATATATCGCCCTGCACTTGTGTCCGCCTCCTCGTCTCCCTGCCTGGGTCATTTCGTGACAGAAAGACCGACCACAACATGGACACAGCAGGTTCTGCGTGGATGGGCACCAGGATGGCGATTCGCCGTGCTCCTTGCGGGACCCCGGCGCAGGACACCTCGAGGCCTCAAGGACGCCGCAGGCCTCGGGGTAGGCGCTCTAAGGGGTCCCGCCAGCCGGAAGAAGACCCCTTTTCCGGGGAGGATTTTCTTGGGGGGGCGATGAGGGTTGGTGCTTTGAGCCTCGGTACCTCCATGTACCCGAGGCTCAAGGAGCGGGACCCGTGGGACTTTCTCGGGTGCGCTCCCAGCAGCTCCGAGGACGAAGAGGAGCTCTACCCCGCACCGGCCCGTGCTCCGTTACCGTTTCCCCCAGGGGCGGTGCTCTACCCGGCTCTCGACCGCACAGTTCCAGAGGCCGTCCCGACTCCCGTCCGTTCCCCTGCAGCCAAGGTGCGCTCCTCACCGGCGGTTCCAGAGCTAGCTTCCCCGGTGGCTAAGGCGTTAGCTTCCCCAGCGCCTCCAAAGCTAGCTCCTCCCGCGGCCAAGACACTCTCCTCTCCCGCGGCAAAGGCACACTCTGTGACTTCCGCGGCGGCTGTGAAACCGCGCTCCGGGACTTCCGCGATGGCAGTCGAACCGCGCTCCGTGTTCCCCGCGCTTGCTGCCGAACCGCGTTACAGGACCTCCAACCCAGCGAGCCAGCCGCGAGCAGAGACTTTCCCCGCGCTTGACTCAGCCGGAGAGAGTACAAATCCAGTCCGGGATTTTGCGGCAACCGCACTCTCAAGCCCCACAGCTGCAGCGCCAGCACCTCAGGCTGAGGAGCTGGTTTTCATGGCGGCTGCAGAGCTGGATTCCGCCGCTGCGATCCAGCCTCTCTCTGGGACTATCTCCGCGGCAACCCAGCCGTGCTCCGGTACTGTTATGGAGACTTTTCCCGCGCCGGTTTCTACCGGCGGCCCCGCGCTGCTTGCAGTGGACTTTACCGGCGAGGCTGCAGATCCAGTCCGGGTTTTTGTTCCACCCGCAGTCTCAAGCCCTGCTGCTGCTCCGCTGGATCTGCACACACCCAGCTCCGAAATTCTCTCGGCGGCCACGCCCATCTCCGAGGTGTCTTCGGCTGCTGAGCCACGCCCCCGGACTCCTGCCGTGTCTGCAGAAGCTGCTCCAGCCTCCGTGTCTGCAGAAGCTGCTCCAGCCTCCGTCTCTGCTGAAGCTGCTCCAGCCTCCGTGTCTGCTGAAGCTGCTCCAGCCTCCGTGTCTGCTGAAGCTGCTCCAGCCTCCGTGTCTGCTGAAGCTGCTCCAGCCTCCGTGTCTGCTGAAGCTGCTGAAGCCTCCGTGTCTGCTGAAGCTGCTCAAGCCTCCGTGTCTGCTGAAGCTGCTCAAGCCTCCGTGTCTGCAGAAGCTGCTCAAGCCTCCGTGTCTGCTGAAGCTGCTCAAGCCTCCGTGTCTGCAGAAGCTGCTCAAGCCTCCGTGTCTGCAGAAGCTGCTCAAGCCTCCGTGTCTGCTGAAGCTGCTCAAGCCTCCGTGTCTGCTGAAGCTGCTCAAGCCTCCGTGTTTGCTCCAGCTGTTCAAGCCTTCAAGTCTGCTCCAGCTGCCCAAGTCTCCGTGCCAGAGCCAGCTGCCCAAGTCTCCGTGCCAGAGCCAGCTGCCCAAGTCTCCGTGCCAGAGCCAGCTGCCCAAGTCTCCGTGCCAGAGCCAGCTGCCCAAGTCTCCGTGCCAGAGCCAGCTGCCCAAGTCTCCGTGCCAGAGCCAGCTGCCCAAGTCTCCGTGCCAGAGCCAGCTGCCCAAGTCTCCGTGCCAGAGCCAGCTGCCCAAGTCTCCGTGCCAGAGCCAGCTGCCCAAGTCTCCGTGCCAGAGCCAGCTGCCCAAGTCTCCGTGCCAGAGCCAGCTGCCCAAGTCGCCGCGCCGCCAGCACCAGCTCCCGCTGCCAGAGTCGCCGCGCCGCCAGCACCAGCTCCCGCTGCCAGAGTCGCCGCGCCGCCAGCACCAGCTCCCGCTGCCAGAGTCGCCGCGCCGCCAGCACCAGCTCCCGCTGCCAGAGTCGCCGCGCCGCCAGCACCAGCTCCCGCTGCCAGAGTCGCCGCGCCGCCAGCACCAGCTCCCGGAACTGTGTTTCATCCAAGGTCCCATGTACCCAGGCAGGCACCGAGGTCCCCTGACTTTGTCCCCAGTACTGTGCCCAGGCTGGCTCCTTGGACTTCCCCTCAGACATTTGCCAGTCCTGGGCACCCACCCGTGTTTCTGGTCCCCATGTCTCTCCCTGTTTTGGTCCCTGTCTCTGTTTACGTCCCTGTACCCGTGTCTGTCTCTGTCTCTGTTCCCGTCCCAGTTACAGTGTTTGTTTCTGTCCCTGTTAATGTCCTCGTCCCTGTTCCCATGTCCAGTCCCGTCCAGTCTCCTGTTCAATCTCCGTCCCCTGCCCAGTGTCCTGTCCAGTCTCCGTCCACCGTCCAGTTCCCTGTCCAGTTCCCCGTCCAGTCTCCTGTCCAGTCTCCGTCCACCGTCCAGTTCCCTGTCCAGTCTCCGTTCCCCATCCAGTCTCCGTCTCCTGTCCAGTTCCCCGTCCAGTCTCCCGTCCAGTCTCTGTCCTCTGTCCTGTCTCCGTTTCAGTCCCCGGTTTCGTCTCTTGTTTTCCCCGGCCTCTCCCCGCCGCCAGCCCCCGGGGTTCGTTTTTACGCGCCTCGGGAGCTGCGCGTTTAGGGGGAGGCTTCTGTCAGGTCTTAGCCCTGTTTCGTGTCTCTGTGTGTCTTCCCCACGTGACCTGTGCCTCTCTGTGTCTCCTGTCAGCAGATTTCCACCATGTGTTTCTAATTTGTAGCTCCACCCCTTCCCCAGGTGTTTCCAATTCTAGTGTGTTTTATGTACTATAAATAGCTCTCCTCTGCCACCTTGTCCTCCGTCGGTCTTTGCACCTTCCCCTGTCGTTTGTCTCTCTGTGTTTCATAGCCTCTGTTCCTCGCGCCCTTAGTCTCTGTGTTTATCTATAGTTTTATGTTTCTAGTCTCTTGTTTATTTCAGTTAGTTCCTTGTAGATACCCCTGCTTAGTGTTTATTTTTCTAGTTTATTTCCATTGTATATATTCCCTGTTTATTTATTGTCTTTTTCTCTAGTTGGTTTAGTTTATGTTCTCTGATTTGTTTTGGTTTATGGTTATTTGTGTATCTTTGTTTTGTGTTCCTCATTCAGTGTTTCTTTGTTATTTATTTATTAAATTATTTATATATCGCCCTGCACTTGTGTCCGCCTCCTCGTCTCCCTGCCTGGGTCATTTCGTGACAAAAATACAAAATGTGTAACTCAACTTCCTTTTTCAATAAAAATAGAAAGAAAAAAATTACAACATACCAATTTGATTATTTCTCGTATGTCATGGTCAGGACAATCTTCTATCTGCACTGTGGCTGTCTCAGGTGAATCTCCTACAAGTACATGGACAATTGCTCTGCTGTGCCCAGACAGTCGCGGTCCCCCATGTAAGAACGAATGTCCCAGCATCCGTCCAGCTACTAGAAACAGGTCACCCTCAATGAGGAATTGGGATGATGAAGGGACCAGATGATCAGGTTCCCCTTCAAATAGGCAAGTACTTTCAGCATTTCTTGTAATTGAAAGATGGACATGAATGTCAACATTTCAGATCCCAAGAAAGGTAATAAACTTTTGTAACAATGACTATCATACCTAGGTTAATAGTGAAGCCAGCTTTAAGTCTTTGAATTAGTGCTGAAAAGAAGTATCTTGTCACTCCTTCACCCACAGCAACATCTCCTAATATGGAGAACACCAATTAATAGACAAAACATACTAAAACAGCAAATTCCTATTCATCAATAATTTGGTGATTCTTCAGTTCAAACAACCAGAATGAACCTGACAATTAATAAGGTGTACTGGACTAATGCCCTCAAAGATCTGAAATTGAATTAGGGTCATCATCTATCATCCACAATAAAGAGCTTGACTCTTTATAAAGAGCTTGAAAGTGTTGGGGTTAAAAGCATTAACCATTAACTAATATATATATGCTACAGACTATTTCTGCAGCATTGTCCAGTTCTATATTAAAAAAAATCTCTACAATTCCTGACTTGAAAAGGTCCAGAAACATCTAGCACAACTCCTGTAGCATGAAGGTTGTCTTCCACTACAAGATCACTAAAAGATTCAACTGAATAATAATATAGTACTTTTTAGACCAGCTCAATAAAACTATGGGGCAATTATTTAGGTGATGATGAAAAGGGGGCTGACATTTCACTGTTAATGGCTGCACTTATTGCTGAAAATGAATCAGAAGTTATTTCTGTTGAAAAATAAACAAGAAGGTCTGATTTTCACTGATTTGAGCATTATTTGGTCTATTCTAATAAGCGACACAGAAATAACTATATATGGTTGGTATCTAAATCAATAAGAAATATGTTGAACAGCAATGTCAGACAAGAAATAAACACTGTGTAAATTTGCACTTGTATAGACAGTCACCTTGAAGTTTACATGTCACTGGACATCCCCATTCCACACTTGACTGCTTGTACAATGCAAGGAGTTCTCGGTCTTGATCCTCCTTGCTCATTCTCAAATCCATGTTCATGAAGAAGGGCTTCCCAGTCTCATGAAAGTGAATAATCCCCTTACTATAAAGAGTTGCTGCTCTTTCAGGATCTGGATGAGTTTTCCAGTCTGATATGAAAATAGAATTTTAATATTATTATTTTTTTAATTTTTTTATTAAGTGCGATCAAATATCAATACTGTAATTCTTTCATGATGCTGAACAGCTCAATTAAAAAAACAATGTATAATAATTAAAATGTGTAGGCCACATCACATACCATAATCATTCATGCATGTGTCATGAGTTGCATTTGAAGGTTCAGCATTACATGCAAGTAGAGTGACATTTCCTGAAGAAGTGTGGGGTATGGATGGTGCTGCCTGGGACAAGCTGTCTACAGGTGGTACCCTTAAACACATGCGTGTAAATAACAAGTGACATTTATGGTAACATTTTAGGAGCCAAGTCAGCAACAATGACACACTCTAAACCAATAGTTGTGAATTTACACAAAGATCAATCAATAGAAATACTAAATACATCTCAGATCCACTAAACAATGTGGAGTTTCTGTGATTAGGAATGTTAGGAATGGAAAGTCCATTTCTCTTACCTTTCTTTGCAAGAACTTGCATGTATTTCCAGAATATCAAGTGGCATTTCCTCCTCACATATGGGACAGGTTGCCTTAAAGTAAAGAAGTAAAGAAGTAAAATGTTTTAAAAATAGGTTTTCCATTGCAACATGACAGTATATGCATAGTATCTATTAAATACACTGAACTTCCTTTTTAAGTTAGGATATAAGATTTACATCAGATTTGTTGAGTAATCAATTTTAGATGCTAATTTTAAAATGGTACAGAGACATCAGGATTCCTTATGATGTGGTCTAGAAACTGAATCAGTGGATTTTATTTATTTATATTTTTCATACCATTCAATAAACTATTCCACAAAGTACCACACAATAAATTTAACTTTTCAGTTTTTGAATAATAAGTTAATTACATTCTGATCATCCTCTAGATTGATGACCTCACAGGACTTTATATGGGCAGGTAGGATGACAAGCGGGTAAAAGACACCACATTTCTGGCACTTCTCTTTTGGCATGCCGCTGAAGCTTCCCGAGGTTGGTGGCAGAGGAGAAGTATCAAGTTCCATTTGAAGAGGAGCTATATACAGAATTCCTTTACCATTCTGACTTGCAGTTTTCAAAAGCTTACTGCAGTATCCTTCATCATCAGGTGTTACAAGAGTGAGCTTTCGGGTACCCCACCCTCCTTAAAATGAAAACAACAATAATGAGCACAGTGTTTGCTGGCAATTTACAGGGTTACCACTCTTATCATGTTCTTCACATCTTAAAATCCCCCCCCCGACACACACATCCGTATATGTACCTGAGGCTTTGTAAATGAGCCAACCACCTGTCAGCTCCTTTAATTTTGGATATAGTTCCTTTAGTTGTGCACTAAAAATGAGAAGAGGAAAAAACCCAAAAACAATTCAGAAAATGTTAAGGCCTTCTCATAAAACACTAAAACAATTAACTTTACTTGTGATTTTATTTTAGGAATTAGGTATTGATGGGCACCGTATAAAACAGGGAACAGAACCATAGTCTGTTTGTTTTTGTTTTTTTGTTGAATGACAAACAAACATACTTCCTCGTGTGTAGCATTTTCATCCATGTATGCCGTCCTACGCCCCAACCCGGCTTGCATGTGCAACAGTTGGTCCTCTTCCTTAGGTGTCCGATCATATTGGTGAGGTAGGAGGTAAATGGTCATTATTTTAGCTGATTTGCAGGGGACAGGTGCAGCAGCACAAAAACGTTTTTTTCCCCTGTCCTTTGGTAAAAAACCCAGGGAAGGACCTGCCAAGAAATTACATTTACAAACCATGGCAATGAGTGTACTAAAAACTCAGCTTGTTATATATCTTCACTATATATCTTTACTTAACAGTACATAATCAAAATAGGTAGTAAAACCTGGCCATCTCGGTCTGAACAGCTGCTCTCTCACCCTGAACTGAAATGAACTGCTGCCTAAAAGATGTAAAACCATTAAAAGCAGTAAGATATTCACAGTTTAATATTTGTATTGTAGCAGGCAATGCACATATCACTGTTAAGACAAAATATTTAGTTCATTACATTAAAATAATAGAGACCTGGCATTTTCTTGACTAGGGTCAGCTGCACTTCCTGACTGTGAGGTCAACAAGGACAACAGGTGCCTTGCTGACCTGACAACATCAGCATTTCCCTATAAACACAAGCAAAACATTAATATAATTTGTAGAAAGTACAAACGGTTTAACAAGAATGAATGAGAAAACTGTACAAATGGTGGCATGAACTACTTATGGAACACACTGCTAACCACTTATTTAGCAGGTTAGTCTAATGCATTTAAATATTAACTGCCAATAGGATACCATTTACTACGATACTTAGAAACGCATTCCCTGTTTTACAGACTGTAGTTAGCTCCAACCATTGTACTGACGAAACGTTAACGTTCAAATGTCAGGGAAACGCATACTTAACAAACTATAATGTTAACCAATACACTTCAACATGCCTAAACTCAGACCAGCTCAGGCCAACCAAAACCCTTGGCTACCCACAACCAACAAGCTAGCTAGCTAGTCACCCCGCGTTATATAACGCAAAATATCAAGCTTGCCGTGTGGCGCACTGAGTATTTAGAACTCTAATTAATTACCTAGATGATTATGTGGGCGTGAAGAACTTTGTATGCACTTACCTCGTTGGGGTTCATCCTTAGTTTTCTCCCGTACAAACGCGGCTCATCTGCTCAGCTTCACCTCCACAGACGTGAACTCGAGTGCAGCCGTGAGATGGCGCTGTGTCTCGTTAATGCTGCGATCGATCGCTCTAAACAGTTTACTTTTCCTGGGAAGCCCCGGATGTTGGAACTCCGGTTTGAATTCGTATTTCTGAGATCTGAATTTGAGCGACTTGAAATGTATGCATCTGAATTTTTTAAATCTGAAAATTGCAAGTTGTAATTTTGAAATGAATTTTTTTCAACAGCAAATGTCACCACATCATAAGTTCAAAACACAAAATGCATTGTCAAAATTCAAATTTATTAATTACACCATTAAAAAAATATTTTTTTTGAAATGTCATGTAAATATAATTCAAATATACAAAATTCAGATTCAAATACTTTTGTCAGCTATCTGGCTCCATATTAAAGCTGATAAAGTTAATTTTATTCATAGAATAAACTCAAATATGAGCCTTATAACTCATTATGTGCAATCATCTTAAAAAGATGCTGGCCTATTATCAGTTCCTTACATTAGCAAAGACAAAGCAGGTGGAAGAGTGCTCTCTTATAAATAGAGGTGTGCCAAAAAATCGATTCACATAAGAATCTTGATTCTCATTTACTACGATTCAGAATCGAATTAAAATGTCCCAAAATCGATTCTGAGGGGCGGGTTTTAGACTGATTTTGGGCTGGGTATTTTTGTTGGACCTGGCAACCCTGGGGATAGCGCTTGTCCTTTCAAACGGAGATCTTCCAGACACACACAGAGCGTAGGTGTTTGAGAATCACCGGTAAGATGGCAGAACAAGCACTATATTACATTAGATTAACGTGTAGTTTCAATGTTTTATGGCAGAATGCTTCATAACAAGCATAAAAAAGATCGCTAGTAGTTAGTTTCAGTAACTGTTAGCTAGCTAACTAGCTAACTTTCCAGTTCCACCTTAAATAACGCTACAGGTGGCAGCGGGCTGCAGCATTTAAGGCGGAACGGAAAAATACAATAAGCTAATCAGAGCTAATTTCAGCTCCTCATCACAGAGGAATTAAGGAATGGACCATATGAATTAATTTCTCCACCTCCTGCCCCCTTTCTGAAGAAATACAACGACCTTAAATTAACTAGTTAATCAGCAGCTGCTCCTGAACTTTAGCGCTCCACTGCTATCATCACATCAGCCCAGCAGCGTCACCTACACACCACCGCTAGTAGCCTGGTAATAAAGCAGTGTTATTTATTATTTATTTATTGTTCATTAACGTCATTGTGATATCCCAGTGATTCCTCTGTCACTGAGGACCCACATTCCTGCACATTTTATTGTTTTTGTAACACATTACCTGCTCCAGGACCAGTGTATATTATGGAGGGTTTTTTTTCAATAAGATTCATAAGCCAGAAGCAGAAATTTTTATAATTCAAATCGTTTTGAATCAAAAATCGATTTTGAATCGAATCGTGGCCCCCAAAATCGGAATCGAATCGAATCGTGAGATAGTAAACGATTCCCACCCCTACTTATAAAGTCTCCAAAATTTGAAAAAAACGTTTCCTGTTCATGTCAGGGATGACATATTACCGCTGTTTCTGTACTACTCTGAGTACACTATACCGCTGTTCTGTCCAGCACTGATTGCAGCCGTTTGATCATTATTACTGTAGTTGGCCACTATGATGCCAGATGACTTCCAGATGCAGAAGCCGTACATGAGAATGGCCAAAGGAGGACGAAGGATGTGTGCAAACCCTTTTATTCAAATTTATTTTGTTATTTTATGTTATTATGCTAAGTCATAGGATTAACTTTGTGCTACCTCATAGGATTCCATCCACTCCCTGTCCGCTTCTGTTGGTCATCCTACAATATAGAATCATAGGCTACATTTACATTACAAGACACGTTGCTCAAACCCAACTTTTTGCTCAGATCGGATTTTTATATCTTGACGGTTCACATTCACGAATGTAAGTGACCTGTATCTGTGTGAAATGTGAGCAAATCTGTCCTTGAAAAGCCTCATATGTGCACATTGATACGTGTATTGATACGTGTTCACCCACAACAAAAAACATCATATTTGAGAGATGACTTGTAGCTTTTATAGGGAAATGGATGCTCTAGCAGCTCATATGTGGAGTATTTTTTGCTGGAGTGGAGAGCAAACAGCTTGTCTGAAGTACATGCTCAGGTCAAGTAGGTGAAAAAATGCCAGGCGGCTTGCTTTTGCTGTTTTTTGACCATTCACATTCATGTTGCATGTCCATGGATCGGATACGTATCCGATTTAGGACCACATATGAAAAAAAACAAACGTATTTGGCATGTTCACACAGCCATGAAAAAAATCAGATATGATCCACAATGAGAAAAAAATCTGATTTGGGTCACTTCAGCCTGGTAATGTGAACGTAGCCTTAGTTACATATTGTAAATAACTAGGGTTAGAGACAGTTTCACTACAAAATAAAATTATATTCACAAATAGCAATTTACTGTACAAAACAGAAGCCTTATGTTAACCAAACTTTCATTAGAAAGTGCTAAATGATTCACAATTTTTTTGCAATGTGTTTCATGGCTAAAATGCAGAAATAGGTGTATTATAACCAATTATTGCAGAAAAATACACTGAGATCTTAAAGAAACATACATTGACTTACGATATATTTTCCAGGAACATTCATGCATTTTTCAACAAGACAATGTGTCTAGACAATTAATTACTGTGCACATTATAAAGGCAAAGGTGCGTCCTGGAATGGCCTTTTTCTATTTTTAGGTATACGTTTGAGTAAAATGAACATTTTTTTTTATTCTATATACTACGGACAAAATTTCAAACAACAAATCTCCCAAATATTTCAAATAAAAATATTGTCATTTAGAGCATTTATTTGCAGAAAATGAAAAAAAAAAATGTCTGAAATAACAAAAAATACAGAGCTTTTAGACCTCAGATAATGCAAAGAAAACATGTTCATATTCATAAAGTTTTAAGAGTTCAGAAATCAATATTTGTTGGAATAACCCTGGTTTTTAATGTTTCAGTTTTCCTGCATCTTGGCATGTTCTTCTCCACAAGTCTTACACACTACTTTTGGATAGCTTTATGCCACTCCTGCGGCAAAAATTCAAGCAGTGCAGTTTGGTTTGATGGCTCGTGATCATCCAACTTCCTCTTGATTATATTAGAGAGTTTTTTAATTAGGTAAAATCAAAGAAACGTCATTTTTAAGTGTCTCTTATTTTTATCCAGAGCTGCATATCGTTGCTTTCCAATGAAAAACACTTATCTTCAAAACAGCAAATTTACAGGAAAGAGAAAAAACTTTGTAAACTTTAAATGGAAATCAATGTAAAAAGAGTTTATCCCCTAGTCATTAGATAATTTTGAAGAGTTTCTATTGGTCCGTTCATCAAGAAATTTTGTCACAGTGTAAGGGACATTTTGTCTGTTCAAATTATGTAGTAAACTAAAAATAGACAAAAATAGGACAGAAACGATATGATTTGTGATGTAAATGAATGGTGCTAAACAACTGCAAGTATGTAAAATTTCACTCTTACCCTGATTCACATATATGACACTACCAAAACAACTAATTCTACATGGCTGTGTTTAAAGTTGGCACATATAAACTATTAGTCAATAGTGAACTGACAACTGTAATTCTACACAGCATGATCCAATCCCAGCATGCTGTTTGTATCAGACAAGCATCAAGTGTGCAATACACTGCCTGGACAAAAAAGAAGTCGCCACCTGGATTTAACTAAGCAAATGATGTGGGGTTGATGCTGTGGTTGGTCAGGTCTAGGTTCAGCAACAGTATGTGCTGAAAGAATGAGGTCAGCTGGAATAGTGAAAGAGTGATTCAGGGAGCATGAGATCATCATTTTCACACATGGATTGTTCACCACAGAGTCCAGATCTTAACCTCATTGACAATCTTTGGGATGTTCTGGAAGGAGAAGAGCTGCTTTGTGCAGAGGTCAGACTCTACCATCATCAATGCTGCTGCAAGATCTTGGTGAAAAATGAATGCAGCACTGGATTGAAATAAATCTTGTGACATTCCAGAAGCTTATTAAAACAATGCCACAGTGAATGTGTGCTGCAATCAAAGCTAAAGATGGTCCAACCGAACATTAGAGTGTGAGACCTTTTTGGCCAGGCAGTGTAATAAAGGCCAATCTGAAGGTGCCTGTCTTTATACTCCAACAGTCTGGAGTGGATGGGGCATAGTGGTCCTGTTCAATGGCATGAAAAACATCCCATAGTCAATAGCCTGCAGAGGTCACTCTTACCTCAGTATTACATTTTCATGCACAAGCGTTTCATTTTACTCTCATTAAGATAGGTTCTTTGTGAGGTTTTGATTTCACTGTAAAAAGAACAGCAGCAGCAGTTATCCAGTTAGTTGCTGTATCAAATTTACAAGATCCATACTGGACATGTAAGTAGTTTATATTTATTATCACACCCTGCATTATTTTTATTACAGCAGATTTTTTTTTTACTTTAAAAGTCATTGATGGCCATGATTCTGTTTAGTAAAGAAATTTCTGTCAAAAATGTTTTTAAATCATTGTGAACATTTTAAAACATTTAAAGTACACACGTGTTAAATAAATGTTATCTTGTTAACCTTAAATATTACCTTGTTAACATAAAAAATTAAATAAAAAGATACATTAAGCCCATTAAATGATTCTACATATGAAACAGAAAAACATACTGTATACAGGTTGTTTATAGATTCTACAGAAAGAATAGGTTAATTATAAATGGCTAGTGTTGTGAAAACTACAGACATTTGTATACAGTGTTATTAACCATTGCATTACTTTCATTTATTATGGTTTTCTAACTGTGACTATATTTTCCTTTTTTTTACCCTGTTTGTCTGAAACATTCCAAAATACTAATATTTCACCACACTACAATAAATAATAAGGAATTGTGGGCTGGTTTCAGCAGCCCTGGCCAAAATATATTTCACTGTGAATAGTTAAAGCAGCTTTATGTGAGAACTGATGCTTCTTGCTTTTGGGTCCCTTCTACTGATCAAGGGTAATATGTGGGCTGAGGGAACACTACTTTTGGACTAACCAATATGATTAACAATATTATTGTAATTTAAAACTATTTAATGCCATTGATGTAAGAAAAATATAATCACATAATGATCCTTTTCATTTTTTCTTACTCCTAATTATTACCTTATAGCATCTTTCTAATGTGTATGCTTGTGTAGTGTAAAGCTGCTTTAACACTGAATGTGGAAGATATTGCTTATTGTTTAGCAAAAACCTGAGGATTATATTTAATAGTCAGTTCGTATCAAGACCAGATCACATTCTCACTGAAAATAACCCCTTGCAGACCTGTCACTACTGATGTATATTTGTATTTATGAATAAAGGGATAAATATTGTGTATTGTGAAAATGTTTTTATACAGTACAGGCCAAAAGTTTGGACACACCTTCTCATTCAATGCGTTTTCTTTATTTTCATGACTATTTACATTGTAGATTCTCACTGGAGGCATCAAAACTATAAATGAACACATGTGGAGTTTCTGTACTTAACAAAAAATGAGCTGTCCTCCACAGTCACCGGACCTGAACCCAATCCAGATGGTTTGGGGTGAGCTGGACCACAGAGTGAAGGCAAAGGAGCCAACAAGTGCTAAACACCTCTGGGAACTCCTTCAAGACTGTTGGAAAACCATTTCAGATGATCCACGTCTTGAAGCTCATTGAGAGAATGATGCCAAGAGTGTGCAAACCAGTAATCAGAGCAAAGAGTGGCTATTTTTAAGAAACTAGAATTTATATATATTTCACCTTTTTTGTTTAGTAAAAATGTGTTTGTTCATAGTTTTGATGCCTTCAGTGAGAATCTACAATGTAAATTGTCATGAAAATAAAGAAAACGCATTGAAAAAGAGAAGGTGTGTCCAAACTTTTTGCCTGTAGTGTATATTGTGATATATACTTTTACTGTTTTGCCCAGGCCTATTGCCTACACACTGTATAATGCTTTTGGTTTATCTCTACAACAGTAAATATATTTTCTTTCATTTTAGCCATCAAGCCAAAGTTACTGTCGTTAAAAGGCACAGACAGTAATCTGACAGCAGCTGGCCAGCTGTGCGATCTCTAAACAGCGGAAAAAGCCCCACAATCTGTATGTGGGGGGACAGGAACCATAACCTTTGTGATGAACTTCCTCAACCACAAGGACAAGCAAATGAGCACATTCCTCTCGTTGCAGAGAACCGCAGGTCTTAGATGTGGCTTGAAGACCCCAGTGTGAAATCTGTTCTTTAGAAAAAATTGGCAGGGCTTTAAAACACATGCAGAACACTGCTACACGAACACTAAAAACTATTTTTATATTAAATTTTTTTGTGGGGTTTAATGTCCCAATTATTTATGCCATTACTGACTCATTAAAACTATTTACTCTTGATGTTAACACTGAAGACTAAACCACTTCAGAGTAGAGAAAAGGTCCTTTACTGTCTGTTAAGTAGGCCATTATTGATGGATCTGACATCCTATTAGTCTATGTTCAGACTGTCAGCCCAAGTCTGTTTTCAGTCATATCCAGATTGTAGTCCTGGGCAATTTTCAAATTACAGTTTTAATGCGATTTTTCTAGAATGGAGTAATCGCGAATTTACATACAGTGTCGTGCGGAGATGGTTAACGCGTGGGTCTGCCCCACGCTGTGACACGCAGCCCCTGCCTGTCCCAGCTGGTCTGACTCAGGACTGATGAGACTGGCATAAAGACTCACTGAGACAGACTTTACTAGGGGTGTCACGATTTCGATATTTTATCAAAATCAATCGAAATTATGTCATGGGCTCGAGCATTGAAGTCAAAAAGACGATCGCTAATGACGCAGCACGCTGTATCCCAGGGTTTCTCAGGGTTGCTTCATTTGAATAAAAAAAACGTCACAGATATGCCCACACCCGAGTCATCAGGTGTTCTGTCGAGTTGTGCTACCCTGTCACACTATGTTACTCTTATGTGTATATTTAAAGGTAAAAATACAAAAGAAGCACAATATTAGAGCATGTTTCCAGTAAGAAGTTCATGTACTATATTTGGAAAGCCTAAATCACAGTTTCAGTGTAAAGTTATGGTAGCAAGAGTTTATTATACTCTTTTTTTTTTGATATTTTATTATTGTTGTTATTATTATTACTATTATTATTATTATTATTATTATTATTATTATTATTAGAGGGGCCTTGATGCTTTCAAGTTGTAAACAGGTGGGCCGTAAAAAAAATAATACAATACAGACATTTTATCTTTTTAATTCAAAATATCCGAAAACGCTACTCATTTCTGAAGTGTTTATCTGTCTTACCTTGGTTGCCAGAGCCTCCCACAGACCAACACGCTAATGCTAATGTTTTTATTTCAGCATATTTTTAGCTAGAAATAAATCCTACAGTTTTTTAAAACTGCAGCATCATCACTTTCTAGTGAGGATCCGTTATTAATTGTGGAAAACAATTATAATCTCTATAAGTTTCTTCTGTGTCTTGTTTAGTGTGTTATTTCTCAATTTTCAGTTACAAACCCGCGTTCTGAAGTATAATCCAGTGTCTGTCAGTGTGTGACACGAGGTCAGCGTGTGATATGAACACATGGGCTTGTAAACAATGTATTGAATCACTGATTCACTTAATGAGTCGACTCAACCCAAAGTGTCTGAACACCAAAAAGATATCAGATAGATCCAGATAGATTTTTCATAGTCTGGACAGCAAATAGGTTCCAATGCAGATTTGGAGGTGGTTTAAAATACAATTACAATGCGTTTCAGTCTGGGTGCTCAAATAGTATTTCAACGTGTCTTTTGCATCACTTACAACATGACAAAAATTACCTCATCAAATCCAAATCTAAACTGATTACTTGCAAATAATGAGATGATAGTGGGGAGTCATCTCAACAAAGCTGATTTAAGAAACAAATCTGATTAGCCTGCAGTCTAAACACAGCTGAAGTGTCAATATCTAGCTTCTGTTTTCTCCTGTGTTTTTTTGCACACCATCACCCCATCTCCTCCATGCTCCTCAGCTCTTTCTCTCAGTCCTGCCTCTGTTCATCAGCCTGTTAGATTACAGCAGAAGCCACCCAAAACTCAGCTCAAGTCTCTTCTTGTACTACAACCATATGCTGAGAGCATGGTTCAAATCTAATTCCTCACAAACAAACGCCTCAAGCACATCCTGTTTGGCTTCTGTACTTTTCTTGTCAAGGACTTCAAAAAAGTTTTTTAAACAACAACAGCTGTGTCTAAAGATTAAATTGTATGTCTACACAAGATTTCACACATTTTTAAATGCACTTCATAAACTGAACACACTTCACACATTTATTTTTTAAAACTGCAACAGATATTTGAACCTTACAGCTTAATAGTTTTTGAGATGCAATCTTTACAAAAGCTTGTACGTATTAACAACCAGGTAAGCAGAAGGAATAAGAGGAAAATGTGACCAAATAGACTAGATATGGGTGAGAAAAAGGTGAGTCAAAGGTGAGCCAAAACTATGAAAGAAAAGCAAAAGGCCAAAATCAGAGTACAAACCACAAACAAAGAGTTTTCACATATGGATAGGCAAAACATAAATAGAATGCATGATAAGCATCTAGGATTTATGGCAAAACTTTACAAAGTTTTATAGTATATATTTTTTTATAAACGGTGCACCTGTTTCTGCTTTAAAAAAAAAAAGCTTTAATAGCTTGGTAAAAAAATATATATTAATCTTAGTTCATTTGACACAAATGACTGTTTATACTGTCACATCATGAGGCTCATATAGAGGGTGAGAGGGTATGTCTAAGCTGGTTTCCTTTATACAATATTATCACCGGACAATACTATCATACAATAAAAAGAAAAAAAAAAAATAGTTCATTTTTTGCATTCTTGTTGTTAAAAAGCCCCAAGTCTGATTGAGGTGACTGAGAACCTGGAAGATGTTTCTAATTGGATAAGGTAAAATATATGTTGTCTGTCCCCAACTGACTGTATATATGCTGTCAGTTGGGGACAGAGTTTTACACTTTATCATGATATTTTGGTGAGGCTACATATCTAATAAAGACTTTATTGAGAATTATAATTAGCCTTTATTTGTATACAGTTCCCAACGCAGTAAAGCCATTAGCAAGTACAGGTTTAGAAGAGTGGTCAGTATTAGATTTTAAACACTACAGCACTAAGAATTTGCAAAGAAGCTGAGAATCCATGCAGTCCACAGCATCCATTATAGATCAGCTAACAGAAAATTCTCAAAGAGAAAATAATTATAATTAAATTATTCTTAATCCAAAATAAACTGGATTTATCTTATTGTGCTCTCAGTTATTTATCAATTCCTGATGAAAATAATCCTGAAAACCACATTAAATAGAAATCAGGGGTGAAATGGTCTTGGGGTGTAGTGAAACATGATAACAAGTACAAACGTTTAATAAATAGCTCATCTCCATTCTTCCCTAGCAATCCAAAATACAACACTTTTAGCCAATGCTCCCAACAGACTTACAATGCTAGGGATGGGGGCATAGAGTTCTCCATGCAAATAAATCACTATTTCAGAAATTGCTGAATTCCAGCTGTTGTTGAAAAAAACTATATAATATTCATACATTTTCACAGAATTAATTTTGCAATCTGTTGTCCTATTCTCTGTATTTGTTCTCGCTCATCAGTCGACATGTCGTGGCTTAACTTCAAGATGGCGGTGCTTGGAGAACTACCTGAAGATACTGTTTGTATAAATATCTTTTAAAATAAGCTACCTGTGCACTTTTAAAGATGTCAGTACTTAGATTTAAGTGTCAGGTCCCTTCGAATTCTACCAACAAAGTGTGGAGATATTTAGAGCTTGTTAATGGTGTAAAAATAGTGATTTCTTTGCATAGGCAAATCGAGTGGTCGAATGGAGGTGGGCTATTTGACAAAATTCTGTACTTGTTATCATGTTTCACTACACCCCAAGTCCATTTCTCACCGGAGTTCTCCTTTAATGCTAATAAAACAAAAATATATGTACAAATAAATATACATATATACATTTTCAGAATTTTATTGGAACATTAATTCTGTAACATTACAGGCTAACCTTTCTGAAACCTTTAAAATGTAGTAACTAAATGTTTTTTTATATAATGTTCTCTGTTGGTTGGGAATTTTAATCTATTTTAAAAAGAAATTATACATCAATCCCCAGTAAGTAGTGCTGGGTGCTTTTCACGATTAATTTGGTTGATTCAAATAACAGTTTTAATGCGTTTTTTTTTTTTTTTTTCAAATGTAGTAACCACAATTTTACATACAGACATTTTTATCCTTTTAGTATTAAATATCCGAAAACGCTCCTTATTTCTGCAGTGTTTACCCATCTGGTGAGATAAAGCATATATTTAACAAATATATATATATATATATATATATATATATATATATATATATATATATATATATAATAAATCCTACCATTTCTAAAAAAAACGAAGGTGTCTGTGATTAATTATGGAAAACAATAATAATCTCTCATTCAAATTTTCCTCTGTGGCGCATTTAGTGCATTTTTCTAAATTTTCAGCCACAGACCCGCACTCTGATGTACAATCCAGTGTCCGTCAGTGTAAGTTTCTCCATGGCTGTATGTACACCAGGTCAGCGTGTGATATAAACGCATGGGCTTAAACAATGTTTTTAATCATTGTTTTACTTAATGAGACGACTCAACCCAAAGCGTCTGAACAACAAACACCAATCTTTTATAGGTAATCCTAGTTTTGAACCATTTCTTTGTCATCTGTAGTTTGATTTAAGTAGAGGGGAAGTAATCAATTAAAATCGGAAATCAGATTTTTTTGTGAAATAATCGAAGATTATTTTTTAGGCCATAATCGCCCAGCACTACCAGTAAGAAATCAAAGCTGCAACTGGAACCCTCTTTAGTTCTTGTATAAATAACGACCCTTTGACTTTAGTTAAAGGCAATCAGCTCCACAGTTGTACACAGCTGCACACACTAATGTTGTACAGCATCCTGACAGCTGCTAATACTTACTGTCACAGAGGAGGAGGAGGAGGAGGGGAAGGAGAATGCAGTGCAATGTGTCCAAGGTAATTAAGAATATGAGAAATTACTCCTATACCTGCCTTTCTTGAAGCAGTGGAGAAAATAGCAGTTGCAGAGACTACGCTACATTTGACAAAACAAAAAAAAAAAAGTTTTTCAGATCAACTCCAGCAGTCAGGATTGACTGCTCCTTAGAAGGGCTTTGTTTAGTCAAGCTGATGAAATTCAAACAACTTCCTTCAGCCCAAGAATTCTATATTGATGTGTGCACATTTGTTATGTAACCCTGCTGTTTCATGTGCAGACACATTCATTTCCTGTGCCTGAAAACTTTGTACTGTGGTTTGCATCCCATCCCACATCAGAAAAGGGTTCTGACAACATGCACTGTAAAAAAAATAAACTTAAAAATGTTCTGCTGAACAAGAAAATAATTAATTGCACCATAAACTGTAGCAAACTAGTTGCCTTAACTAACTTTATTAAGTTTCTTGTGAAAAAGTTGTCCTAACAAAATCATTTGTGTGTTGCAAAAATTTGAATCCTAGTTAAGGCCAAGCCAACTACTCCTCACTACTGCACATGCTCATTTTGAGTTTTTTAGTTAAATGGGGTCTACTGAACAAAAACGCAGGGGTTTTCATGTGATGTGATGGCTATTTGCATATTGGGCGTGTCCTTCCACCTCTCACTCATCATCAGTGTATAGTCATTCTCCACAGACTGTCTTCTCTTTGGATTTGCATATTTGTTACTAATATACGATTCTAAAAGTGTATCTTTGATACTCTGTCCTTAAAAACGGTACAATACCTCATTTATTTAGTACCGGTGCTGAACAAATGAGCGTGTTTTAGGGGGTTTTCACACCTGTAGTTAGCTTCTCTGGTCCGAATCAGCTGATGAGTTTGTTTACTTGGAGCGTTTTCTCCCTCTGTTTGGGTTGGTTTCACACAGGCATAAACCTAAACGCACCGAAATGCACACCAATAAACCAAGCTGATTGGTCAGAGCTGTCTGGCGTGAATATATACATATAATATACATATACATAAGTACATATAGCGAGAAGATTCAGTGTTCCAGTGCATATATCTGAGATTTACCATTGAACGCTGAAATACTGCGCTTTTAAAAACGTGTTTGGACGTGCAGCTCAGATGTACACATACTAAACCAAGTCACGCAGCTGTGAGAAGTGAACACAGCACACACCGTGTAAGCATGGACACAGCGTTTGTTCATAGCTGTGGTAGCTAGCGTTATCTGGCTAACATATATATATATATATATATATATATATATATATATATATATATATATATATATATATATATATATATATATATTAAACTGCGCCTCAAGGTGGTCTCAGTCCGGTTGTTATTACAGCTGCTCAATTAAACTGCATTAAAGTTACAAATAGACCAAAGTATTTTCCAAAGTATTTCCAAAGAGTGCCACAAGGGGGCAGTCAGAAGAGAATGCATAGCATGGATGCTAATCCAAACAATTTTGACATTATCTACAGTCCTAGATGCATAAGATTGACTGAAGAGCATATTGACACGCTTATGTTCTTTGCTTAGAACCTTAATGTGGCCAAAGAACTGTCCAGAAAATAAGTCAGCAAGAAAAAAGAGAACAACACATTTTTTCCTCATAACTTGGCCATAAAGCTCAGAAAAAAGAGATTATGTTTCTTTTTTTTAAATTACATGGCCATAAAGCTCGGCTGCTGCAACAGACACTTATTTACTTCTGTGCACATATTTTAAACTCAGCAGCTTTGACATAATATAATGCAATTTATTTATTTTAATTCATTAAGTTAAAATTGTTTTCCTGCTGTAAGGTTATGCTCAACAGATAACACTGAATCACATTGTTAGTGTTTTTTGTTTATTAATAAAAAAAAAACCAAAGAATTTTAAGTTTATTTATCTGTCATTCCATTACTTTTCCTGATGTTCTATTTTTTTAAAAGGTATCGAAACGAGGTATCGTTTCAATATCGGTATTAAGATATTTAGGCATGTATTGAATCAAAAGTAGTAATTTTGGTATCGTGACAACACTATGTGTTACATAATAGTTAACTGCCTGGCCTCAGTGTTAAAGGCTATAAGAGTAAGTTACTGTGTTTTTTGTTGCCCATTGTGACTTTATGCTGGCTGAGTGCAGCTGGTCATATTTGCACTACCGTAAGCTTATATGCCTGTCAATAAGACACATATGTAGTAGTTATAAATTCTCAGTTGTTAACTTAAATTTACAAATACTATATGCTCATTTTGTGAGCTTGATTTGTGTAAATATGTGATTAAGACAAGTGAATTGTTTTAGTTGATGTTAAAGGATAGTCAGCCGAACTTACAAAACACATTTCCTACAACGAAAATGAGGCCAACTAACAACAAAAAGTGTTTTTTTAAGTTAGTGAGACTTACTAATAAAGTTTTTATGCATATAAAAAAGTATTATCTAAAGTTGGCACATCTGTCTGTTTTTTTTTTTTTTTTTTCAAAACTAAAACTGGTTGGCCTTAAAACTCAAAGATCTAGTGCAGTAAGTTTATTTTAGTAAATTTAAAGTTTTCTTAACTTTTTTATTGTTACAGTGTGGAAACTCAGGCACAGAAAAGAGCGAGAGATTTTAGGGATTAAACAAAAAAGCATATCTTCCAAACAGATGTAAGCAAGTGTCACGAAGTGACCCAGGCAGGGAGACGAGGAGGCGGACGCAAGTGCAGGTAGGGTGAAATCAATAAATAATAATTTAATAAATAAATAACAAGTAAACAAATAGACGGGTAAATACAGAACAATGAAATGAATAAGAAAACCAACGTGATATAAAACTAACATAAACAAACAAGAGGTACTATAAAACTAGGCAGGATGAACTAAAACAGGGCAAGGGAATAAACTAGGGAAAACACAGGGAACTTAAAAATAACAAAGGATAAACAAAAGATATACAAAGATATACACTAAGGAGGGAACTAAGGAGCACGAGAATAAGCAAGATAAATATCAATTACAAACAAAGAGGGAGGCTATACAAGGAAAACAAATGAATGAAACAAGACTATGAACTAAACAAAGCAGAGACAATAACCAGGAATAAACAAGATAAACAAGGAACTAAAACAAGATGGGATAAACACAGAGCAGGAAACCAAGGAGCGCAGGAATGAACACAAGAAACAGAGGTACGACAAACAACAGGGGTTAGTGCAAAGACCGACGGAGGACAAGGTGGCAGAGGAGGGCTATTTATAGTAACACAAACACACTAGAATTGGAAACACCTGGGGAAGGGGCGGAGCTACAAATGAGACACACATGGAAAAGTACTGAGACAGGAGACACAGGGGAGCACAGGTCACGTGGGGAAGACACACAGAGACACGAGACGAGGCCAAGATGTGACAGCAAGATTGAAAATGTGAATCAGTTGTCACAATCGGGACCAGGACAGGACAGGCAGGATGAGACAAGCGTGAAAAAAAGGTGAGTTTAAATAAAGAAAACATAAAACAAACAAAGGGGCAATCCAAAACGTTAGTCAAACTGGCATGGGTCAAACACAGGCATGAACAGTGTAAAAGACTTTCTTTTTGTCTTTGGCAAACTTGAAAAAGTTGCAAAAACAGAACAAAACTTTAGTAAAAACAGAACAAAAGCTTAGCACACTGCTGGGAAAACTAGATAAAACAAGACTGGAGTACATAAGACACAGGAAACAGGGCATGGAGGGTCAATACACACCACACACTGTGATAAAACAGGGACACAGGTGGAAACAATCAGCGAATTAGTGCAGTCATGTGACGGGTGATGTGTAGGTCTGGGACATGCTGGGCAATAGTTCAGTGTCAGAGACCGGTTCTCTAAAGTTATTGAGAGGTGCCATATTATATCTCTTTCCTTGCCCTGTGGTCTATCATGTCTATCACAGTGTTTTTCAACCCGTTCATTTGGAGCCTGGTGTGACAAAGCAGCTTCAAAACATCCAGCTTCCACCAAGTCTAATTGCAGACATAACAACATTTGGCTTTAGGCTATAATAGTTTAAAGTAATTAGGAATTGAGGAATTAGGGTCAAAAGGGTTGTCTTGGCATCTTAAAAGTAATCTAGTGGCCAATAATGTAATCAAAGCATCTTCAGAATTGTTGTAGTAATACTGGGGTGTGAGAAGAAATCGCAAAAACACTAGTGAGAGTACATCAGTTTTACAATTCAGTTTAAAAATAATATTTAATGTAATTTGTAAATTGAATATACATTGATAAACATACATGAAAGAGAACAAAACCTTTTTGGATATCTATATTCATTACTTATAAAATATGTTCTGACTATTATACAAATTACAATTTTAGACAAGCACAATCTACCTTAACCAATAACACAAACAGTTCTACTGTTTATTAAGCAAACATTCAAAGTGCAGGCTAGAAAAAGTAAGTAAATCATGGAGGTAATAAAGTTCTTCTTAAACAAAGACACAAATCCTGATTAGCGTAAACCAGGCATCAATGTACACAACTTTCAGAACACCTTTAAGTTGTGTAAAACTGATGCAGAAAAATCTAAGCAGAAATCCAGTGTGTTCTGGAATTTTTTTATATCATATAATTTATATGTTTTTTTTTATCTGTTGGTAGAGGTACTGCAAAGAGGGGCGTAGACCAACTTTTGCAAAGTAAGACATCAGTAACTGTAATTTAAGATGTGACATACATTTAGTAAACTTATTTGCAAAACATGTTTAGGCCGAGCTTGTTGATTGGTTTGCATACAACACAGTCGCGTCACAGTTGAGTCTGAAAGTGCTTTCACACCTGCCTCGTTTGGTCCGGACTTTTAGACTTTTCAGTTTGGTCCAAAACAAAGTAGAAGTTGTGAAAGGGGCTGCAAAAAACGGTCCGGATCTTCTGAACCATGGTCCGGTTCGCCTGCAGTGTGAAAGCGCTTTTCTGGATGGTTCGAACTTTCAGACCAATTACAGGAAGCTGAGCAGGCGTTCCTCAACAACGGCAGCAGAAGAAGAAAAATAACCATCTACTGACTGCAGCCTGCGGGAAGGCGGAGTTAGACGTCCAGCGCATCCAGTCCGGCACATTATATTTAAAGTCCGCTAACTGCCCTGTACATTGTTTACTTCCGTTCAGAGGCGGAGCTAAGACATGATGCTGACACAGTGGGCGGGACTGGACGGCATGAGGCTAACAAAGGGGGCGGAGCTGGACGCACTGGACGTACCCTCTCAAAATAACCGGAAAAGCAGGAAAAATGAGCCGTGGATACAGTTGCTTCAGGACAAGCACGTTCGTTTGGTGAATTTGAACTAACCTACAGTACTGTGCCTGAAGTTGCTGCTGCTGCTGGTATAAAAACCACAATAGCAGCAGCATTAATATGGAGACGAAATGAATCTGTTCATTCATTTTATCCTTATCCTGGAAAGGCTTCCTGCCGAATGAATCACCCGCTGAATTATCAACACGCCAACGTCAGACGCATCTCCTTCTAAAACCAATCAGCATCAGGTTAAGGAAAACGCATCAATACGTAAGTGATGATAAAAGGATGTAGGAGTATCACACAAAGGTCTTTGGTGCGCTCCCTAAACTGCAGTGTGGAAATACAAATAAGCGGACCAAATATATACAATGTAGCAAACACATGAACCTTGGTTCGAACCACGGTCCGGACTTTCAAGTGTGAAAGCACCCTGAGTGAAGCTGTGGTCCTGTGGTTTGCATTTTACACATTGTGGAAAAATGATAAAAAAACAGGGTTTTTGACATCAGAAGAAGAAGTTGTAGAAAGTTTTGCGGTGGGTTAAGTGTGCCCTGAGTCGCAAAAGGTTGGAAATGCCTGTTATTTACAGTTTAAACACTCTACATAGCTTATAAAATGCATATAATATAGTACATATAATGATATTTTGTCATTTAATTATTACACAATCTGCCTGTTTTTTGTAGCAACATGCATTGTTGCTACAAAAGTGGTTGTATATAAAACTTAATGTATAAAAAAATAAACAAAAATCAGTGACCACAAAATACATTCTACTACTAAATAGTTTTCAGCTAAAATGAAACATATGTGCACCATATCAGTATTCCAAGCAGCTCCAGTTTCCAGTTTCTTAGACATACAGACAACAGTTCCTCAGGAACCCCACCCTTCTAAGGCCCTGTCTCTAGGGTTCAAATCTGGAGGAAATACCTCATTACACCTTATTATGTTCAGTGATGTGCCAGAGCAAGCCACTGCACTGATAAGCAGCATAGAAAGACACAAAGAGAGCACAAGTGGCAACCCATCTCTGATTATAATGGCATCAGACTGTGTCCTGTCCAGAAATTAGGCAGTGCATTATACTACCTGTAAAGATATGATAGCTAAACACTAAAAGTAACTTAAAAAATACAGTACCAGTCAAATGTTTGGGCACAGCACTTCTCATTTAATGTTCTTTTTAATCCTATTCAGTCCTATATTTTTATTTTATAGATTAATATTGAAGACTTTAAAATGAATGCATATGTAATTATGAAGTAAACAAAAAGGTTTTACTTGTTTACCAAATTGTTTTTACTTTAGATTCTTCAAAGTAACTTTGCCCACCCTTAGCATTCTCTCAGTCGGCTGCATGATGTAAAACCTTGAATGGTTTTCCAACTGTCTTAAAGGAGTTCTAGAGGTGCTGAGCTCTTCCTTCACTCTGTGCTCCAACTCGTTCCAAACCACCTGAGTTGGGTTTTTATATCAGGTGTTTGTGAAGGCTTAGGGTGTTCCGCATCAGATCATACACAATATTATCTCCAAAATTTTCAAATAATGTTATAGCAAAATGCCCTGACATATTGTAAAATTTTGGGCCATACAGGGTACAACTTTTTTGCTGTAGTGAAAGGAGAATTTACACAATTCTCAATTCCTATTAAATATATACTAGAGACTGATTATATCTGTCCAGTATCATTTATTTTACTTCAATCCTGAATATATGGAGTGAATTATTAGTAGGGGTGGGCAATATTGTCGTAAAAAAATAATATCACAATATTTCATGGTATTTTCGTGATAATGATACTCTTGATGATATGACAAAACACTTATAAAACACGTATAGAACACAAAATTACTTCAAGAATACACTACTGCATCAAATATATATATATATATATATATATATATATTTTTTTTTTTTTTTTTACTGCAGACAATATGATATGGCACACCCACAACTGAGATATTAAAAAAACAAGAATTTTATCAGATACTAATCCGATACTAATGCACCCCAATTATCTATATCCAGGATTAAAGTAAAATAAATAATACTGGACAGATATAATTTGTCTCTAGTAGATGGGAAATAAGAACAGTGTGAATTATTATTTTGCTAAAATCAGTAAAAAAGTAGTACCCTGAGCCTGAGGTTATAATTAGGGGTGGGTGATATGGCATAATATTCCAGGGTATAATATCGTACACGATATTTAAAAATGTTGGCGATGTTATTAGTATCATAACATTTTGAATATGTTACAATCTGATGAAAATCTCAATTAGGGTAAATAAACCTTAGTATTAATTTTGTTGCAGTAGTGCATTCTTAAAATGGTTATTTTTTTTTACCAATAATTTCACTATTGCAAAAATACCCAAAACGTCTGCTATCTAACTGCATGTGTGTTTCTTCATAGTTTTTAAGCCTTTTTTATTATTATACAATGTAGGAAAAAATACAAATAAAGAACAAATATTAATGAAAATGTTTGTCCAAATGATTGACTGGTACTGTATATATAAAGTTTGGTGGGTTTGTAGGGAAAAACAAGGGTGTGAATTCTTATGTTCCATTCTTTGAGCCTTTTAAAAGGTCATTTCTTTGCAAGCCATTTTAATCCCTTTTTTTAATAAACTTTGCTAAAACCCTTTTGGAGTTTGTTTAAAAACGAAATGGGAAATCGGTTAAGAGCTTCTAAACAAGATTAGCACAAATTGCACATTTCCTGCACAGCTTACCTCAAATGACTTTTGAGGAAATCCAACAATCAACTACTACAATGAACAGTAATATTAGTTTTATATGGAAAAATGTGTGTCCATCAAATGGTTTTCTTTAAATATGTGTGTGGTCTCTTCTGACATTCAACTAATATGGTTTATCTTGTGTTTATCATGCTGGGTGAAAATTCGCCATCACTCCTCGGCTTAGTTTACAAGCCTTTTTATAAACATCCTCCCCTCTTAAAGACTCAGCAAAAACCTCAATGATTTACAGTCAAGACCGCAGAAAAGTTCACAATCAGAGCACCAATACCACATTTACAAAAAATGAAAAAAGTTCAGATCACAGTTGTTTACCATTTAAAAATTGGGTGGTTTAACTCTCCTGTTATGTTACAAGTCAAATTGATCCTTGGTAAAGTTTGAAGATCTAGGAAAATAGTTTAAAGTATTTTTTTTGTATGAAACTTCTTCTGCTTGCCTTATTTGGTGTAATCAACATATAATAAGAAAATGTTTCATCTCACATAATTGCAACCACCCCCTGCAAAAACTAAAAATAAAGTAAAATGGCAATGTTATGTAAAACTATTGTGTTTATTGTGTTTGTTCTTTCAAAAGTAATAAAGAAGAAAAAAAAGTTTAAACATGTATTTTTTTTTTATGAAAAATAAGTGAATTATCCTAATTGAACCATTACCTGTCAGAGAATTACCCCAAGAAGATCCTCAAACACCAAACAAGTCAACAGCAAATGTGGCTCCATTTAAAATGGAAATTAAGAGGCTTTCTTATGGTATAAGGTTTATAGCTAAGAAGCATAATTGCAACAAAGTAAAAATTTACCTAAAAACAAATTTTTCTTACTTTTTGTGCTGTTTTTATTTAAAGTGTCTCCTTTTTACTGTTTGAATTCTCTACTCTCTGCAAAATCATGATTTAACCAAGTCTATCACAAATGTGACAAATGTTTAAACGTATTTTTTTTATGAAAAATAAGTTAATTATCCTAATTGAACCATTACCTGTCAGAGGTAAGAAACACCATTGCGCTAAATATTGATAGAATCATTAGCAATTGAGTTATTAATAAAATATTCACACTGCTTCTTAGGATTTTTTTGTTTTTAGACATTTTGGATAATTAAACATGCACCAGGCCAAATTGACACACCATTGCTGCTCTGACAAATGAACATAATAGTATGTTTTTCCGTTGTATCCAAAAACACCTAGACAAAAGCAATAAAGTAAAAAATTTGAATGGTAGAAATTTTAAGCATTGTATTTGCATGTCATCAGACAATATAGAAAAATCATAAAAACAATTTTACTGTGAAAAAATGAGAAAATAAATGGTTCATTAAAAACAGATAAACACATGTTCCTCTTTAAGCAGTCTGTGCTATCTAAAATGCCTCAGGTAATATAGGCCACATCCAAAAGCACATTTATCAATGTTACATTGAGAGCTTAGTGTTTTATCATGAACAAGCCAGCTTGAATCAGTTTGAAACGTATCATTTGGGAAACCACTAAACAAGCACTGCAAAAAGCACTGCCTATCAGAGAAAAGTGGGCCGGAAATGGGAGGGGCTTATCTTATACATGCTCAAATATCTGCATTTTTTTTTAATAAATAAATCATAACGGGATATGATTTTTTAACAGGGTTTGTTTGAGAAGTCACTGCCCTCCCTGTGGCAGACTGGGACTATACACCACTGCAGTTGTGTCATCATTTTGTAGTCTGTGCCATTTGTTTATGTGCATATTTGGTGTTCTGTATCTAAGCTGAATTTCTCAATAAGCAGAATGAATTTATCTAGCTAGCTCTGTGGTTCTCAAACTTGGTTTTGGAGCAACACACCCAGCTCACCTTAGCAAAAGTTTGTCAGTTAGTTGATTAGGTAAGAGACTGCTTAAAAATGATGATTTATTTATTTTTTTAATTGAAAATCTTTGGAATATAATCAAGAGGAAGATGGATGATCACAAGCCATCAAACCAAACTGAACTGCTTGACTTTTTGCACCAGGAATGACATAAAGTTATCCAAAAGCAGTGTGTAAGACTGGTGGAGGAGAACATGCCGAGATGCATGAAAACCGTGATTAAAAACCAGGGTTATTCCACCAAATATGGATTTCTGAACTCTTAAAACTGTATGACTATGAAATTGTTTTCTTTGCATTATTGGAGGTCTAAAAGCTCTGCTGTTATTTCAGCCATTTCTCGTTTTCTGCAAATAAATGCTAAATAAATGTAAATATTCTTTTCTGAAATTTGGGAAAACAAAACAACAATGTTTATTTTACTCAAACATACTGAAACTGAAGTGGTCTCTTACTCCAGAGCTGTGTACTGTACTTAGTACCAATGGTAGTATATAAACAATAAAACCTGCATGTCTAAATTTAGGAATAAAAATAGAGGAAACATGGTTTTCCAGTATGTGTGTGTTGTGGTAAGCAGTGACCAGTGAAATGGAGCCACATTTGTAAGAAACATGCATTTGTGGGATGAGCAACAGAGCTGAGTGTGTGGTTTGCTCCCACAAAAAAACTCTTCTCACATTGCCAAACAGCTGATTTTGCAGTTGCTATTGACACTTGTTTTAAGCCTCTGGTACACAGGTGAAGTGGCACCTGTGAACACGGGCTCTGCTACAGTGGTCATTAGGTATCTGCTCCAATAATTAGCATGTCACTTTTTAATGATCTGGACAGAGCCCACGTGATAGGGCAAATGCCAGTTGGTGTTCCTCAAATTTAGGTTGTGGCATTATTTGAAGTGAGCCCCAGTACCAGTATCTCCAAAATGAAGGTCAAGTTCCATCTAACGGCGGCTGTCAGAGGCAGGAAGTGAAGTGGGGGTCCCTCAAGAAAAAGACGACACCCCAAGAAGATCCTCAAACATTGTACATTGTGAGTCAACAGCATATGTGGCAAATGTGGCTTTCCAATGGTACAAGGTTTATTGCCAAAAAGCATTGTTACATCAAAGAAATAATCTACCAAACCTGAATTGCCTTATGTTTTGTGCTGTGTTTACCTAAACTGTCTACTATTGGTGCGCAATATGGCCCTAAGATAATATTACACTATTTCATGGAATTTTCACGATAATGATACTCTTGGCGATATGACAAAACACTAACAAGTTAAAAAAATATATAATTCAAGAATACACTACTGCAACAATATGAAAATGTAATTTTATTGCTGCATGCAATATAATATGGCACACCCCTAACTGAGATATTAAAAAAGACCAGAATTTTTTCAGATTTGTAACAGAACTGATCAATGAGTCAGGATTTCATGATACTAATAATGTACTCCACATATCTTAATATATTCAGGATTACAGTAAAATAAATTATACTGGACATATATAGTCTCTAGTAGATATATAATGGTAAATGAGAACAGTGTGATTTTTTTAACTTTTGCTATAAACAACAAAACATAGTACCCTGACGTAATAATTAGGGATGGGTAATATGGCACTATATTTCAAGGTATAATGTCGTTCACGATATTTAAAAATGTTGGCGATATTATTGCATACGATATGATATGGCACACCCCTACTGTCTATTTTTTACTGCTTGAATACTCTACTCTCAGAAAAAAATCCCAATTTAACCAAGTCTAGCAAAATGTGGCACCACATCAACAGGCTTTCCAACGGTATAAGATTTATTGCCAAGCTGCATTGTTACAACAAAGATAATAATAATCATATTGTAAACAACACACAGTTGTTCTGTACAAGCGTAGCCAGTGATGAGCAAACAGTCAATAGTTAACTATGTTGTACATGTTAACATTAACACATATTTGCCTGCAGGCTAACCCTTTCAGACCCTGCGTCCTTTACAATGGAAATCATGTATTTTCATGTATGAAACTGTAGCTTGGTCCTGCCCACTGCACTGGAAAACAGTACTAGAGCATTGAGGCAAAGTAACAGCTTATTTTTACTCATTTAATAATAAAAAAAAAACTTTTTAACTTTTTAATCATGTTTTTTTTTACTGTTCAGGGATGGTTTATGAAATAAAAACGTCAATACGAAATATAACACTACACACAGGCTTCCAATGCAATGACATAAAAAGCTAGTAGAGTATTAGTCTTCTTTTCTGTGCTTTACAGACAGAAAACAATATTCTTAATTTTCCCATCACTTAAGATCAGGTTAAGATAAGTTCAGGCCTGAAAGGGTTAATGTTAGTATAACGCTTTAGTTAGATACCCAAGCTTTATATGTCAAAATATTGGAAACTGTGAACATCTGTGGAACATTTCACTCCTATAACACGTTCAATAGACTTCTACAATAAATGTGCTGCACCAGCCTGACACCCAACTTATTATGGGATGGTGCTGTTTGAGATGCAGCTCCAGGGTAAAACTTAAATAAGCAAAATTCAGACACCAAACACGTCCTGACTGAAACGTGCATTTGCAATGTGCATACAGCAAAGCTGGCAGTATTAAACCAACACTTGTTTAGTCTTAAATTAACTACTTAAATCTAACTAACACTAACATTCCGCAGCTCTTTAAAATAAACAATTCTCCTCAGCACTGCTGTTTATGGTCATAACCAGGTTGTGGACTGTAACCTTGCTGGAATTAAAAAATAACGAGCCCAACGTTCATGTTTGTACATCAAATAAGCATTTAGTGAATCTAGCAATATCTTAATTCAGCTGTGGAATCTAAACAACAACGTATTTACCCCCAAAAAACAGTTTACATCTCAGTTTCAGCACCAAATATCCCATTTTAACTGCACTTGGCAAACAATGCATGAATACAGGTAGGTTATGAATTCGCATCAGTTGGTCTGTCTATGCAGGTGTTATTTCAGCTAATTTTACCGAGCTATTTAATTTCATATCTAACGTTTTTAACCAAAAAAGCAATATTTAGCAGTGTGTAAATGGATAAAGTTAAGTCTGCTGTACTTACATGAGGCTGGAGCGCAGGGAGGGAATCTCAATCCTCCAAACACGGTAAACCCCTCTACCCTGAGTATAATCCCACCCGTATTCCGTCAGACCTACTCCAGACCCTCACTCTGCCTCACATTAGCTCATACTCACACCCACCCGACCACTGGAGCTCCCAATCAATCACAGAGCAGCAACCCAAACACCTTCAGCCAATAACAGAGCAGGGGGAGGGGCTTGTAGGAATACGGGTGCAGTATAAGCTCACACAGGCTCAAAAGACTTTTTTTCTCTTGGTATATTTTTTCTTAGTATACTTTCTAAACCTGTGACTTATCAGAATGGATCCTCTGTGTTTTGTCACCATTCCATCATTTGCATTGTGATGGTTCTTCAACTATGCATTAAAACATGCGACAACAAAATAGGCTTTAAAGAGTTTTGACATTTAAAAAATACAACGTTGTATTTGTTTTATTATAATGCGCACCATCAATTTCCAACGTCTATTTTCATACATAAGATGCACTTGATTATAAGGCGCATTTTAAGCAACACTAGTTAGGAATAGGGGTGTCATCATGTTTCCCTTATATATATATATTTTTTTAAATAATTTTATTTCTAATTTGTATCCCACTTACATGTCCAAACACCCAATCCACTCATTAGGACTCCCCTATCACTAGTCATGCCCCAACACCAGGAGGGTGAAGACTAGCACAAGCTTCTGCTCTCTGAACTTCTGGGCCCTTCGTATTTCGTTCCAATCTGCAGGAACGGCTGCGTTTCTAGCGCAGGTAAATCACAGAAACAGCCAAGAATCTAGCAAGCTCAGGACTCGAAGCTGCATAATAAAGTAGTCAGGAAATATCTTATATTTATACCCTATTTTCCCTCCAAAATGGATATTTTTCAAGTGGGACTAAAATGACTGGATAGTGAATGTTATATATAAAAAACATTCACCATGTCTTATTAAAATCAATTTATTTGCAACCATTTTAGTGATCTTCATTTAGTTCTTTTTTACATACATGAGCACAAGAGACAAACGCAGGGCGACACCAGCGACTCGTTCTAGTGTTAACGCAGGGTAAGTAAACAAAACTGTAAAAATGAGCGCAGGATGTTCTACACAGATTTCTCTCCTGTTTATTTGGGTGAGTAAAGCGTTTCTGTTCATTTACAGTAAGCTTAGATTTCCACTATTTTAGCCAGTTAGTGCTAGTAATTGTCGACCGACAGCGCTACACTAAGAAACCCTTAGTGTTCCCGTAAGCCAGGGAGATATTAGCTAGCGGTTCGTCCCGCGTAGCTTGTTTTAACACGGTAAACACGCAGACTACAGACCAATACAGTCACATCTGAACAGCGAAAGCGCTATGCTGCGGTCATCGGCTAATGCTAATACTGCTTCAGCCTCGGTGCTGGAGAACTAAACTAAAACTCTTTTATAATGCTGTACTTCAGTGGAGTGGCTTTACTGCTCCTTACAACTTGATTGGTAAAATTCATACATAAGGTATTTTTTGGAAAAATTAAGGGATTTTAAGTGCACTTTATAGGGCAATAAATAAAGTAGTTAGTCTTCTTTTATGGTGGGCTTATGATTAGTCAAGAGTTGATCTGTTCTGCTCTTATTGGCTAGTTTTTGACCAGAAAAAACACAAGACCAAGCTGGTCAACCAGCAAAACCAGCAAGACTAAGCTGGGCAACCCACATGATCAGAAAGACCACAATGACCAGCAAGAACAATGTGGTCTACCCACACGACCAGCATGACCAAGTTGATCTACCATCATAACCAGCAAGACCAAGATGATCAACCAGCATGACCAAACTGGTGGACCAGCATTACAAGCCAACCTCAAGTGAAAAGGTAACATTACTTTCTTAAAAAACATTAGTGTACTTATTTATGAAATTCCTTTTTTTATTTCATAAAACCATAATTATATAACTATCTATTATGTAATTTTGTATGAAAGATATCTATACCTAAATACATTTGAGTAAACTACACTCCTCCCAAGTTCTTCAATGCACTCATGCAGAAGAGCACTGAGAGAGAAATTATTTGAAAATAATTACATTTATTTAATTTTTACAAGGCAGTTGTCCCATTTTAAATAAGTAAAATTATCTTATCAAATTGGTCAGTGTCGTCAAAAGCTGGTTAACCTGCTAGCTTATCTGCCTAGAATTGATCATTTCCTTTGGATGCCCAGCTTTTCAACCACCTTGACACTCAATATATTTTGACGGTAACCTTAAATTGGTGATTCCTTGTTTCTTTATTCTTTTTCTAGGTTTAATAATATGCTGTAATTTAATGACTGGTATCCAGATGTTGGTTGCATATTTTAAGTTTTTGGATGCTGTATGTGGTCTGATTTGCATAACATTAATTCACATGAATGTTGTCATTAATGAAAGTCATTATGTACAGTTGTGGTTGTATGTTCACCTACATAGACCTGAATGTCATGGTAATATTAAGCTTTTAGTTATTTATTTGATCTGTTTCTTTGTTTGGCAGCACTTGTTGGATTGAACAACACACAGTACTTTGGAAAAGTCCTGTGAGCTCAGGATAACAGGAATGTCTCCTGAAGGCATTTCCAAATAACTGCACACAGCAAGATCATCAATTATACATTTCTGAAGTTACTGGGAGGTGTAGACACTTATCCAAGGTTCTAAAGAAGACTCAAACTGTCACCCCAATTGACAGGATATTTGTTGAGAACCACCCAGGAACCATCAAGGCAAAGAAGAACTATAGGAAGTAACTAGTGGTTTAAATTGGATCTCCAGTTGATTCTTGTTGTTTTACCAAGACCTTAAATACACACTAGGGACGCACGCTTTGACAAGGTAGCTCAACTCGATAGAACACCATTTTAAGCAGGCACCGTTTGCTTTAGATTTTATGATATGTAACATAACGTGCTAAAACTGCCCAAGCACTGAATCACCAAGTCTGAGGCAAGTGTTTAGTAGCGTTAGTTTAGCTGAAAGGCTGAGCAATGCTGAGAGTCTGAGGTTAGGGGAAGTTTAAGGGTTAACTTTACCTAGCACTTAGTGCTATATCTTCACAACTAAGGCTGTATTTCTGAAAACATTTTGTCCTTTAAGTTTTAGAGCTGTTAAATTGACTGGGGGGGGAAGGTAGGCGTTCTCTGCTGCAGTGCTGTTAGCCAATCAGAGGCGATATGTTTGCATGTGTGAAAATTCATGAGCAAGAGCCAAAATCCTGTCTTTCTTCAGAGACCTCTGATTCAGTGGTCTAAAGCAGGGTTATACAGAAACACTGGAACACTATTTTTTCACAAAAAAACGTCTCACATGGCATTCATTTATATTAGAGACCACAACTAGACATTTTAAAATGAATTAAAAAACAATGGAATGAGACTTTTAATGTAACAATGGGCTACAAACATGTGTTTCACACTACTTCTGTACGTGTAGCTCCAAAAAATATTGCCCATATTGTTACTGGTGACCTTTATCTTCCTTTCAAATATAATTATATCTTCCTTTTTTGGCTGCAACAATTCTTTTGAGGCTAAGTGTAGAATTACTACTACTAGGTCTGCATTCCATTTCCCAGACAGGGTCAGCAGAACAAGCCCTCCCAAACATAATTCAGCTTTACTCAACATGACAAATCTGCTTAGGGGTGTTTCTTGCTTGTTTTCTGGTGTCAATTAGGACCTTTTTCACAATATTCTGCTATGCAATACTGCGGAGCAGTTATCTATAACCCTGAAGTTAACCACTTTACCACTTTTCCTATCTATAACTATGTTATAAACACATACTACAACTTACTGACAAAAAATAATGTACCAAGAAAGAAGTTGTTGGAAGTAAATCAAACTTTATATGTGTGATTGCAATTATGATTTATGTGTGTGATTACAATATACAACAATAAAGCAAAAGTATGGGTTTATTGGGCAAAATGTACCAAAAAAGGAGGCTCTACTACCCTGCTGATGAGGTTGGGCATGGAGGAATACAGGTTCTGTAAGGCATTCTTCCTGCAGCACATTTGCACACAGATATTGTAGCTGCGCCTGCAAATCCTGCACACTTGTAGGCTGCTGAAGCTGGCACCCTAGCTGGTCCCATAAATGCTGGATTTGCAATAAATCTGGTGACAGGCCTAGAAAGTTATGCTGTGTGTGTGGGAGCATTATCCTGCTGAAAAAAATATCAGCTAAAAGCCCTTTCATGAGAGATAAGACATGAGTACACACATGCCACTATAGTGCACCACTAAGCCTCTCTCCAGAACACATTTTTTTTTAATCATAATGACTATGTGACAAAAATTTGGGATGCACTAGGCTGCCTGTTTCAGTTGCATATATGCCCATTAAAAAACGAATGCATTTTAGTACAATATACTTTCCATTATCAGTGCTCTGTCCCATATGGGTGGTATTGTCTTCTTTGACATATTTTTCTTTTTAAATATAAACATCTGTTCAAAGTGTTTGAGATAATGTATAGGTAGATAGCTACATTATAATAGTAATAAAGTGTATGTTGTATATTGTCATTGCCCAATAAAAAACAATTATCTCCAAAACTGCAACTTTACATGAGAGAAAAAAAACCTTGTAAACTTTCAATGGAAGTCAATGTAAAAAGAGTTTATTTCAGGTCATTGTGAAGAGTTTCTATTGGTCCGTTCATCAAGAAATTTTGGCACAGTATAGGGGACTGTTTGTCTGTTTAAATTATGTAGTAAACTAAAAATCGACAAAAATGGAGTTAAGTGTTTTTCATAGGACAGCAACGATATGTTGTATAAAGTTACATAATTCCATTCATCAAAACCTCTGAAACTTACCTTTAAAAATTAAATTAAAAAGAAATGGAGTGAGTGGAGTCAATTAGAGATAAGAAACTGAAATACATATTGCTGTTTCTTTTTAGCACAATCAGGTTGGGTTAAGTTCAACAATTTATTTAATCCTTTCAGACCCTACATCCATTACAATAGACATCCAGTATTTTCTGGGGATTTTTAATGTTCTGTTGCACATAACAATTGTACTGTAAATCTGTAAATCTGGCATTGGGGCATGGCAGCACTATAGAGCCATAGAGGCAAAGTAAAAAGAGCTCATCTTTATTATCATGTTTTTTTTTCTATTTAGGGAACTTTTGTGATGTAAAATTGCAAAATGAAATGTTAAACACAGGTTTCCAATAAAATAAACATAAAAAAATCACATATTTCAGTTCACTTAATTTCATTGTTTTATACATTTTGTTAAAGTTTTAGAGTCTTCTTTTGTGTGCATTCTTATATTTTTCCATCACTGGAATATAGGCCAGGTCTAAAATGTTTAATAGGATAAAGTGACTAAAATGTGCTGTACCAAAAAGGATGCGCAGACGTTTAAGGGCTAAATGCCCACATAACTTCGAAAAAAGTAATATTCAATCAACATACTGCTATACCATGACTTTTGGCATAGCAATATATATTTTTTTTCAAGTGGGCAGTGTTCCCAATCGTGCACACAATCTGGTGAATATGAAAAACATGATCCCTCCCTCCTGCTGTCCTTAACCCCAAGTGTTGAATGATAAATCATGTGGACTAACCCTGAATCTGACGCTTTCTCCCAAGTCAGGCCTGCTTTGTGTCAACTCCCTCACGGAGTCATGGCTAAGCAACATCCTCAAGGGATCCGTGAGCACACAGGCTGTAGCTGTATCAGTCTGTACGGTTCAGATTAGCCATCCAGAGTGTGCTTCAAAACCCCAGGAACCTGGAAGCTCATGATTATATCACTTTCAGTGATGTTTGCCAATGCAGTTCTTGGGAACTTCCAGCCACAAGTTTTCCTCATAAAATGCCAATGTAGTCCCTGAACTACTGCTCCAGAGAGGTGAAAAGTTCAGCCCCAAATTAAAAAAGGCTGAAATAATGCAGAAAATATACAAAATGAATGTAAACAATTTAATTTCCTTTTTTTAATATACAATATAAATAAAGCATTTACCATTTTTAATGTTGCCAGAAAACTTTATCACTTGAGTTTGTGATCTTGGGTTAACACTGAAATATTCAACTCAACTTAAATGTCAAATAACTTCAACACTGAACATCATTTAAATTACAGTTAAAATTACATGTTGAGAGTGAAAAATCAACTCCCAGCTGTTTAACTCAATTTTAACCATCCAGACTGTAGTATAGCTGTCATTCTTGCATTTTAATGACCTCCTATTCCTCTCCAGAACAGCCTCTTAATGGATTTGAATCCAGCATATGTAGGAAGTACCATACAGCAGCCTTCTGGAGGATTTTAGAGGATCCCCCCACCCCCACCTACTCAAATGCACTGCTGCATGATAGATAGACCCTAATGCACCCCCCGAACACACACACACACACACCCACCCACCCTAGTTGGCAGCCCTGGAGTGACTTCAGTGTGCATAATATTAAAAACAACCTGAGGCAACCAATCTTCAGTTCTCTCCGAAAGTCTCTCTCTTTTCCATATTTCATTTTGAAACTGACATTGTGCCCCACAGATCAGCACACAAGCCAAAAAGGCCCACCCCTGAATTATTCCAACATATCCCACTCACACCTCCCCACTCTACCTCTCAGCGTTTTGTCTCATTGTAAACCTGACGTGTTCCAGCTTGATATATGCTGGCAGGTTTCTTCCACAGTACTGCACAGTTCCACAGTTCCAGAAACAGTATGGATTCACTATAGGTAAACTGAAGCATCATATACTTTTAAAGAAATTAATTATTTTCTATGTTAATATTACTATATCTGTACATGAACACAAATGGCATACATCTTATGAAAAGTGAGAAGTAACTTATTTACTGCTATGATCATGGATTACAGGGCTGTATAGTTTGGAATACTGCTTCCAACACGTTTCCCACAACAGACAAATCTCTCATCACATGAGAATTTGCAGCCTATCTATGAACTTTTACATATTTCTATGCAAGCGTCATTGACTTCATACCAAGAGAAACATCAACCGAGATTGCAACCCAAGGGAGGACTCAAATACAGACAGAGCTTTTGGTTTTAATCATTCATCAAAAAAAAAAAAAAAAAACTTTTCCATTAAAGAAAAACTTAATGAGCCTTAAAGTGTTATCTTTTATCTGTGGATATAATTACAGATTTATTTAACCAAGGATTCCTGAGTTAACATATTTTACTACAAAATAATAACATTAAACTAATAATATTAAACTCTAAAAATTTGCATTGCAAAAGGATATCACATTGTTTGCAGGTGACAATAGGTATAATATGTCTATGCATTTTTACAAAAAAATCACACTCATGTTGCATTTCTATATTTTTTTATTTCTCATAATTTGTTTACATTACATTACATTAGATTTGGCAGAAGCTTTTATCCAAACCAACTTACAAATAATGATGTATATTTAGCAATAGAGGACATAGAAATTGAAGGTAAAAAACATTTTTAAACAGGGCTTAAAGGAGGACCAAGGGAAATAGTGTGATAAAGGAGGAAAGAAAGGGAAAGATGTTGTGAAGGATATGTGGTTATAAGAAGTTAGTTTATTAGAGTTGTTAGGAGAGTAAGTGCTCTTTAAAGAGCTCAGTGTTCAGGAGCAGGATCTGGTAGCAGTAGGTAGTTTGTACCACAATTGGGGAACCCTATAGAAATATGAGCCGCAACTGGTAGTGGTGGTTGGTTGAACAATTAACATTTGAAATGGAAGGACCTCACAAAAAAGATCTAATTCTGCGGTTTGAGATCATTTTGAACTTAAAGACACACAGGTAACATGCCTGATTGCCAACCAGATATCATTAGATGATGATTTGAATGTCTCAGAAGATCAAATCTTTCTTTTTTATCATTTTAAATTTTTTCCTCATTTTTTCCCCAATTTTGCTCAACCAATTATCCAACCCACTCATTAGTAATGCCCCAACACACCAGGAGGGTGAAAATTAGCACATGCCTCCTCCAAAGTCAGCCACCACTTCTTTTCAAACTGCTGTTGATGCAGCATTGCCGAGTAGCATCAGCCTTGGTTCTGATACATCAGCTCACAGATGCCCTGTGCTGCGGACATCACCCTTTAGTGATGTGGGCAGAGAGCGCCATCTACCTTCCCGGAGGGAGCAGTGAATCATTTGCTTCATTTAAATCGATCTCCCAAAAGCATGAGCAGGGGTATGAACCTGTGACCTCCTGCTCATAGTGATAGCGCTTTAGACAGCTGGACCACTCGGCGCCGACCAAATCTTTTTTATGAATCATTTGTAGGTATCACTTAACTGGCACTGGAATCCTTGCCTGAGCTGTCTGCCAAACCTGGACTTCTCAGGGCCAAACATTCACCCCTCCTTTAACTTTAAAAAATGCCACCTCAACAGTTTCTGTTACTCCCAGAATGTTTTAAAAAAGCAATTAATTAATGAAAAATAATTTTCATCAACTTGTCTATTTTTGTATCTTATATGTTGCCTTTAAATCATAATGTCCATAATTAGCTATAGTTGCATAGAATAGCTCTGTCCCAGATCAGAACTTTAATATAATGTTAAAATATTAGTATTTCTTTGTAACACAAACTTAAAAGACAGTATAATGAATATTTAAATAATACATTTCAAACTGTATTTAATACAGATGTTCCAAGTCTCCTGGAAGACAAGGGAGTCTACTGCATATCAATAACAGCTTCAGAAGTCAGATAAAATCTCCCGGAATCTAGCACGCACACACAGGCGACACACACTTTTTTCCTCTTGTGTACATATTCATGAAGCGCATGCAAAAGAGAGAGGGTTCTGATTGGCTGACTCACAGACTCACAGAACAGGCCAATCAGAACCCTCTCTCTTTTAGGGAGAACACGCAGTGTTTTTTTCACCTCCTGGGTGGGATGCATTCAAGAGCATCATGGCTCCCATGATTTCACTGATTTCACCTCTGACTACTCCAAAGTATATCCATGTCTGGTAAAAGTAAAAAACAATAAAAGTCGTGCACACTCTACAGTTCAATCTAAAGGTTATATATTCATTTTTTTTGTGTGTTTTTTTTTAGGACAGAGGAAAGATTGAGTGTGTGTTGGGTTCCAAGTCCAGGGCTGGGGGTGCCTCCCTGAAATAAATTTTTGCAACTTTGGTGGTCTGCTAATATTTTTTTTAATTAGTAGTCAAAGGCAGATGAACTCTTGCTTGTATTTTAGTAATCATGATGTCATAGACTGTACTCAGTAGATAGTCATCAAATAATTTCCACACAATCAAGCCATGCAGTTTTCTACTTGGTGTCAAATATGCTGTATACTGTATGTACAGTTTTTTCTGTTGACTGATCACAGTACTGTTGAGAGGGACAGTTTCAGACCAAAGCAAACCAAGAGGCTAAGAATCTTCTTCTGTACTTAAAGCTACAGCTATTTTATCTGATGATCTTTGGCTCAGCAGTTGTTTAGAAATGGTTCCAAGAGGCATTCCTGACCTGTGTTAGTCTGTGATTGTTCCTATCAGATTTGCCCAGAGCCTCTTGGACTTTTCCATTGTATTGTAGTACTGTGTGTTGGTTAGCAGATTACCAGTAAGGGCTTTTTAAATGAGCACCATGCACCAGCGTAGTGCATAGTCTATTAAATAATCACAGAAACGAAATGAATAGAAATTGCTGGTGATGGCAAGTTAAAAGACAAACTTTCAGCAACAATGAATTCTAGACCTGAGGGTATGTACCGGTATGTAAATTTTAAGTTTGTATTTGAATACACATTATGTTTTTGAACCCTGTGTTAATGTCCATGTTTATGTGCAAATATGCATGACCAAGAAGTGCGCAGGGTCTTGAAGTAATGATGCGGCATCTGCTGTTATCAGATATGTCTGGTCTCGTATTCAAGCTGTGATTTCTAAGAATTAACAATTAGGCATGCTAACTTGAAATGGAGCATACAAAAACGTTTTGTTTTTTATTGTTTTTGCTAATTATTTTGTGTCCAAAGCAGCACAAATTATAGTAATGGAATTATAAAGACTCTTGTCACATGGGCCAAACCAAGAACAGACACACACAGATACCAATCAAATATTTTTTAACAATGGGTTAAGCTTACAGGGGTAGTCAGAGACAGGCAGGGTCAGTATCAAAATGGCAACGATAATAAACAACATACCAGAGAGGGCAGGCAAAAGGGTTATACACGGTAAATACAAACAGGTATAGAGCTAGGCAAAAAGAGTAGCCTAAAAAAAAAAAGGTTCGATAACGGTAAACAAATAATAATTAGGACAAGGCAGGAGAATGGTTAAAAAAGACAAAAACAGGTTGGTAAAAAAGGAAAAACAATCAAAGAAAGAGCTAAAAATCTAGATTCAATACCGGGGAGCAAAAAAAATTGAGGGGTATATATAGTAACAAGAGTACTAGTAACAGGTGTGAGCAATCAGAAACTGGGAGAGGGTGAACGCAGTAGCGCCGCGTGATCAGAAGAGTTTGGAAGGTCCGGTGTGAGTGCATGCTGGGAGTTGGAGTCTTTAGTGAGTAAAAAAGTTTAGAGCAGGCAGACTGACAACTCTGAATCTTGCGGCACAAAGGCAACAATATTATGCAGTCAATCAGCAGACCCCTATGTTGTTAAGCCTAACTAACCATACAAAAACATGATGTAAATGGAAGAATAATGCAACCTTTGAACAATGTTGTTGAAAACTTTATGAAAAAAAAAAAAAGCCAGCCAGTAACTGAAGTTGTTACAATAATCCTTGTACTTTTTTAAATTATGCTATAATTTTAGGTAAAATTGCACATATTCATGAATCTGTTTCCTGTTATATATATATATATATATACGGACAGTTCTGGTGGAAACAGGAGAGTTGAGGTGCACATTGAGTTCTGTCGTGATTTGATCAGCCGTGATTTTATGTTTTTTGGATACTCCGGGTTAGCACCCAAACATCCCTTTCAGACAGCTTCCTCTTACAGCGTCCACAGTTAATCCTGTTGGATGTGGTTCGTCCTTCTTGGTGGTATGCTGACATTACCCTGGATACTGTGGCTCTTGATACACCACAAAGACTTGCTGTCTTGGTCACAGATGCGCTAGCAAGACGTGCACCAACAATTTGTTCTCTTTTGAACTCTGGTATGTCACCCATAATGTTGTGTGCATTGCAATATTTTGAGCAAAACTGTGCTCTTACCCTGCTTATTAAACCTTCACACTCTGCTCTTACTGCTGCAATGTGCAATTAGTTTTTTTATTTGTTGCAAAATAGTTTTTTATTTGTTTCCTTTTTTTCTCCCTCCTCTTGCACCCTTCCTTGCATCACCCTTCCGTCCCTCTGGCCCTGAACCTCCCAAATGTATGGACATGAAACCAAAAAAAGTATAAATATATGTTTTTGCTGAACTACAGTGTTTGTAGTAAATAAATAAATAATAAAGTATTAATAGTCCTTCGAATCCTGTTATAACTTTGTCCAAAGGTTGCACTTTTTGTGTTATTTTCACAATGTTGTCACAACCTTATCCCTAAGTAACTTTGCCATTTTTACATCTTTCCAAATTCCAAATTATGTACTATTATATAATTTCTGAAATTCAAACACATCATACACTTTAAAGCATAGTGAGTTTTAAAACATAGTGAGTTTAGATTTAGATCCATGATCAGAATGCTCTAGGTGTACATTTTTGTTACCCCTTTGAAAACTCAACTAATCTTTTATTTACCTGAGGCTACCATGTCCTCATTGACTCCCAATCTCTGGAGTTTTTTCCTCACGAAAATAATAAAAACAAACCTATTCTACCTGTCAAAAGCAAATCAAACACTCATGATTTCATTTACTTTCGCCCGTAGCCTTCATGACACGATACAGATGAAGCGTAGGATCCCTGGAGACAGTTCTGACAGAAAGCCACAAAAACTACAACAAACAAGGGGAGGCCAATGCATGGGCGTCGCCACCATTAAATCTGAGGCTGCAGTTTTCCCAGTTTCCCTTCACATTTTGTAATTTTTCTTTTAATCCACCACATTTAACACAAAACATCATATAGCCCTGATTAATTTCTATGTGATTAAAATATATTTTAGAGAAAATTCTTTAAAAAGTTTTTTTGTATTTGTGCAATAGTTTATTTATGCTCACACACTTTAATTCAATAATTTATGTTGAGGTATCTTATTAGCAGGGGTGGAAAGTAATGAATTACATTTACTCAAGTTACTGTAATTGAGTAGATTTTATGAGTAATTTGTCATTTTTAAAGTAGTTTTTAAAATAGGTCATTTTACCTATTAAATAAAAAATTGCAAGTTAAAAAATAATAATGAACTGTAAAACTGTAAAAATACATTTTTAGTCACCTATATGACTATAACTTTTGAACAGTAAAAAATATAATGGATCATAGAAACCTAAAACACTTGTTCTTAAAAATGTTTTATGGAGTGTCTGAACAAATACTGCCTGAAAGGTCCAAATTATTATGTGAAATAATAGTTCATTAAACACAATTTAATTTATGATTTGCTGTACTTATTTTACATCAAATAATTAAAAGTAATTATGTATATTTTACTCAAAGTAAATTTTAAATTGAGTACTTTTTACTTTTACTCAAGTAGATTTTTAGATGGGTACTTTTACTTTTACTTGAGTAGAATTTTAGCAAAGTAAAGGTACTTTTATTAATTACAATTTTTCAGTACTTTTTTCACCTCTGCTTATTAGTCGGTGCAAGATGATTCAAGGTTGGATAAAAAGATGCTGGGAGCAGATAGATCGAGAGATAGAGAGAGAGAGAAAGAGAGAAAAAGAGAAAGAGAGAGAAAGAGAGAGAAAAAGAGAGATAAAGAGAGAGAAAGAGAGAATAAGAGAAAAAGAGAGAGAGAGAGAGAGAGAGAGAGAGACAAAGATAGAATGTGCCAGAGAGGAATAGATACTTACTTACAATTACACTTATATAGTGTTATATATATATTTCTGCCACTCAAAGATGCTTACTATTACATTTTACACACTCAACACACACCGGTGAGAAGTGGCAGCCAATCACGCACAGCATACTCTCAACCGGAACGATCGTCCACTTGAAGGACCGCATCAGGCAAACTAATAACTTTCCTTAAATAAAAGGTCTATGCTTCTTCAGTGTTGCAATGTTAATTAACATCATTTTAAACACATTTTGCTCATTCAAACAGCCAGAAATGTTTTTAAAATGCTCAGTTTTAACTTTACTTACTTAAAAAATGTTATAGTTAAATATTAGGGGGGGTCGGGTCAGGCTAAATGTTTGTCATTGGACTAGTACACCAGTCCAACCAATATCTAGAGGTCTTATTCTACACAACTGCTGATGCTGTTTTCATGCTTTGCCAAGCACTTTTTCACTGACATTTAAAAAAAGGCATGTGTGATTATCAGTTTTTTTTATGTTAAACCTTAAATCACCCATCAAATACAGCATTGCATGTTGAAACACTTTTAAAAGCAGGATGACAGCTGTGGAAATATCACGGCACTACTTCCAGTAATTAGCCTGGAGCAGTCGATGCACAATAGCACAAACTGTAGGCCAAAACTTGCCCCTGTAATTGCATCTACACAAGTTTGCATATCCCGTAACTAATGTTTGATTGCAGAAAGATAGCCTGAGGCCATCATTCTCCAGTACCGAGGTTTCCTTTCACCACTGATCATATCTTCCTGCCCATTCCTGACTAGCCACGCCTCCTGCCCTGGGATATGCTGTACTCTCTCATCTAACACACCTCATTCGCTGGAACTGGCAGGTAATTCCTCACCTTACCGTGCACCAAGAATGGCTTGTAGCCACTGCCTGTTTAGTATGATCCCCCAGTCTGAGAAGGTGTGGTCTGTCAGAATGCGGGTGGGGAAAATGGGGCTGAAAGCCTGCAGGTGAGACTGGTACAACACACCTGCACGCACGGAAAATCACAATGAGGACATTATTTTCTTTCTCCAAGTGTAAATAAGGTGAAATCACTTCTATATGCTAAGGTATAGGCTAATAAGCTAATGCTGCAAACTGCTGTAATTTGATAAATGTGTTAAATGTGTTTAATGTGTTGTGTTCTCAGGTTTAGTTTAACCAGTGTGTCGTCTGATCTTGAGAATGAGGCTGATCAGCGCTGTCCTTCTGCTTTCCTCAGTCTGCAGTGCACAGTTCCAGCAGTGCGACAGGGAGGCTGGAAAACCTTACCGTGGTAGGAATTTTGCACATGCAGAAGGCCTGCAAACGTTAACATGTTGATACTGTCAAGCTAAAACTTTATATCCCCCTTTTTTCTGTTTCTTTTGCATTGTGACATTGTTTGAATATGACGGTTTCTTTGCATAGTTTTAACCTTTTATTATGAATAGATCACTAGAAATACTTAAAAAAGAAAAAAAAATACATACTGCTTAAGAGACCACTTCAGTTTCTGAATCAGTTTCTCTAATTTTGCTATTTATTGGTACATGTTTGAGTAAAATGAACATTGTTGTTTTATTCTACAAACTACAAAAAAACATTTCTCCCAAACAAAAGAAGTAAAAATATTGTCATTTAGAGGATTTATTTGCAGAAAATGAGAAATGGCTGAAATAACAAAAACAAATGCAGAGCTTTCAGAACTCAAATAAAGCAAAGAAAACAAGTTCATATTCATAAAGTTTAAATAGTTTAGAAATCAGTATGTAATGAGATAAAACGGGTGGTTATATTTTAGACATTCAGTGTGAAATCTTGTATTTTACTGTTAATTTACAGTAAGATTCTTCACAGTGTTTGGCTAGCTATAGTAATATAGTTATAGTAATAAGTATAGTAATATATACCTAACATTCTTAGTACATTACACTAAATGTACAGCTATTTTTTTGGCTGCTGTACCCACATGGACTACCTTTACTTGAGCTATCCAGTTGTACTTAATATACATATATAATTTATATATATTTATATACATATATAAATGCAGAATTTAGAAACTGCATTTTAGCACAACAACATTTCTGCCATTCTAGTTACAGTTACAGTACAGTATACAGTATATTAACTAAGTATATTATTCGGCAGAGGAACTGAAAAAGAACAAGAACATGCAGGCATGTTATAGCATTCTATTACCATATGTGTGTCTTGGTCATCCTTTCCTGGGGTGGCCCTGATGAGTGCCAGTTTCATCATAACGTTTTTGATGGTCTTTGAGACTGTACTTGAAGATAGTTTTTACTTTTTTACTATGTTAAAATAGTTCTAATAGACTTCTCCACAAATCACAAGGCCAATTATCCAACCCACTCATTAGGACTCACCCTTGATAAGGGGGAAAAAGCACCATCTAACCTTTTAGAAGGAACAAGGCCAGTTGTGCTCTCTAAGGAGTCTGGCAGCTGATGGCAAGCTACATAAATGGAATTCGAACCAGCGATCTTCCGATCATAGTGGCAGCCCTTAGACTGCTGGACCACTCAGAGCCCCCGACCTTCAATTCTTAAAATTATTTTTTTCCTTGCTTAGTTGTGTAGCTCATTTTGTAAGGTTGAATCAGGGATTACAGCTGGGACTAACTACTGGTTAGGTATTAAAATAACACTTTCTTATTTCTTTCTCACTTTTTATAGCAATAAAATAGTATCTCTTCTAAGGGTTTCTGCTGTCAAGGCTAGAATCTTTAATACAGAGAACTGGTTATGGCTAAAAACTGGGGGGAAAATAAAAATAAAATCCTACGTGGATATGTTCTGTCCATTACTAAGAGGGCAAGAGTGGGATTTTGCCTTTTGACATGTTTACACTGTAAGGAAACATGTCAGGGGAACTGGGGTATTTCACAAAAGCAGGATTAGACAGTAAGCTAGGAAACCTAGGCCAAAAGTGAGGACTGTTCAGTAGGAATGTTACTGATATGTTCTCCTGGTGGACTGTCTTATATTTTGGCTTAGGAGTGGGAGACTGGCTCCTGGAGTGGGAGACTGGGGTTGCTGTGTGGCAATGTAGTTCTCAGACATGGTTTGGTAGTGTGGGGCTATAGGCTCTTTGAAATGTGGAAAGGAAGCACCAGTTTTGTTTCCTAGGGAAATATATTAAGTATAGTGTGCTATTATTTAATATATTAGTTCATAATTTATTGGAGAAATGTAGCACATGCAGGTTAACCAGCGAGTAGAAACTTTCATTAGTCAGTAAAGAAGTATAGCACAGTACATGCTGTAATAATAATATTCAAATAACTATGGTATGGATGAGAAATGTGGTATCCTCTGTCATGGAATGGGCACTATGGCAGGGGTCTGCAATTAAGTTTGGCCACAAAAAAAACAAATAAATCTGCTTTGGAAAATGAAGTGTAATGGGATGGAGTGCTACAGACTAGTAGCTCTCCGGCCCAGAGGGTTGTTGAACCTGATTGCAGAACAGTTGACTCAAAGCAGGTAAACCCAAGAAGAATGGGAAAAATAAATGAATAAACACACTCCTCCTCATACAGGATCGAACCCGTGTCGTCAGGGGCGCGGTCTAATACTGTACTGCTTCCCCAGCTAGTGAATTGAGACACGACCAGAAAAAAAAAATGCCCTTATTAGGAGAGCAAGTGGAAAAACAAAACGAAAACGGGCAGAAACTAAAGTCACATCAAGCGCGACAGAGAGACAGGGGAGGGATGTAAACAAAGGTTCACCAGAGAAGCATTTCATTATATTTTATTTTATTTTTTGATTATCGTTTATTATAATTCAAACAACCTCATGGGCCAAATGTTTCAAAAATCATTTCCATCCATTTTGCTGTCCACTGTGCCTTTTTTGATATATTCCTGGTACACACATTACACTGTGATTCGAGGAATGGATAATTGTCCACACACATTCATCTGTCTCATCCATCCATCCGTCCATCCATCCATCCATCCATCCATCCATCCATCTCACACCCACTGGCATTAGGCCTCACTTAAACTCCAATTCACTTGACCTTGCCATGAGCACACTGGCCACTGTTAGCTAGTAGAAAAACATGAATTCTTTTTAAACATGAAACCTTTAGTTTTTGAAGCTGCTGCATCACAGCAACCTCTGGAGGATTATATACAGCTCTTTAAAAAATTAAGAGACCACTTCAATTATTGAATCAGTTTTTCTGATTTTGCTATTTATAGGTATATGTTTGAGTAAAATAAAAATGAGACATGGCTAAAATAACAAAATAGATGCAAAGCTTTCAGGCCTCAAATAATGCAAAGAAAACAAGATCATATTCACAAGTTTAAAGAGTTCAGAAATCAAAATTTGGTGAAATAACCCTGGATTAAATCACAGTTTTCATGCATCTTGGCATGTTCTCCTCCACTAGTCTTACACACTGCTTTTGTATAACTTTATGCCACTCCTGGTGCAAAAATACAAGCAGTTCAGCTTGGTTTGATGGCTTGTAATCCTCCATCTTCCTCTTGATTATATTTCAGAGGTTTTCATTTAAAGAAACTTTTGTCTTTTATTAGATGGAGATTGCTGTCTGGAGGCTCCTGTTAAACAGGAGATCAGATTTACCAGAATGATACAGAGCTTATTTACTGTGGAGAGTGGAATGCCAAAAGTATTGCACTGGTAATAATAAGTAATGGTGTGTTGCCCCTCCCTCTCTTTCACACTTTTCACATGTCATCACTTTGCCTCGCCGGACGAGAGGTGACCTTGTGCTGGAGGGGGGTGGGTGAAGGGTGTGTGTTTAGCAGGCCAGAGTTTTACTCCGGACTCTTTAAAGGGGAGGGAACTTTACTGGTTTAGCCAGAAAAACCAGGCCTGTTAAGAGGAAATACATCAAAATTCTGGAATAATTTAAACAGTTAAAGAGCTGTTTAAAGGCTTGGAATTTTAATTTCTGGGCTATTACTTGGAAATTCACTGATTTAGATTCTGTAGCTGATGATACTGGCGTGCTGGTAATTTTCTTTTTGGATTGTATATACTACTACAAATACAGCTATACTACTGCTACCTTGACTACATACAAAAAGCATTAAACACTTCCTACCTTTAAATTAGTACTAACACATTCTTGGGAACCTGAATTGAAGACTTCACTAGTTTACTAGACAGTGTCTATTAGATCTTGATTCGACTTGTAATAAGGTTCAAGTGTAAATTGAGCAACGCTTCCTCTATAAATGACCAGAAGAAGTTTAGCATCCATTATAGTTTGTTTTGTGTGTGTTTGGAGCTACAGTGAGGCAAGGACATCTGGGGACCCTGAGGACTGGTTTGAAAACTCCTGATATAAAGCAAACGTCTGAACCTTGAGCTTTTCTGTAACCCATGAGCTTAACTCTTATCCCTGTTGGGCTTCTGTTTTTCCTCAGACTGCCCTGTGGATGTGTACATTGTGTTGGACACTTCTGAGAGTGTGGCTTTACGGTACAAACCCTATGGCTCTCTGGTGGACAGGATCAAGAAATTTACCCTGGACTTTGCGGATCAGCTGAACAGCAGGTAAAATACTCATGACAAATATACTTTCAATCCAGTCTTTTCTTGGCTTGTTCCCTTTTTTTGTGCTGTGCTCACATCGCACAGTGTTGTCCTTGGTGTTGTAGTGAGTTGTTGTTTGATGATGATGATGATAATGGTAAGGCATCAAGCATTTAGACCAAAAAAAAAACAACAGGCTCTGGACAATGTAAGATTAACTAAGATTAACACTCTTAGTGTTAATTTCGCACTGGTGAATTTACAGTGTAGATGTAAAAATTTGACAACCATAATGAAACAAAAAGGTTTGGAGGCCATGAACTGGTTGATTTATATTCAAGATTTTATTGATTTTAAAATGAAGTTCAGGAAAGAGCCAATTTTATGATTTTATTCATTATATTTTGACTGTTGCAGATTTATATAGTGTAGCTGCATATTTTACCTTCAACAACCTGGAAACATGCCAGGTGTGTGTGTGTGTGTCTGAGTGTGTGTGACTGCGCCACACGCATGGCGCACCTGCGAAGCTAAGAAGATATAGGTATGGACAGGTGACTGGTGACTGCTGTCAGGGTTCAAATCAGTCCGTACCTGTATTTCCCGCCACCAAGATAGAAACATGGCAGACGTTTACCTCAACCGTCCTAATTTCCAGACCACCACACCCATGAGCGTAGATATATTCCTAAACTCCAAAGCCGGGCGCAGGGCATGAAAATAGACTGTTGATGGGGTGTAAGATAGCAATGAGCATCACAACACACCTTGCGTAGGCTGTACCATAGGGCCCTTTGTGTGGTAGAAGTTGGTAGAAGTAGTAGTATTAGTTAGTGGGGGTTAGCAGTGGCCTATAGTACTAACAATAGAAGTCACTGGTTTGTTTCCTGGTTTGTGTGTTTGGGCCCTGTTCGAGTACATTTTGAATCTTTTATGAACTGACAGAAAGATTATAATGTCGGTCTGTCTTACATACTGTAGAATTACTTAGAATTGCAACTTACTTTAGCCACTGCTTGAGAAAGCAGCAATAGCTTGACTGTGGGACTAACATTTTTCGACCCTAGCTACCTACCTAACAATAAGGCTCACTCTGATATGCTATGCTAACAAAAATTCAGTGAATCACAGAAGTAAGTAGTAGAGAGAAATTAGAGAAATTAGAGAAATTCCTATTTCTCTTTTATACCCCTACTCCTTGCTTCGGAGTGCTACTTTGTTCCAAGAGGAAGAGAGGAAATCTTCGCCTTAAGAAGTACCTTTTTTTCTTTGCCTTTTTTACTTTAAAAAGGTTTTTTTAAGTGAATTTAATTTTAGATAAATTTAAGTAACTTCAACTCGGTTTTCGGATAGAGTAAATAAGGAACTAAACTTCAGTCAATTCTTTTTTTTTAGTAAACTTTACTTAATTTCTACATACATTTAGTAAAAACAATTATTACATGCCATCCATGTGTTGAAATATGGGTGTTTTAACTAAAAATATTAAATTTCAGGAATTATAATATGTTATGTATCATAATTTTTTTGAGTAATATGGTATGAATTAAGTAATTGTCATTAGGTAATATTGTAAGCAGAAATTAAGTAAAGATTATTAAAAGAAGGACTGATTTAGCAAAAATAAATTAAGTAATGTCACAGATGACCCAGGCAGGGAGACGAGGAGACGGACGCAAGTGCAGGTAGGGCAAAATAAATAATAATTTAATAAATAAATAAATAACAAGTAAACAAAGAAACAAGGAACAAGTAAACACGTAACAAAGATAAACGAATAACCAAAAACCAAAACAAACCAGTGAAACTAGAGAACATAAACCTAAACAAACAAGAAGTACTAATGATAAACAAACAGGGAGGCTAACAAAAACAAACTAGTAAAACAACAAGGAACTAAACTGGATAGATAATAACTAACAAACAAACCGGGAGTAAATAAACAAAGAAAAAAAAACGAGGGACTGAATAAATACAAAACTGAACAAGGCAGGGATATAAACAGGGAACTAGAGATAACCAGAGAAAAACACGGAATAAGGAGCAAGGGAAACAAACTAGGAATAAACACGGAACTAGGGCTATAGAAACGGTAGTGCAAAGACCGACGAGGGACAAGTGGCACAGGGGATCTATTTAAACAAACAGGAAATACACTAGAAGTGGAAACACCTGGGGAAGGGGCGGAGCTACAAATGAGACATATGGTGGAAAACTACTGAGACAGGAGACACAGAGGAGCACAGGTCACATGGGGAAAACACACAGAGACATGAGACAAGGCCAGGACGTGACAAGTAAACTTTACTAAAAGAAAAGATTGACTGAAGTTCAGTTCACTTATTTACTTTATGTAAGTCTTGAAACTGAGTTGAAGTTACTTAAAGTTATCTGAAATTAAATTTACTTAAGAAAATGCAAATGCAGAAAGTTGCAAAACTTTTTTTAAGTAAATTTTACTTATCTTTTTTTAGTGTTGTATTAGTAGTAGTAATTAGTGGTTGTAATAGTTGAAGTAGTTCTAGTCAGTAGTAATAGTAGTAGAAGTAGTAAAGAAAGTCTTCCAGACACTGTGGGCAGGTGAACTAAGAGGTCAATCTGTCACCCTGCACACATGTAAGTTTTCTATTATTTATTTGCTGTAGCAATATCCTGTTCAAATACCTTGCAGCCAAAGAAGTTCCAGCAAAACGGGGCTTTCTGAGTGTTTTGGAACTTGTAAAAAGCAAGGGAAGTCATCAGCCTCGGTGCCAGAATAAATCTATCTGGCAGTCTCTGCTGAACAGAGGACTTCTCCTTCAGCCTTTAAACTCGAGTGCCAAACCTGCTTCCCGTCAGTGTTGCTTGAAGAACAGATAATATTTTTTTTCCACAGAATCCGTATCATTCTGCAGAACAGAAGTAATAAATCCCTTTATGCTGCAGCTCTACCACCTGCTTACAAGATCTACAGGTGATTATGGGCCCTATGGGTCTAGTTAAAATTCATGAATCCAGTATAACACTGATGTTACTGACCACACACCAAATCCAAAAACCAAACTCATAAAAACACACCATTGCAGTTAAAAACAGAGCCTGCCCACAGTAAACAGGCACACAAAATGATAAAATCAAACCATCCACATCTCACAAGCATGTTTCAACACTGTTTTTTACATCAGCCTGTCCATAATAACATATATCAAAAAGCTATGGAGCAAACCTCAAGTTGGCTGGAACATTAGCAACACCCAAATCAAATTCTGAAATTCTTTCCACCCAAAGCACAAACATTTATAATCACACTCTAGAGACCCAACCCCACCATCACCATGCAGATCAATAAATCAAGCATGTTAACCTCTTAAGACCCTGCGTCCTCATATGGAGACATTGTCCTTACCATCTAGTGCTCACTTGACAACACTACATGCAGTTGATTGAAAACAAGATGGCAGGAATCCCAGTCAAAAGTTTTTACAGCCAGTCCAGACAGAAACATGGACCAGGTAAAAATTCCAATCACACTAGAAACTAGCTCATTTTTAAACGTTAAAATAAACAGAATGCCTGTATCTGCTATATTAAGCTACAGTTATTAAGTATGTGTACTGAACATAAATAAAAATCCTTATAAATGGCAGAAATAAATATAACTAATAATAAGTTATAGTTACTGTTCACAATTTTTAAGTATATTTTATTTTCAAAGTTGATTGCTGAAGGCTCTGGATGAGATGTTGTGTTTGGGTGGCGCAGTGCACACAGTGATCCAGTCTGGTTGCGCGGCTGACTGTTGTCATGGTTTTAATCGGTCAGTAGTGCATCTGTGTTTCCCGCCACTAAGATAGAGACACGCCAGAAAATTACTTGAACGCACCTCACTTCCAGACCACTACACCCATTGGCATTAATATATTCCTAAACTCCAATGCTATGTCAAGGCATGAAAATAGTGGGTGGACGGGATGTAAGATAGCAATGAGCATCCCAACACTCCTTTCACAGGGTTTACGATAGGACTCCTAGAGTTTCATTTGCCTGATCCCCACCAAACTTCATGTCCTACTTTAGAGTAGGTCCCTAACCTCTAATCCACATCCGCCATACCAATCCTGTTTTTCCTCGGTTGCCAGGGTGGGCTAATCATAGCCATGCCCTCTCCTGGCATTGGGCCTGCAAGTTATTATACATGATTGAAGTCATGTGTGTCCTACGTCTTGTTTAGACTCTTGTTGATTTGAAGACAAATGTGTTTGCCATAACGTGTGACAGCTTCACTCAGGCTCAGTCTGGAATTAATCTTCTGCATGTTCAGATTTTGCTTCCAGCCTATCAGATATCAGCTGTCTATGCTGATGACTGAGTAGACCCTAGTGTGTGGATGTGAAACACTCATGTACATGCAGTACAGTTACGCTGAAACCTGTGTTGATTTATTCTCTCATGTTCTGGCAGGTAGATACTAATCCCTCACTCAGGACGGGGTTAACCTGTGAGAAAAGCATTCCAGACTGAAGGGCGATTAGCAAAGAGACAGATTGCCTTTCAGACTGTGGCAGAGTTATGGTCTCTTTAATCTCAGTGGTTGCTGTGCCGAGCTTAAAGTGAGGAATTGGTTTAATTATTTTTTAGTTATATTATTTTTGATTAAACAGAGACAGAATATAATATATATAAATTGCAGTCATGTAAAAATGAAAGAAATCCTATGAAAATCTATATATATATTTTTTACGTATTATTTTTAAAATGCAGACATACAATCTTTATTTGAACACTATTGAGACATAGAGGTTGAATATTGACTTCACCTGTTTCACTCACTATATACAGCTCTGAAAAAAAAAAAATAAGGTACTACTTCAGTTTCTAAATCAGTTTCTCTGATTTAGCTTTTTATAGGTATATGTTTAAGTAAAAAAAACATTGTTGTTTTATTCTATAAACTACAGACAAAATTTCTTCCGAATTCTGAAGAAAATATTGTCATTTGGAAAATTTTTGTGCAGAAAATGAGAAATGGCTGAAATAACAAAAAAGATGCAGAGCTTTCAGACCTCAAATAATGTAAAGAAAACAAGAGTTCATATCATAAAGTTTTAAGATTTCAAAAATCAATATTTGGTGGAATAACCCTGGTTTTTATTTCACAGTTTTCATGCGTCTTGGCATGTTCTCCTCCACCAGTCTTACACACTGCTTTTGGATAACTTTAAGCCACTCCTGGAGCAAAAATTCAATCAGTTCAGCTTGGTTTGATGGCTTGTGATCATCCATCTTCCTCTTGATAATCTTCAAGAAGTTTTCAATTTGGTAAAATCAAAGAAACTCATCATTTTTAAATGGTTTGTTATTTGTTTTCCCAGAGATGTGTATCCCCTTACTTGACACACACCATGCCGAGTATTTGATCTGGTTCCATACGCCATTATCGAGTGCTACATTACATTACATTACATTTGGCAGACGCTTTTTTCCAAAGCGACTTACAATAGTCAAGTACAATGTAAAATAAGTTTAAAGGAAAAACATCTTTGGATAGGGATAAAAGGAGGACAAAGGGGAATAATAGGATAGAGGAGTGAAGGAGAGGAAGAAGGAAATGAGGTTAGAAGTAGTTAGTGTGTTAGAGGTGTTAAGAGAGTAAGTGCTCTTTGAAGAGCTCTGTCTTCAGGAGTTTCTTAAAGATAGCGAGAGATTCTCCTGATCTGGTGCTATTGAGAAGGAAGATAAAAGTTACCAGGAAAAATATATAATTACATTTATATTCAATTATTACCGAAGGATTTTGGAATGCATTTGTAACACAACATTCCAGACATCTCTGCATGGAGTTGTAGAGGTTCCTAATGGTGTCCTGCAATATTCCAACCCAAGCAGCTTGAATATTCCTGCAGATTTTGCAGTAGGGTAACAGCATGTTAAATAGGATCCCACACATTTTCAAACAGGGAGTATAGAGGAAAATTGACACAATTGAACCAATGTACTTGCTGGGGTCATGGGGTGCATGATTTGCCAAAGCTTTGCTAGCTCATAACTGTAACCAAGGACCAGACCACCTCCAACAATAACATCAGCACAGAAAGGAGCACCGGGAGCTTTATTTGATTGGTTTCCATGGGCGCGCAGCTGCATGCAAGCCTTTCATCACCAAGCACGATGCCAAGCGTCCGATGGAGTGGTGCAAAACACTCTGGCACTGTACTCTGGAGCAGTGGAACATGTATTGTGAAATGTCGAAGCATGCATCTCTTTGGCATCTCATCTATTTGGCAGTTTGGTGGAGAGGGGATTATGGTATGGGTTTTTATTTTTATTTTTTTACAGGGGATGGCCTGGTCCCCTTAGTAGACAACTTCTCCCAACTTCTAACAGCTTCTAAATTTGTGGAATCAGCAGAAAACCCTTTCTGTTGCAGCATGACTGCCTCAGTGCACAAAACAAGGTAAATAAAGGTCATAAATACATGGTTTGGTTGAGTTTGGTGTGAAACAACTGGACTAGCATGCACTGAGTGCTGACCATAAATTCTTTAAAGGATGGAATGACCTACAGGGGTTGGACAATGAAACTGAAACACCTATCATTTTAGTGTGGGAGGTTTCATGGCTAAATTGGAGCAGCCTGGTGGCCAATCTTCATTAATAGAACATTGCACCAGTAAGAGCAGTGTGTGAAGGTTCAATTAGCAGGGTAAGAGCACAGTTTTGCTCAAAATATTGCAATGCACAACATAATGGGTGACATACCAGAGTTCAAAAGAGGACAAATTGTTGGTGCACATCTTGCTGGTGCATCTGTGACCAAGACAGCAAGTCTTTGTGATGCATCAAAAGCCACAATATCCAGGGTAATGTCAGCATACCACCACGAAGAACCAACCACATCCAACAGGATTAACTGTGGACGCTGTAAGAGGAAGCTGTCTGAAAGGGATGTTCAGGTGCTAACCCGAATTGTATCCAAAAAGCATAAAACCACGGCTGCCCAAATCACACCTCAACTCTCCTGTTTCCACCTGAACTGTCTGTTGACACAATAAATTATTGTGGTCTAAAACCAGGTGTTTCAGTTTCATTTTCCAACCCCTGTAGATCTGAAATTGTGAGCAATTGTCATTAGTCCAACATTAGTGTTAAAGGTGTCTTTCCTCTAAAATCCACTTTTTCTTACATATGACTTGTGAAATACAGAAGATCTCTCTGAGTTGTATATGCATGCTGCATATGAAAGTGTTTCTCAACCTCTATTGTCTGCAGTAGTTAAAAAAAGAAAATATAAAAAAAAACAATCAGGAAAAGCACTGTGTCTATGTCAACCCGTGAATTAGTATTCATGGCCTCGCCCACCTTGGCTTGTGACCACCGACAGGCAGCGTCACTGTCTCGTCAGACAGGACCTAACAGTGCTAGGAACAGCATGGCAGTTCATTCCTGTGTTAATGGTGCAAATAACACATCAGTGTTCTATGCTTTGCCCAGTAATTGCCCAGAGCTAAGGAACAAATGGTTAAAATCTGTCTATGGAACACCACCAGCTAAGCACAATTGAGATAGGTAGGTGTATGTTTAGAACAGTTCTGTTCACACTTTCTGGACCTGGACTACCCACCTCCATGTGTTTCCATAGGTTTAAATATGCTCTCCAGTGGATTTGGCATTTTACTAAAACTGTGTCAGTGGCAGAACTGCACTTAGCAGGGCATTATACATGTTATACCTTATACAAGTAACATCTGACATCGCAAATACTGTTATTGGTGTAAAAATGTCTTTATTTTAAAATGTTTCTAACTGTTGGCCATCTCAGTGCCTCGGCAAGAGCCAAAATCCTATTGTTTTAACAACCCCCACTCCTCTGCCTGACTAAAGCAGTGGTATACTGGATCATTGGAGCAGTTTTGGGCACAAAAACAGCTCACAGGGCATTCATTTAATACTAGAGACCACAACTAGACATTTTAAAATGATTAAAGAAACTATGGAATGAGACCTTTAAAATTTGTACAGAAATTGTACAGAAACATTTTCCAGAAGAGTGAAAGCTTTAATACCTACAAAAAACAGACCAAGTTCACATTAAATGAAATGAAAGCTTCTATAGGTGTAATGTGTAGGTGTCCTAAATCTATTCTCCATAAAGTGTATAGATATAAAATACATCATTGGTGGTTGGGGTTCTAAAATCTGTTATTTATTATCCTTAAAGCAACACTGTCTGTCTTTTAACACCGACTCTCAGGCACTTCGGCTGCGCAAGAGACCTGGTCTGGAGTCTGGGGGTCTTGCATTACAGTGATGAAGTCAAGATTGTGAGTGAGCTCACCAGCATTGGGGAAACAATTGAGAAAGACCGGCTAAAGAAAGCCGTCCAGGAAATCCGTTACATTGGCAAGGGCACTCATACAGACTGCGCCATCTCTGCAGCCACGGGTCAGCTCATTACAGGGTGAGTCAATCATCTGAACCAATTAAAGACCAAATGAAATGACCTCTTGTGGATGATGAGCCATTGTGTATAAGGCAAACAGCCTGACATCTGCAAGATATTCAGAAGTGTGATAAACTACAACTTAATGCTTGTTGAAACTTAATGCTTGAAACAGTTGATTCTTAACAGCTGTAGAGTTAGAGTCTCAGAACCAGAGCAATGCATCGGACCATCTAAACTGCCCTAAGGTTCGTAAGTTCTAAGAACATTTAGCAACATTTTGTAAAGGTTCCAGGAAGATTAGCCTGGTTAGCATCACAATGTTATTAGAACATTTCTAACATAACAGTCCCAGCTAGGCAAATGCTTACATTGGTTAAACGTTGTAAGGTAAGCCTGGACAACAATTCGATATTGCTAATTATCGCAATAAGAAATATCAATAACGGTGCCTAAAACATTTAAAAAATACTGTATATTTATAGTATTATATCATTTTTGTGAGAGAAGGCTTCAAAGTGTCAGGGTTCGGTGCAGGAATGAAGGACGAGGAGGCAGACGCAAATCTAAGCAATCAGGATATTTAATAATCGAAATAAACACAAAATAAACATAAAGACTTAGAAAAGAAAACAAGACTGAAAAACAATGAAAAACTGAGGAACACTGACAGATGTGGAACATACAATCGCCGACAAGAAAGAAAGGACATGCTAAGGTATAAATACACGGAAATGGTAGACACCTGGGGAAACAGGTAATGAGGGGGCGGAGCTACAGATAAGAGTCACATGGGAGAACACAGGTGAGAACACTCAGACACAGGGAAAACACAGAGCATGTGCATGAACATAGGACGTGACACAAAGATTTAAATAAAATTTTCAGACAGTAGTGTACAGATTTCCATTGCAGGGATTCTTAGCAGTTTTTGGAGGCCTTCAAAGTATTTATATTGATATCGAAATTATATCGTGATATAAATTTTGGCCATATCGTCCAGCACTAGTTGAAAGTAGCATTCCCAAAATTTAAAATAAAAAACAATGACACAAGTGATGTTGCAGCATTGTTACCAGTACATTTAAAAACGTCAAATGAACTTCCAGAAACCTTGACAATTTGAACATTTTAAGAACATTTACTGTACCCTTCAGAAAACATTCTACTAACCAAAATTTATCTGCTTTCTAGTTATGGAAAAGTAAGGTGAATTAAGTTTTAGATTTTAGTTAAATGCAAGTAAAAATCTATAAAGCATCATGCATTGTTTGAATTGTTTCTAGTTCTGCACATTTTAAGTTAGCATGATCTTTTTTTATGTCCTCTAGGTCCCCTCTCCATGGTAATAAATACATGGTTGTGGTAACAGACGGGCACCCTTTTGATGGGTACAAAGAGCCATGTGGTGGTATTAGCTATGCAGTGTCAGAGGCCAGAGGAATGGACATCAAGATATTTGCTGTGGCCATCACTCCTGCTCATATGGTATAGTGCACACTTTTTTTGATATAATTATAGGCTAATCATTCATATATTAATAAAAACTACTGTAAATTATTTAGCAGTATATACATTTCTGGACAAAAATAAAATACCACTTAAAAATGATGAGTTTCTTTGATTTTACCAAACTGAAAATCTCTGGAATATAATTAAAAGAAATCACAAGCCATCAAACCAAGCTGAACTGCTTGAATTTTTGCACCAGGAGTGGAAATCAGAATCGGAATCTTTATTTCAACTGGAATCAGGACAACAGAAAGTCAAACTTAAAGACAAAACCGATCAGAATTTCCATTTCAGCTGCAGATAGGACATCAGGAAGTCAAACTCAGATGTAGAAGCAATTAGAATTTTTTATTTTAGTAGTGGGTGGGACAACAGAGCGTCAAACTAAGAGGCCAAACTAATCAGTGTCTTCATATTGGGGACATGTAGGAATCCTCAAAATGCATGAAGCCAGTGTGAGTTCTGATTTAGTGAGAGATGGGTCCAGCTTATTAATCCAGCAAAGGTTTTTACTGTATTAACTAATGTTAATACACTTGTTTGTAGGTATTCCAGCACTGTGTAGAATTTACTTTGGCTGTTAATCAATTGGACTTCATACTAATCGTAACATATGTTTCCGAATGTTACATAACTTCATTGTATGTTACATAGCATCCATTGCAACTATCTGGTATATGTGTATGTATCTTGAGTATGATATTTAAGTTCACTAAATCTTGATGCTTTTATCTATACTACCTACTACATACTCAAAAACAAGTTATTATTAGTAGTTATATGAAATACAATTTAGACACAACCTAAGTATCAGTCATTGTCACTTTCTTGTCCTGTTCTGTGTATCTCCTGTCTGTTTCTCTGTGTTAACTGCCCTCCTGTTTGTTTATTTACCTTCTCCTCCATGCCTGTGTTTTCTTTCCCCACGTGCTTCCCTGCACATCTGTAGCTCCGCCCCCTCATTATCTGTTTCCAGGTGTTTCCTGTTTCCTTCCATCTGTGTGTATATATAGCTTCTTTGTTTCTGTGTTCCCTTGTCAGTTCTTGTGCGTTTTATGTCTGTTAGGTTGTATGTTTTTCTTTCTTTTCAGTCTGAGTGAATTCTGTGATTCTTCTAGTCACCCTGTTTTTTTGTTTGTTTTCTGTCTTAATAAAAACTAACATTTACGTCCACCTCCTCGCCTCCTTTCCTCCTCGCCTCCCTGCTGCTACCCTTTTTTTTTACTGTTTCCACACATGCTCGCCAGAAATGTTAACTTTCACAATTTGGGCTTTGTGTGAAACTGCAGGACTAAAATAAACATTTGATCAATGACAGTTTATAAACATATTTATTGGACATGTTATTATAGCTCTGACAGAGGCTGAATGTGGCAGCGATTTGTCAGTCAGTGTTCCATTATCAGCATACTTTAGTGAAAATATACCAATAATATTTAATTCTCCAATAACAAACTTTTTTTTTTAAGGTGCACACAATAGATTGAATATTCTATGGTTGATGAATATGAATATTGTAAGGTTCCAAAAAGTTGAGTTACAAATTAAAGCTTGTTGGCTCTACCAGAAGTTTGTCTCCAAAAGTTAGACAAGTAGACAAACAGCATTTCAACAGAAATCTCTCAATATTGGGGCATTTGGTTGTATTAAGCTGCATGTAACAGTTTAGTGAGATCAGGTGCTGATTTTAGATGATTAGTTCCGGATTATGACCTTCACTCCAACTCATCCTCCAATTAAAGGGATTCTTTAAAGCTCTGTTACTCCAAAAACACAGTTTTACTGCTCCACAGCCCAGTACTCATTCATATTCTTATTTTGGATGCTTTTAGACATGTCATAAATATATTAGATTATATAAGCTTAGGGGTTTTTTTTCCCTTGAGAATAGAACTCTTTGGCCTCCCTCACTCCCTCCTGTCTCTGTTAATATTGGGAGGGGGGGACACATTTGCTAATATGAACCAAAGCCCACCTTATAGTGTCTTAGAACAACATTTGTGGTATTAATTTTAATCACAAATAATCCCTTTTTTATTCTGTTAATTATAAGTTACATTCAAGTAAAGGTGACTTTACAACCTAAACATGTTACTCCACATTACATTTACTGTTGTTAGAAAAAATTATGCATAAAATGTCTGATTTTTATATATATACGACTGATCAGTTATCACTTAATTATCACCTAATTTTAAAAATAATAACAGATTTGGTTATTATTATTATTATTATTATTATGTATTGGCATCTCAATTCTGTGGTATATTTATATATTTTCTCCACTCTTTAAAAAAAATTGTAGCATTGGGTCCTGCGCTTTTACGCATGGGCGTGGTAGTGGGGGGAAAAGTGGACCTGACTACCCAGGGCCCTAGTAGGGAGAGGGGCCCATGAAAATCCTGATTTTTTTTTCGCTCACTTTCCTTTGTTTACTGGCATGGATAGGGGCCCATTAACATAGAGGGTGTACAGGGCCCAGAATTTGCTGCTACGCCCCTGCTTTTACGTATCATAGAGATTTTTGGCAGAAGTTAATATAAATGTTACACGTCAGAAACAAAACATTTGGATTCGCCTGGAATCCCTCGATTTACTCAGGACATGTGGTCTTACTGTGAACTACAAATAAACAGAAGTCAGATTAGAGCAGTGTTTCTCAACCCTGTTCCTGCATATTCCACTGTTAGGTATATTCTAGAGCTATCTCTGCTTTAAAGGCACTTAATAAAGTAAGTTGTGGTAGGATATGTTTAATACACTGGTGGATATACAAAATTGATTTATGCTTCATAGGGGGCTAAGAGATTAAACTAAGTAAAGGACTGTTTATTAGCTGATTAATTGGATTTGGTGGAAAACACAATTTCTCTCTGTGTGTGTGTGTGTGTGTGTGAGGTGGAGAGACAAGAAGGCTCGCAGTGTGTGTGTGTGTGTGGGTGTGTGTGTGTGTGAGGTGGAAAGAGAGAAATGCGTGAGGTGGAAAGAGAAGGAGGCTTGCTATGTTAGCCTGTTAGCTTGTTAGCTCGCTAGCCTGTTGTTGTTTTGGAATGGTCAGCTGCAACCTTTGTCAGTTCCTGCAATAAAGCAACGACTGTAAATATCCTTCTTGTCCATCCTTTTAACACATCGAGTCAGACGCTACAATAACTTTTAATAAGGAAAATTACAAAAAAGAATAACTCACAGTGACTTGGAAAAGTAACTTTAATCTGATTAGTGGACTGGAAATTGTAAAGTGTTAGATCACTTCAGTGTTTTGTCTGCCTGCTATTGACTCACGTTATTAACATTTACTCTAATTAGATTTGCCCCATAGTGAACATGGACAATGATGCACATCTGGGTCATGTGACTCAGATTACATAACACTGTAAATAACAACACGTTACTCCAGGTAAGAAGAACGAAAAACTTGGGCTTCAGTGGAGATTGTAATGCCTTTAGCCTATAGCTCTATGCTTTTTGTAATAAAAAATGAGATCAGAACTGAGAAGCACATTTGTCTCCTCTTTTTTCCAGGACATCCGCCTCAGCGCCATAGCATCAGATATCCCCTATGTGTATAACCTGACTGCCACCAGCAACGACCCTCGCCTGGTTAGAAACACCATCGATACCATTGTGTCTCTCATTGTGAGTGCTGCACCCACTCTCTCTTCTTTTTTTTAGCTAAACATAAAAATCTCTGCATGTCTTAAACTATAAAACTGTGATTGATGTCCATGTGTTTCCTGTTCTTATAGTACAAGGACTCTGAAGATTTGGTGAGTAATGACTGATCTGTTGTGGATTAAGCAGTGAGAATGTATTTTTCTGTGTCTATTCAGTTTCAGTTTTAACCACAGAGTCTAAATTTATCTTAAAATTTATGAGCGTCTGGCCACAACTTTCAATGATAGAATTTTGGAAAACAAAAGAAAATAACAGAGCTGTTTAAATCCAGGCTCACTGAAAAAAATAATACACATTTAGAGGCTTTTTATGCAAATAAAATGTTTAAATGTTTTAAAGCAAATGTTAAATTCTTAAAATGAACAAGATGCTTGCTATTGATGTATTGATGTCTGTTTGTTTGTTTTAGTGTTGTTCATATGAGTGCAAGGTAAGCATATTTTCATTTTAAAGTTATAGATAAAAAGTTTTTTTTGCCATTGTATTGAGATCATAACAAATGCATGAACTTTATATGAATTCTTAGGCTCCCAGGGGATCTCAAGGGCCAGTGGGGGATCCTGGAGAAGCTGTGAGTAATGTGCCTTTAGATATCATCACACATTCTTATATTTTTAAAGCATTTTTTAAAATAAAAGTTGATACTAAAATATATATAAAAAATATATTACATTTTTGGGAGATTTAATAAAACAAAGTTTTATTTTCTCCCCAATTTATACGGCCAATTACCCAACCCCCTATCACTAGTGATGCCCCCAGGAACACCAGGAGGGTGAAGACTAGCACATGCCTCCTCCAACACACGTGAAGTCAGCCACTGCCTCTTTTTGATATACTGCTGATGCAGCATTGCCAATTAGCATGTGATGCGCTCGAAGGAAAGCGCAGTGACATGGTTCCGATACATCAGCTCACAGATGCAGCCTTGTGCTGATCAACATCACCCTTTGGAGAGATGTGGGAGAGAGCACCATCTACCCACCCAGAGAGAGAGCAAGGCCAAATGTGCTCTCTCAGGGCTCCGGTAGCCGATGGCAAGCTACATGAACAGGATTCGAACCGGCGATCTCCTGATCATAGTGGCAGCATACAAACTCACTCTGCAACCTGCACTTAATTCTAAACTCCAACCTAAATCTGCATCTCTTGTTCAATAGTCACTTACATTAAGAAATACACACGGGCAGATCAGAGCAAGTGAAATAATACCGTCCTCATCATTATTCTATAGTACTGTATCAGTACTACTACTGCATTAATGCTGAAGTTGATCCTTCAACACAATATTGCTAACTCTCAAATCTTGTTTAATTTACTTTGTAAGAGCTGTTACCATCTGGTCCTGCTTTGAATGTAAAGCATCTGCTGTGACATAAACAACCTGATAGGACCACCACTAAATCTGTAAATAAGCCGACTTATGCCTAAACACATGTGCTGGAGTCGTACGCTCTAACATAAAGCACAACCAGCTGGCTGTTTTAGGGCCTTCACTCTGGCCTCACAAAAGGCTTTAAATACCATAGCATAGATTTACCTTTTAAATCATGATTACATACAGTTTAATTAGGATATTTATTACTAATTAAATAAATAATGGCGGTAAAGTTGGGGATCACTTTAAAATTTTCTTGTTTTCAATAGAAACACACTTAAGATTATGAAATAAAGCAAATAAAGAGGACATGCAGACATTGTCAGAGTAAGAAATATTGATTTTAATTAAAATAATGACTGTGTACTTCATCAAAGAAGCCACCTTTTGCAGCAATTACAGTCTGGCAGACTCTAGGCATTCCAGCTGTCAACCTTTTGAGGTAATTTCATGTGATTTCACCCCGTGCTACCTGCAGCATGTCCCTCAACATGAATTGGCTTGATGCTTATGATAGTCTTTTTTCTTTAAGATCCTTTTCACTCTGTATAAATCTTCTATGTTACCAACTCCAAAGCATCCCAGAATATCACGCTGCCTCCACCATGCTTGACAGATGGCATTAAGCATTGGTCATGCATTGTTTCATTGGTCCTGCGCCTCACAAATGTTCTTCTGTTTGATCCAAAGACCTTAAACTTGGACTCATCTGTCCACAACACCATCTTCCAATCTTCCAGTGTCCAATATCATCGCAGTCTTTTCTTTTTATTGGCCAGAGTGAGGTATGGCTTTTTCTTGGCAATTCTGCCTTAAAGTTCAGCATCCTGTTTGACGGGTTCATTTAGTATAGCTGTCAGTTGACAGCCTGTGAGGCGTCTTCCTCTCAAACTGCACACTCTAAGATATTTATCTTCTTGCACAGTTGTGCATCAGGGCCTCCCACTCCTTTTCCTGTCCTTGTTAGAGCCAGTTTGTGTCACTCTTCAAAAGAAGTAGTTAACAGCATGGTAAGATATTTTTAGTTTCTTGGCAATATCTCGCATTGAGTAGCCTTCCTTCCTTAACACAACAATGGACTGACGGGTCTCTAAAGAAAGTTGTTTCTTTCTGGTCATTTTGAGCCTGTAAGCAAGACAACAACTGGTGATGCTTCAGATACTAAGCTAACCTAGAATGTTGTGCCCTCTTTTATGCTCACTTATTAGTATTATAACGTTTTTTTCAGCTGTACTGTGCATCACAAATGAGCATAGGGTGTCCTAACAACCAACTATCCCAATAACATTCTTAACTTGAATTGGCGGCCATACCAGGAGATTTAGGCAGAGTACTGAGAATTGCTGACAATAGGACTAAATGCAAAATAAGCCTCTATACAAAAATAGGCTTTATTTTTATTAAAATTTGTATTCTTTAAAAATAATCTGATACACTTAAATTAATTGTGGAATGGACAATATTGTTTGTGAATTGCATAAAAATGTGTTTTTCATTCAAAAAAAGGGAAATTTGCAAGTTATCCTAAACTTTTGGACAATAGTATGTCATGGAAAATTAAGAAAAAAGGACATAGCATGTAAATACCCTACCTATCAAAAATTTAGTACACCCAACTTTTTTTTGTGATAATGCCTTTTAAGACCATATTATAGCGATCAGACCGTGCAGTGTTGTCTAGATTCTGTGGTAAAGCGTGCAGTAATAGTCTGTGTAAACACTGCTTTTATACAAAGGGTGTTGGAACTGTAAAGTGAACTAGCCCGGGAAATTAATAGGAAAACTAGACAGAGAATTACATTTTATTGACACCTCGAGGCTTTCGTTTCAGCATTGCCCATTCTCATCTGGTAAACAGTGAGGGGTCTATACGCATTGTAAAGATCTCTGCCAGATGTTCTAACCACTGAAATTACAAATATGCTGTTTTGGTGCAAAGAGGCGAGAAAATGAAACCGCTGATTAAAATCTGATGTTATTCTTCCGAACTGATACTGACAGATTCTGCTTAGAAATATGTGGTCAGATATTTGGAATCACATTTTATCTTGACATATGAGATGAAAACAAAGCAACAGACCTCTGCCTTTCCTCTACAGGGAACTCCAGGAAGACAAGGGATGTCTGGGAGGCCAGGAGGACTGGGAGCAAAGGTGAACTGATTTGCACTGAAACATATCACACTTGTATACATAAAAGAGTATGGTCATTGAATGGATGGAAATGGAAGGCATTAAATGCATTAAAACCAGCTGCCTAATGTTGGTAATCATGTAGGTCCATTGTGCCACCAAAATCAGCTCTGAACTATCGAGACCTTGACCTTTGGATGCGTCCTGTTAGCGGCACACCCGGAACACCCCACAAGACCTGCCTAGTTTTTTGGAAGATGCTCTGGCCAAGTCGTCTAGCCATCACAGACATTTACTTCCACTTCTAATCGATACATAGTTTAGTATTTTTATTATTATTCAATATGTGCTGCACTAAATACAGTTACAGTTTTTCTCAGTCGATTTGGTACTTTTCTCAGATCAGAATTGAAGTTCTCAAAACAGTTAATTCAATCTCCACATCTACTTGTCACTTGTGCACATCATAATTTAATTTTTCATTGTGTTTCACATTTTGCAAATGTCTTTGTCATTATTGCTGATGTTCATGTGCAGCATTATCCACTGCTTATGTCGTGCTCATCAAAATGTAATGTACTGAATATCTATGCAATTGTCTTACCCACCAAAACATTTAGGCTTTAGGTGATTGCCTAGGTCATTACATGCAAAACTGCTGAACAGGTTATCATATTCTCTCAGGCATAATTTATACATTTCTATAAAACTGTGTTGGTAAAGTTGGTAAAATCCTGGTCTTACAGTGGCTGAAGCTGGTTGCCAGGTGCAGCCAAATATTAGAAGAACAACTGTGTCTTCGATTGTTCGAAAGCATTGCAAGAGATGATGTTCAGTGTAACGTGAATGAAAACATGTGGCCCAACAGAGAGGGGAGTCAGAATGCAAAAAAAGAAAGCAATAGAATTGTTTTGAATGTTTAAAGTTTCTAACTGTATAGTTTTTGCTTTGTGTTTTGTACAGAGTGCTGTCAAACAGTTGTCTGTCTTACCCAAATTTCTGTCAATTTTTTGTCAACAATTGGATTACAGTCCAATTTTTACTGTCATTCTCCCACATACAGTCTTGATGTTTTGTGTAAGTTTGTATTTTGTGTGTAACACATACAGTTTTAATTTATTTGATTTGAATCAAAAGCTTGTTTTTGATCCAAGTTGACATGAATATTTGCTTTTGAAGCAAAAACAAATCATTCTGAGTGAACTACGAGCTTTTGCAGGAATTTAATTTCATTTCATGTTTTGAGAAATCACTTGTTGTGATGCCAGTGTAAATCATGATGTGAGAAATGAACCAAATCGACTGAGAAAAACTGTAAACAGATCTAAATGCACTCTTTGTAATTAAATGTTTCGAAGGCTATATCCCATTTCACATGTTGCCCCTCTATTAAGCCCTGCCCCTGTGTTTTGTGCCTTCATACCTGGGAGTAATGTGTCCCAATTGTTGTTAGAACAGAGGGGTAGGGTAAAATATCAAGTGATATACTGGACTGCAGTGATAGATTGATAGATGTATACATAAATATATGAATACAAAATCTATACAAAGTGTGGAAGTAATCAGTCGTAGATTTGAGGTAGTGCAGTAAAAGAATATATTAAATTAAGTAGAGAAAATAACAAGTATCAGCAGATATGACAAAAACTAAACATAAATCTGTTTTGCAGTATTTAAGTTAGGTGTGTCCAGGAGTGCAAATGTACAGGATGTACAGTAAAGTGACAAGTGTCCAGGGGTGCAAATGAACAGTATATACAGTAATATGTCAAAAAAAGTCCCAGGGTGTAGATGTACATAAAACAAAGCTGAAAATATAATTAAACTAAATCTCTGGTCTTAGTAGAAGTATTCTTAGCTGTGTTGAATTGATCCCAATTCTAGGTGCACAGTGAGAAACCCATTGGGAAGGATAGTGTTTAAACAATATAAACAGTTTAAAGATGGTTAATTACTGGCAGAACGAACCTGTGCAGAGCTAAATGACCACAGCACCATTTTTGTTCTTTGTTTTGGTCTCAGGGAGCAACAGGAGACCCGGGGCCCTCAGGACACAGAGGCGACAAGGTTGTACTTATGATCAAATTAGCCTGAGCTACTTATATAGTACTTATATCTGGCTGTGTTTAACCAGCCTGTTTCTGTCTGCAGGGTGACCGAGGTCCCAATGGCGCGAGAGTGAGTTTTGTTGTTTTTTTTTCATTACATTAATCTAAGCTTTATTTAAAAACTAAAAATGCAATAAAATGCAAATGCAATAATGTATTTAACCATGTCATCACTATTTTATATCAGGGGCCAAGAGGACCACCTGGACAAAAGGTCTGTAATTTGTGTTTCTCAGTATCTGATTTAATGTTGTTTATTTTAACGTTAATTCATATTATATACCGTTTTTTTTTTTTTTTTGCACTATATGGTGCACTTAAAATCCTTTAAATATCCCAAAAATCATCAGTGCGCCTTATAATCTGGCAGGCCTTATATATGAATCCTACCCTACAGGTTGTAAGGAGCAGTAAAGCCACTCCGCTAAAGTACAGCGTTATACAGGAGTTTCAGTTGAGTTCTCCAGCACTAAGTCTGGAGCAGCATTAGCCATGAACCACGGTCAGCGCTATCTTATTCGCTGTTCAGATTCGAGTACTTCCGACTGTAGACTGCTGCTAACCCCTGCTAGCACTGCTGGAGCAGCATTAGCCGCTAATCGTGCTAAGTGCTAGCTCTATTGCCGATCAGAGGTGAGAATTATTAGACTGTAGCCTCCGCATCTCTTTGTACTAGGGCTGGGCAATATTAAAAAAAAAAAAGAGGACATTTTGATATACTTTCAATATACGAATTTGATTACAATTTTTTTTTTACTTAACATTACAACTGACAAAAAAGTTTTAAAAAGGTTTTATTCAGGTTTTTATTTTGTAAATGTGCCAAAATAGTAATAAACAGTGTCATTAAGAGCTATCAAATATGCAATTAATGTTTCTTTTACATTTATTGTCAAGGAAGTCAGAACCATGCAAGCACAATAAAACTTGTGTATAAAAGCAAAATAAAAAGAAAAAAATAATGCAGTTATTTTTAAACTGCCTTCAACCTTATCTATAAATACCTATGTAAGTTTGAATATCTATATTATGTATCTATACGCATTTTAAGGTGTAAATTGAAATTATATGTTAATATATTACACAATGTTTTTTTAATTAAAACAACGTATTATGGTCAGAAATGTACTGGCTCCTGTTTTTAAAATCTGATTAATAAAATAAATAAAAACACCCCCTGTTGTGTTGTGGGTTACCTGACCTGATTCAATGCTTAAAAATGCAGAAAAAAATATTTAATGTTATTATTTTTGGGGTCTATCCCCACTCAAAAATATGTGTATGACAAGAATACTTTTTTTTTTTTTTTTCGAAAAATGGGATTGCACCATGTTTATTTAAAAATGTTGTTGATTAAACTGAATACCATTTTTTTTTCTAAGTTTTAGAAATAGAAATATTCCACTTTTGGTTGGTTGAATGTGGCCCAGGTGAATTTGACAAAAACATTATTGCTGTTTCTCACAGTTGATTGTAACGAGAGGGTTAAGTTTTAATTCACCTTTATAACTCAGGAGACTGGGAGGCTCTATAAAGTACTATATAAAGACTCTGCTGGGATTTGAACTAATAATCCCTGTCTTTTAAAGATCAGGCACGGGATGGACAAATGTCTAAAGCTGTGGAATTTTATTATGTTTTTATTGTTATGCACTGCCTTGAATAAATTAATCTTTACATTTATTTATATAGTGTATATGTATTTTTATATAGATTAAAAGGATCCCCAGGAACCTCCTTATGATAGGACAGGAGGAAACAAAAAACAGTTGTCCTACAATATTAAAATAAAAAAATAATAATATTTAAATTTTTAAGTTAGTCGAATTAGCTCAAATTCCTGTGTAATATTTATTACTTTAATTATTTTCAAAGTGTACCTTTTTTAGAGGTACTAAATTCTTAACATGTCTGATTCCCATCACCAACACTACATTAACCCACAACATTCACTTTATTGTTGTTGTTCTTTTGATGCAGGGGGAGAAAGGAGTTGGAGGAAAAGATGGGAAGGATGGCCCCATGGTTTGTCTTTTTTGTCTCTTTTATTGTTTATTACACAGCACATAAAGCAAGTCCTTTGCTCTAAAACACTAGAAAATACACTAACCCAGCAGGAGTTAGCACAGATCCCAGAACCTTAGCCGAGGTTAATCAGTTAATTAGTCGCCTGCCTCAAGAAACACAACACAAAGACTTCCAGCATGCATCTAAGCGTATGGTCTACAGGTGGGGACTCATTAACCACATTTATAGCAAAGCATCAGAGAGCTGGAAGTTGTTGTGGGAACAGTCTTAACAAACCTAAATGATGTTTACTGGGTTTTATAGGGAAGGAAACCATATGTGGACTCTCTCCCTGAAGTGGTTTTGATGAAGTTCAAGGCCTGCACTTTGTTTATTATGGCATGCCTCATATCTAAAAAGTACTGGCGTGTTTAGATCATGCAAGGTTGAGATCTGCAGTAGAAGCGATGTGAAATGTTTGTATATAGCAGAATGTCAGTGCTATAGAAATGTATTGTATATTTTACTGTATATGATGACTTTCTGTACCATGTTGGAAACCCATTGGATGTTGAAAGACGAGGTGAGTAATACATTATGTCACTTTTTAGAAAAGAGACCATATGAAACCTTATAAGTTCTCCATACTACATTTCCTTCCTGGGCCTCAAACATCTGGCGGGCATAGAGCCAGATTTTAAACAAGTTCTCAACCATCTGATGCTTAGTTTAGTTTCTGTCCTCCCCAGAGAGAGCAGCTGTGTTCTGTTGTCTGTTTTAACAGTTTCACCCAATTAGCTGGGTCCTTGAACAGTGCTCTTCAAGTGACGGTCAAAAAGTCATGTGATGTAGTGGTGGGCAAACCACAGTCAAGTAAAAATATTGTTAAATAAAAGTGTCTCATTAAAAAAAAAGCATTTTGTAATAAATAATAAGGGCTCCAATAAATAAACTTTACTAGAAGACACATATAGCAGCTCAAACAACTTCAACCCCAATTAAAAAAAAAAAAAATAATAAGATGCTGTGTAAGATGTAAATAAAAACAGAAAGTTATGTTTTTTGAATCTCATAGACCCATGTTTTTTTTTTTCAATAGACCATATAACACATATCAGATGTTATAACTGAGACATTTTACCATGTAATGAAAAACTAATTCCTTGGAAAAACACTAAAACACTAATTCAAAAAAGTCTGGATGGATAAAAAAAAAAAAAAAACAGTAAAAGTATGTCATACTAATTAAAAACAGCTGCAATAAGAGCAATCTGCAACTAACTCACATGGCTGGGTATTAAAAGCACATTTCAAAGTGGCAGATTTCCTCTGTTGAAAGGTTCAAAAGATGTTCAGAGGTTCACCTCATCTGCAAGTAAAAATCTGTCTAAAAATTGTGGAACAATTTCAGGAAAACATCAAACTGTGATGAATTTGGATATCCCATCATTTACAATATATAATGTCTTCAAAAGATTCAGGGAATCTGGAGAAATCACTGTGCACAAGAGACTAGATTGATGGTTAATGTTCTATACTAGGTCGCAGGTTCGAACCCCCGCTCATAAAGCTTTGCCATCAAGCTGCCGGCGCTCAGAGGGAGCACAATTGGCCCTGCTCCCTCCGGGTGTGTAGATGGCGCTCTCTCCCCACATCACTCTTACGGTGATGTCTGCAGCACAGGGCATCTGTGAGCTGATGTATCAGAACTGAGCCGCTGCGCTTTCCTTCGAGCATGCTGGCTGCTCGGCAATGCTGCATCAGCAGCAGCTCGAAAAGAAGCAGTGGCTGACTTCACATGTATCGGAGGAAGCATGTGTTATGGGGCATCCTGGTGTGTTGGGGCATCACTGGTGATAGGGGGAGTCCCAATGAGTGGGTTGGGTAATTGGCCGTGTAAAATGTGGAAAAAATGGGAAAAATTCTAAATCAAATTAATTAAAAAAAAAAAAAATCTATACTAGAGATCTTCAGGCCCTCAGGTGGCACTGCAGTAAAAACAGACATGATTTTGTGCTGGAAATCACAGCATGGTCTCAGGAACACTTCCAGAAAGTCCTCAAGTGCAATTTAAAGCTGTATTATGCAAAGAAGAAGAAGCCATATATCTACACAATCCCGAAACGGTGCCTTTTTTCTTCTATTGTGAATAAATATTAGTCTATGAGAATTTCAAGTCATTCATTTGTTAAGAAATCAGTTGCTCCAGTTTTTATTAATGTTGTGGGCTACCAAAAATCTTAAAGAACGAGTGTAACCCCCCCCAATACCGGCGTTGTTGGGTTGTGTGAACTAATGATATCATCACACTTAATGAACAGACAGTTCGAAAACTGTGCCGTACTAGAAACTTTTTATTTATTTTACCATTTTTTGTGCAGAGGTTATTTTATAGCTACAGAGTGGTGCAACTCTCTAACTGCCATGGTAACTGAGTTTTAAAACGGAACCTTCAGAAATAAAGATTATTTAGGAGCAAATGCTTCTGTTGTGCAGAGAGGACTTTCTGGTCAATTATGAAGCATTTATCTGTATTCTTGATGTGGTGTCCACAAACATTTGGACATATTATATCATGATAATATTAAATCACAAGTTGCCCTGTGATTCCCAGCCCTTTACATTTACATTTTAATATATGGTAATGTAAGGTGGGCCTATGTAGTATTAGAAGTCTAGCCCAAAGACTCTTATTGGTGTAGGACAGGAATGAATCACCCAGGCTGGGAATTGAACCGCAGTCTCCCATACGATGTGGTGGTTAGCTCACTGGCAGGTGGTGGTGTTATCCATGGCGCCACACCAATCACAGTCCGTAGTTGTTGGCTACAGTCCACTGTGCTCAGGGCTCTGAAATAGGAAGGCATCCAGCATCTGATAGGGTTTTAACCTGCAGATGGGAATAAAGAGTAAACAAATTGAGAGGGAGGATCAAAAAGACTAAAAATCCGTTTGCTGCAGCTCACTTACTAATGTTTATGATTTGGCTCAACTTAAAATGTACTGCTGACCAAACTGAGATCAAAAACTAAAATGAGAGCCAGATGAAATTAACCCAAGAAAGGCTTTAATCAGAGGATTTAATCAGCTATTTATGAATTAATCATCATATAATATAATCATCGTTTAAAATGGCTCTGCCTTTAATTTATTTACAGTGATTGTTAATCATGAATTTATGCTTGTTTATCTGTGTTGTAACTTTAATAACATATGTTTCTTCATTAGTGAAAAAAAGTAGATTAAAGTATAACAACACCACATTATTAATCAGTATATTTAAATAGTGCTAAAATGGAACAACATGTTTGTACTTATTATACTTTAATTATATAAAAATAGTACAAAAGTCCTACTTAAATTGTGCTAAATGTACTTAGCTGTACTAAAGTAACATTTAAATATTCTACTTCATGTATGTAACCGCATATTTTAAATATGCTTACAGTAAAATTATGATACATTTAATGACAACTGTATCACTGTTACACACCAGGTACATTAGAAATGTACTAAGAATTGAAGTTAAATATATTTACCTTTGAGTAAAAATAGGCTTTTGTATCTGTGTAGGATACTTTGTTGGGTATAAAAACATATTTTAATATACTGTACTAGAATTTTTAGTGTTTTCATGTTACAAATGTACTTTTTTTAAATACATTTTATAAATGTAGTAATTTAATTTACATTCTAAAAAAAGTTACATGTTACATTGTACTTTAAGTGAATTACTGTAACAGTTGTTTTTAACACACTTTGCTAAAAATGTACAAAAGTATATTTGAAAAATATTTTAGAAGTATATTGAATTATATTTAACTAAAAGTTTACTTTATTTTTTTTTTAAATACACTATATTGTACTTTTTAAAAAGTATAATCAAAGTTTACTTTTTGAACATTTAATATTAATTCAAATAATATACTTTTTAATATTAATTCAAATTAATGTACTTTTAATATATTTTATGTAAGTACATAAATCTGTATATTTACAGCATCTGTAAATCTGTATATTTACAACATACTTATACATTTATTAATAGGTTTTGAGTACAATTAAGCATATTTTTTTCACCAGGGTTATTACTTGCCTTTATTCTGCATCAGCCTGTAGAAGCACATGATTGCCAAAGATTGTCAACCTGCTTTGTTTTATGTTCTCTGTTCAGGGGGAGCCAGGGATGTTTGGCTTGCCAGGGTGTAAAGGAGATGACGGAGATAATGTAAGTAAAGCCCTAATCATCATCATTATCATCATGAGCCACGGTCTTCTTATCTGAAATACTAATTTCCTGCTTTTCCTATTTATCATCTCTGTCTTTTAGTTTTTTAGTGTCCTCCTCCTTCCTGTTACACTAACTTCCTCTGTGACTCCCAGTTCTCATAATTTACCTCTAAGATGATTAAATAAGTGACTGAGTTCATCTAAAGCTTCACAGCAGGTTTGCCAGTCACATTGTTGGTCTTGATTTCATGTTTACATGCTTGACTTCACTCTCAATTTTTTATTTAGCTTTCATATTGAGGATTTCACATTTTTGAATGCATTATCACATTATTTCACACTCACATAGTTAATTTCATGTTTATGTCGTAACTTACACACATCCTTTTTTTTTGCACTATAAGGCGCACTATCAATGAACGTTTATTTTTGGGTTTATTTTTATACATAAGGCACATCAGATTATTAAGTGCATTACACTAGTGAGGAACAGGGATATTACCATGGTTTCCTTCTAATTCAGCAGGTCTCACCGCTGGGTGCTGGTGGCGGGGTAGGTTAACTAATTTAAGTAAAGCTAAGCTAAGTAAACAAAACTGTAATAATAATAAAAAAATATTTTAAAGTCAAATGAGCACTGGATGTTTACACAGATTTCTCTCCTAGAAACTGTTTATTTGGGTGAATAAAGCACTTCTGTTTATTTACAGTACGTTTAGATTTCCACACTTCCACTAAGGCTGGTTGCAGAAGCATTAGCATTAGCAGCTAACCACTAGTAAATGCTGCCCATCAGCGATACACTAAGAAATCCTGTGTGTTCTGGTAAAAGCCAGGGCGATATTAGTTAGTAGTTAGCTTGTTTTAACACGGTAAATATGCAGGCTACAGTTCGATATATTCACCTCTGAAAGGTGAAAGGGCTAGCGCTTAGCACAATTAGCGGCTAATGCTGATACTATTCCAGCAGTGCTAGCTGGTGTTAGCAGCAGACTACAGTGCAATAATATTATATTCACCTCTGAACAACAAAAGAGCTAGCACTTAGCGCAGTTAGCGGCTTATGGTAAAGCTGCTCCAGTCTCTGTGCTGGAGAACTAAACTGAAAGTCCTGTATAACACTGTTATAGTGCTGAAAAATGGTACATTGTTGATTAATCACCCAACATTACTGATTTTACTCTCACACTGTTGATTTTACACTTTCACGTTGTTCATTTAACATTTACATTGTTCATTTAACATTCACATTGTTGATTTTACACTTTCACATTGTTCATTTAACATTTACATTGTTCATTTAACATTCACATTGTTGATTTTACACTTTCACGTTGTTCATTTAACATTTACATTGTTCATTTAACATTCACATCGTTGATTTTACACTTTCACATTGTTGATTTAACTTATTGATGATGCTATATAAAGCAGGGTTAATTTAGCTCTCGTGTTGCTGATTTAAAATTTACATTGTTAATTTTATCTTTATATTATAGATTTTAGCAATTGTGTTATGTGTAAAAAGCATGCTCTTACATGGACAATAATTTCAATATGTTTTTCTGTACTTTATTAAAGAACAGAAAAACCATTTACAGCAAGCTTAAAAGAAGAAAGCTGTTGGGAAATACTTTAAGCGTTGTACTTTAAGTTGTAATGGAAACCAGCAGGATCCTGAAGCTAATCAAATATTCAGTACAGATGAAGCAGATAAAGATTAGGGTAAAAAATGCTTAAGTGTTGCTTTATTGACCCACTATACAGTTTTTTCAGTTCATCTATATTTTTTTAAGCTGAAAATCAGCCAAGCACCATACAGTAAGAGGATATACTAAAATGGTGTTTGTGTTCTTATCTGCTGCTGTGTGTGAGAACCAGAGCCATAAACTGTAATTCCTAACCTGCAGATCATTCCCAGCACCTCTCTTCACTGAGTCAAAGCCAGTTTCTCAAATGTCTCGATTCGACAATTCCCAGATAACCCATTTCCTGCCCTCCTCCTCCAACAAAACATGCTTTCAATTAATGCACCATTCTCACTGCCTTAAGCTCTCTGTCTCTGCTGCATCTACACTGATCTATGGAGGACTTTGAAGAAAGGCTTTCAAACAGAACTGCTTTTTGGGCGTTTTCTTTTAAATAATTACTGATTTGATTAATAGAACTATCAATTAATGCCATAAATAAGTACATTAATTAAAAGTCATTGTATGAAATCAAATTGCATTTAAACATGAAGACTTATTTGATCAATAAAAGGTTTTTCTCCAGCCATATTGCATAACTAATTCAACTCCTTTTTTAAATTACAATTTTTAATTGGGAGGATTTAAATCTTACCCATTCATATCTTACACTGCACACATTTTTTACCTTGTGCAAAAAAAAAATGCGCAAATTTACCCAATTGTTTTCTTGATAACTCAATTTCTTAGCCTTTTGTTACATTTTTTTGCTTGGTAAAAAAAATTCATACATTTTCTATGTTGGATTTTTTTACAGTGTATGTGTAGCATTGACCTTTAGCATTTTAAAATACAGCTCTGGAAAAAAAACAATTTGACCATTTAAAAAATATCCAAAAGCAGTGTGTAAGACTGGTGGAGGAGAATATGCCAAGATACATAAAAACTGTGATTAAAAGTTATCCAAAAGCAGTGTGTAAGACTGGTGGATGAGAACAGGCCAAGATACATAAAAATGTGATTAAAAACCAGGGTTATTCCACCAAATATTGATTTCTGGACTCTTAAAACTTTATGAATATGAACTTGTTTTCTTTGCATTACACAGTTGCACCACTGACTGAAAACCACCTAGACAACAGTCAACCATCAGACGGTTATTGCCATCTAAACAAAATAGGCATTTCTCATGCATTCAGTGCTGGTACACCCCTGCTCATTACACACACACACAAGGACACACAGCACTGCACAAACCCATTCTTTACATCAGCAATAAACAGAATACAAAATTCAACAACATTGCTGTTTCCTGTAAATTACTTGCTTGCACACCTTCACAGCGTGAACACACAGGTCACTTTCCTCTGCTGAGAAACGCAGAACCGTTGCACAATTAAAATAGCAGTTTTCCAAAGTCAGTGCACATGTGGTTCTTAAAGATAATGAGCAATGACATGATGATTAGTTTGTTTAATGTTGCACCCAATACTCACCATTGATTAATTAAGAGTATTAGTACATGCCTTTTGCACGTTTTGAGCAGTGCAAGGTGTACTTTTCCCATCGCTACAATAGACAGAGACAAAGACACACTGACACGCCCTAAATCAAGCTGTACGGTGCGTGATTGATGGCTTGCTTATAGATTGCTAAAATAGGGCCCCATAACCCATATAGCAACGAATAAATGTATTCAGTTTTTGATATATGTGACAAAATAAAGATGAGCTCTGCTATAATTAGCTGGTTTGCATCATTGTGACAGATTATAAGTTGAATTTACTTAAAAAAGTTAAGTAATGGGTTATGAAAACTTAAGTAAGCATAACTTAGAACATCAGTTTATTACAACTAAAGGGGAAGTTGATTTAACTTTTTTTTAATTTTGATATTCTGTAAGAGCGGATTTGAGTTTACTTAACTTTTTTAAGGCAGCCGGTTTGCTTAAATGTTTTAAGGAATGGGGAATTAAAACTTAAGTTAGCATAAATTAAAACATCAAGTTATTACAACTAAAGGGGAACTTGATTTGGGGGAATCACTACACACTGATGGTGAGTGACTGTCAGAAACTGATAGACACATTCAGTATGCAAATAGATTGTGACAGAAGCCAATGGAAAACAAGCTGTTAATGGAATCAGACTAAACTCAGTTATTATAAGTTGGTTTCAAAGATCTCAAAGATCTCAGTTTGAATGTATAATGTGTGCCCACAAATGTTCAACTAACTCAAAATAGTTGAGTATTGTTGAGAAATATCCAATTTTATGTAAAACAGATTTAAATCATTTGAGTTCAAACTACTTCTGGGTTTACAGTGTGGCAACATAGAATAACATAAAGCCTTTTTTAAGGATTTAAGAATTTCAGCAACTTTCTTAAGCTTATTTTGTGACTCAGTGGAGAAGAAAGTCTGGCCACATTAAGAGCCTTTGCTAAACACACCTATAATCTTTGGTTGCCTATCCTTAAAGATAAATAACTGGTGCACAGACAGCTTGGAAATATAAGGAAAACGTGTCTGCAGAAATCCAGAGTCAACTTTAGATGTTGAGGATCTAAACACATCTCCAGTGTGATTAGAGGAGATTTATTTGTAGATCTTTCTTCTGGTAAATTGTTTAGACTTAAACCATTTGCTCTTTGGAACACCAATTCTGTAGTGAACAGACGTGAATGTGAAGGTGGTTGTTTCTATGTTAGCATACACATAGCACAATGGCTGATCCTAGATTGAGGCAGTTACTTCAAAGAGAGACGTTTTGGATTTATACCCTTAAAAAAGGGCTCACAAAAATCCTGCTTCTGCAGAACTGCCATCCTGCAGATTACACCTTCATCCCAAATCTAACTCACCCCATTCAGCTGATCAAGCACTGCTGGAGGCAGTAATTACATGGAGCTGGGATTGATTAGTAGTATGAGCTTAACTCTTTTGGAAGGTCACTCTTTGGGAACAGGGTTGGTGACCCCTGCCTTAAACCTTTCAGAGCTGAATTATCTTCAGTGATGGAAAAAAAATGTAAGAATGCTGTTTTCTGTCTGAAATGCATGGAAAATAAGACTCTAATATTCTACTATATAATCTATATTGCAAATACATCAAATTTGTCACGTCCTGGCCCTGTTCTGTGTCTGTCCTGTTCTGTTTTTGTGTTTTTACTGCCCTCCTGCTCGTTTTTTCCGTGTCTCCACCTTCAATGTTTTCACCTGTTTTTCATCCATAGCTCCGCACCCTCGTTACCTTTCCCCAGGTGTTCCCTGTTTCTTTTGCTGCCTTGTGTGTTTCCTTTGTCGGTTCTTGTCTGTGTTTGCATCATTTCAGGTTGCGTTTATTTCCTTTTGTACTCAGTGTTTCTTTGTTCTTCATGTTTTTGGTTTATTGCTTGTTTTCTTAATTTTTAAATAAATATACTCGCATTTGGGTACTCCTCCACATCCTCTCCCTGCTCCACACCGATAACAAATAAACTAAAATATTTTTTGTATTATTATTTCCATTGCATTGGAAGCCTGTGTGTAACATTTTTTTAAATTTCATATTGACCTTTTTATTTCATAAACCATCCCTAAACATAAAAAAAAAACATCACATTAAATTTCTAAATCACATTAAATTAGTAGAAAATTAGCTGTTACGTCAATGCCTCAATGGCTCTAGTACTACTATTTTTCCAGTGCAATGCGCACCAAAGGGAAAAGTTACTGTTTGATTGGTTTATATGGTTTATATGGTTCATTGGCTGGTTCATGGTCTATTCTGATGGACAACAGCTCTCAAACAGTGTTATGTGCAACAAAACATTTAAAATAAAGAAAATGCATGTCAATTGTAATGGATGCAGGGTCTGAAATATGTTAAAGCTATGGAACCCTCTGGTTTGGATGAGAATATTGATTTTTCTCAATTTTATGAGAATGACTCCAGGGACAAGGTTGCAAAAAAAATACAGTACCACTTTTTTTTTGAGTGGTCCTTTGTAAGTGTTTAATTGTCATGGTGACCAAACACAAGACAGACATGCGCGGATACCAAATACAAAATTTATTAAGTAAGGGGTTAAACTTATAGGAATAGTCAGGGACAGGCAGGATCAGTAACCAAAGGGCAGCATAAACAAACAACATACCAGAATGAGCAAGCAAAGAGGTCATACACAGGAAAAAGGGTGGTCAAAAGAACAAAACCGGTCGGCAACGAGTAGGCTAAGTAACAAGAAATGGCTAGGCAAAAAGGGGTTGTCAGAGGTACAAAAAGAGGTTGATAACAAATGGTCAATAAATAAAAGAAATGCAAGGTAGAAGAGCTATGAAATATATTCAAAACCGGGAAACAGAGGAGCTGAAACGGGGGCTATTTATACACAGGAAGACACATTATCTTGTGTATGTAAATGGATTGCACAGCTTGTAGTCCCTACTTTGAGTTGTGTCTGTGCCCCTGATTGCCTTAATGTTTGCTTTTCCTACTTTTCATGATGAATTCTAATTTAATTAAGAAACATAAATGGTTTTAAATTAAATTAAATTTTATTTGAATCCAAAAACAAGAATCAACCTGGATTTATTGTACCTAATGTGGAATGTTTTACATGCTTTTAGCATTAGAAGAATTTACACTTGAATTATAAGAATTTTACATTAAACTGTGATTTAACTCTAACAGGGGCTGCCTGGAGCTCCTGGACTAAGAGGAGACCCAGGTGCTTATGGTGTGCCTGGGCCGAAGGTAAACCTCAGCAGCAGCGTATTTTTGTAAAATGTGCTTTTAAAATGGTCTTCTAAGCCTTTTGATTTTTTTTCAAAGAATGTTAACAATTATTTCTACTTGTCTAAAGGGGGAATCTGGACCTCCGGGAGAGCCAGGTCTGCCAGGACTATCTGGGCTGAATGGAGCAAAGGTATTATCTGTTTATCAGTAAATGTTGTCTTGGGACTTGATAGAACAAACATAAGCCCTAAATATGGCTAGCTATTATCATTGATGTAAAGTTTTTTTTTTTTTTTTAAGTATACATGTCCATGAATCTATTACCAAATTTATCGCACTATAATGCGCACATAGAATTCCTTTAATTTTCCCAAAAATCATCAGTGCACCTTATAATCCTGCTAGCACTGCTGGAGCAGCATTAGCATTAGCCAGTAACTGCGCTAATTGTTAGCTCTTTCGCCGCTCAGAGGTGAGAATATATCGCACTGTAGTCTGCGCATTTACCATGTAGCCACAAGCTACATCTGACAAACTGCTAATATTGCCAATATCCAAAGAAACAGTTTTCAGGAGAGAAATCTGTGTAGATTAACATCCAGTGTTCGTTTGACCTTAAAAGATATATTTTTTAATGAATTACAGTTTTTTTATTTACTTAATTTAGCTTTACTTAACTTACGCCTTATGTATGAAAATCAACCAGAAAATAGACGTTCATTGATAGTGCTCCTTATAATCCTGTGCGCCTTATAGTGCAAAACAGTATAGCCTTATAGTACATTTAAAACGGATAAGATGGTATTAAATTAAGCCTTGATTGTTAAAGGGGGAGTCTGGAAGACCAGGAGCAGAAGGGAACAGAGGAGACAGAGGTGATGAGGTTAGTATCACACACAGCACACAGACAAAATCTACATTCAGTTAAACAGAATGTTTTATTTTAACAGTCCAGTGAATTATTTCTATTTAATGATGGACTTTATAGAACTAGTCTTTTTACAGAGTAAAACTATAGAAGTGTTTATTATAGTATTTACACACATCAAGCGTAACATTTTTACCACATCCTTGTTTCTACACCCATTATCTATTTAAAAGAGCACTTCATAGTTGTATCTGTTTCTCTGCATACTTTATTATTATTCTCCTTTCACCCTGTTCTTCAGTAGTCAGGATCCCTCAGGACCACCACAATGCAGCTATTTTTGGGTGGTGGGTCATTCTCAGCACTGCATTGACACTGACATGGTGGTGGTGTGTTACTGTGTTTTACTGTGTGGTGGATCAGAGGCAGGGGATCGCAATTTACTGCATAAACTTTTTAACTAAATCAATGTTGTTCTTCATTACTACTACTTTATAACACTGAAAATGCAAACTTTGGGACTCAAAAATGTCTTTGATTTATTTTAACCACGAAATCTGACCAGATATTTGATTTGTGATTTGCTCCACCTTCAGCATAACAATTTCACATTTATTCCAATTTAGTTCGAAACACTTCAGCACCTCTTCTAAATATATTCATAAATAATCATCATAAGAAAAGACAAAAGAGGCTGAGTTGCTTTCTTAAACCCCTCAACAACAACAACAACAACAACAACAACAACAAAATGCTCAGATTAGGGAGACCTTTCACAATCCCTTATTTAAGGAAGCCTCGCTCCTGATATATTTAAGAAGCCCCATAAAAGTTGAGAGCGTCGATAAATCACATATAAAATCATTAAAATAAACATTAATTAATATTTATCACTTTTTTGTGCCATATAAACTTAATATACATATTTATTGTGTGATATTAGAGTATAATGTGTGACTTTTTATGAAGAACAAAATAAAAGCTTTTATATAATTTGGAAAAGTTGTTATAAACCTAAAACAGCCTTATTTATTTAAAAACAAATGTCAGTTCAGGAAGGAGTACAGTCCTTCTTATTTATGTACATACAGTAGATGCAGGGTCTATAATTAATCGCAATACAGAAATATATCTGGCTTAATATTTTCTGTATTCAAGGTGTAGATATGCATATATTTTTTGAAATACATCTGAAAACTAAATTTAAATTTCGAACTTCAAAATTCTGAACTTTCTGATCCATTCATGCATCTGATTAAATTTTCTTGTTTATCCAAATAATTCTAATTTATTTAAATCATTATATATTATTTTTAAACACACACACACATTATAATAATTTATTTAATTCCTTTTTTAATGTCAGTCAAGCTCTTGTTTATTTATATTTGCTTTTTTTTATTTTTAAAAAAATCACATTTTCTCTCCAATTTACATGGCTAATTACCCAACCCACTCATTTACACTCCCCCTATCACTACTGATGCCCCAACACACCAGGAGGGTGAAGACTAGCGCTTGCCTTCTCTGATACATGTGAAGTCAGCCACCACCTATTTTTGAACTGCTACTGATGGAGTATTGCCAAGTAGCATCACAGCGCACTCAGAGGAAAGCACATATATATATATATATATAAGCTATAATATATATATATATATATATATATATATATATATATATATATATATATATATATATATATATATATATATATATATATATATACACATTTTATTTTAGCTATAGAGGAGTAAGCCACGAATTAAAAGCTAATACAAAAAAGCTGGGTGTAATTCAGTCTTTTACTTCCTCACAACTCGAAGTAACATCTGCAGAAGTACAGCCAGCATGGATTCTGTGGAGTTCTGCTAAAGCACTGCCGGACTGTCTGGACTGTGAAGTCAGACGCTCGAATTTGTTTTGGAAATAATTCAGTATAATGGTTCATTCAATCCAAATGGGACTCGGGTTTCAGTGGAATTGTAATAAGTGGAGTTATCTTTTTAATTTCCTAACCCAATAATGGACTTTTTTTTGGAATTACTTTAAATCTGGAGGCCTAGGGATATTACATCAGCCCTTTTTCAGGGGATTATTAGGAATATCGGATTCCTCCTCTAGTTAAACAGCTCTTGCTGTAGCAGAGCGTTTTATCATGGGCAAATGGCCATTTTTAGGCTATTCAGGAAGTGGGTGTTGAGCATATTTTCGTGTGAGTATGGCCTAAGGGTCCCTTTTTTCCTACTTTGGAATGGTCAGCACATATCAGCCCTAACATTGAAACCACCTGCCTAATATTGCATGGATTCCTTACACAATATTGAAAAAGTACAAAAAAGGGAAAAAAGAAGTGAAGTAAATTGAAGACCGTTGATTATATTTTTCAAATGGCACATACTGGATAGAATATATTTGGCACCAAGTAAACAGTCAGGTCAGGTGTCATGTGTATGCAGTTAATTTTGTGCCAAAAGTTTTACACTAAATAATTCAAAGCAAAAAGTATAGAATAAATATTTGTTTTGTGGATTTTTTTTTTTTTTGCTAATGACTTTTGCTTTTTTGGAATCTCTCATTTGCCTCTGTTCCCTTTTGGCGCAGTTTTCATGGGCCTTTAAGAGAAGGCGTTCATATTGGCTCTCCATTGGTCACCTCAATGTATCTATACCCAACCTGTCAGCTTAACACATTTCCAAACATTATGATTATAAAGGTGTATGGATTGTATTTATATTCGTTTTTGGTAATCCAAATCCAGAAATTAAAAATCTACCTCAGGGGGATTTTTGTTTCAACTGCCTGGGCAACACTGGTTGAACTCTATTTAAGTATAAGTGATTTTATGCACCTGCCTAATTTTGTTTAAATAATTACTGCACACCTTCTGTAAATCCTATAAACTTTCATAAATTTCATTTCTTAAAGATGACTGTGTTCGTCTGCTATATAATATATATTTTACTGGAATTGTTGATCAGGTGTGCCCAAACTATCTTATACCAGTAGTGTTTAATATCTGACTAAAGGGAGGTATAAAAAGGGCTCATTATGCAAGTTTGTTCTGAATATTTAACTTCTCCCTCTTTCTCTGAAGTCAAAGGGGCCAGAAGGGGGCTTGCGTAGGCATGATGGACGATTCAGTGCATGTTTGTTATGTAAAGGCCTTTGGAATGCAGTTGAACATGATTGCAGTGGGGACTGTTTCCTTAGAGTCCATATTGCTTTTATCATAGTTGTAGAGCATGTAATCAATGAGCTCATCCAGAAAGTTCATCCGAAGAGTTAATTTACAGAACATATGTTCAATGTACTTCAGTTATATATAAATCAAACTTTTAGTGAAGTCAAATGTTAGTGTTTGTGCTTAACCCTATGGATGGATTACTCTTTCTAAAAACAGCGATAACGTCTCAGTGAGATAAAGCTTCTACAAGAAACCCATTGAGAAAAACACCTAAAAAAGTGAGATCTCCTTCTCCAACTATATTTCAGTATGATGTTTCAAATCAAATAATATCAGTAAATGACTCAAAAGTGTCCACAGAAAAAGTGAGAAACTACCTGCTTTACTCAAACTAAACCTAGGTATGGTGTGCACACTATTTTATATTGTTTTTATTTTACTTGCACATTTTTAATAAGTAGTTATTTTGCACTGATCATATTTATTTATTTATACTAATAAGTTTAAATTTTTGTATATAGTTTTCTTTGTGTCCTGATTTAAATATTGAAAGGCATAGGCTGCTCTGAGTGTCAGATTTTTAGCTTTTACCTACATGTATTCTAGAGGTGTGATTATTAAGAAAAATAAGTCCGTCTGATGCTCTTCATGTATTTTGTCAAAGTAATAATTAATAAGCCATGTAATGAAGTATTATTATCAATATTCTTATGCTTTGAACTCCTTCATAAACACTCTAGTCTAACCATTTTTGAAAATATATCATAGGTGTGAATATATTTAAAGTCTATATACACTCAAAAATAAGTACAAAAAATAAAAATAAAGAAACAGGCCAAAATTTGGACCAAAACATGATCAGTTACAGGAAAATATAACAAGTCTGCTTCCTTTTACATTTTAAATGATTATATTTTTTAACAGTCGTATGGCTTCTGGAGTAAAAGAGATCAGGGCATGTGTCTGTCTCATATAATTACTGTGTTATAAGAACTAAAAAAGCAACTGACAAAAACAGAGAAAAAACACACCAAATCAGCCTAGAGTTCAAAGGGTTAAGAACAGTGTTCCTCCCATTGCTGCAGTGGTATGATGATGTCATCTTCCAAAAGTTTTTTTTTCTCTTTTTGTAGGGTGACTTTGGCAGCACAGGACCTCCCGGCACACTGGTATGTATTTTTAGATTTTACCTGAGGGGATGGGTGAAAAAAAAATACCCTACTGATTCAGCTGTCAAATAAATCCTATACTTTCCACTAGCCAAAATAAACAAAACAAAAACTATGTTTTCACAGGAAGCTTCATATCAAAGCATATCTAATTATATCTAATCTGATTCATGCTTGAGTGCAGTTCATTCTTTCCACTGCACAGAGACTGACAGCTTTATCTATTCTCTAAACACTAATGTAAAGAATAAAGCAGACGTCCCTGTTTACACTGGTGTTAAACCTCATTTCTCAGGGTGTGAGAGGAGAGCGAGGACTCCGGGGGCCTCCAGGACTGCGTGGAGTTCAGGGGGAGAAGGTAAACTCATGCTGTAGATTGAGCTCCCTATATGGTAGTGTGTACAGTATTTCAGCACAGTGATGTTTAATGCTGCTGCATTGTCTCTCCTCCTCCCCCCACACACACACACCCCTGTTCCTCCCCAGGGGGATGCAGGCCCTGTTGGGGCTGAAGGACATGAGGGGCTGGCTGGAGATGTAGGCTCAGCGGTGAGTCCTCCACTGTAGAGTTTGGATCTGTTGACATGTTTTGATATGTACTCCTCTGCTCACATTCAGTTAGTTTGTGTTTTCTTCGACAGGGTCTCCGTGGAGTCTCTGGGCTTAAGGGACATAAAGGAGAGCCAGGCCAAACTGGAACTGAGGTATAACACAATGATAAAAATGTACTAAATATATATATATATATATATATATATATATATATATATATATATATATATATATATACTAGTTATATTTATAGACATTTAATTATAGGTATATGTCAGAGTAAAACGAACATTGCTGTTTTATTCTGTAAACTATGTAAAAATACATATGCAGAGCTTTCAGACCTCAAATAATGCAAAGAAAACAAGTTCATATTCATAAAGTTTTAAGAGTTCAGAAATCAGTATTTGGTGGAATAACCCTGTTTTTAATCACAGTTTCCATGTATCTCGGCATGTTCTCCTCCACCAGTCTTCCACACTGATTTTAGAGAACTTTATGCCACTCCTGGAGATCATCCATCTTCCTCTTGATTATATTCCAGAGGTTTTCAATTTGTTGAACCCTTGTGTGGTGTTCGGGTCTGTGGAACCCGTTTTTGTATCAAATGATACAAAAAAAAAATGTTCTAACTCAAACTCATTGGCATTGGCTCATTTTTTGTGAAAAACATATATCAAAACACATTTTCGATAAACACACACTGTACACCCCCCCCCCCCCACACACACACACATTTATATTACATACAGTATGTTTGGCCAAGGGCTAATAAACATTGCTTCATTTGTAAATTTGAAACTAAACAAATTTTCTACTCATATCTTGAGTTTAATTCATTTTCTTTTACATTTTATTAAAAAACTAATAAAAAAAGAGTAGCACTTTTTGAAAGAAATGTAACATAAGAAAGGTAAAGGGCAAATATTAACCATGTAAGCTGTTTATATTGCTTGCAATTTAGGTGAAGAAAGCATGTGTAAAGCATTTTAATGTAAAATTGCTTAATTTTGCTGAATTAAATACAAGTAACAAAGTAAACGAGTAACAAAAATATGAACACCACACAAGGGTTAAATCAAAGAAACTCATCATTTTTTGTGGTCTCTGAAGAAATAAGACCAGACTTGGAGCACACAAAACTAACAAATATACTATGGATACAGAAATACAAAATATTTGACAAGAAACACTGAAACAAAGGGGCTTACATACACAAATAGGTTGAGGAACACCTTGGACGGTAACTAGGGGGCGGGATAACAAACATGACTTGTCATATTGTCAATGAAGGCCCAAATGGATGTAAGCTGGGTGCTGACTAAACATTATTTCCACATTTTGTTAGTTTATTTTAGACTCTCAACATTTAATAAAAGCTTTTAGATCACATACAGAGGTTGGACAATGAAACTGAAACACCTGTCATTTTAGTGTAGGAGGTTTCATGGCTAAATGGGAGCAGCCTGGTGGACAATCTTCATTAATTGCACATTATTGCACCAGTAAGAGCAGAGTGTGAAGGTTTAATTAGCAGGGTAAGAGCACAGTTCTGCTCAAAATATTGCAATGCACACAACATTATGGGTGACATACCAGAGTTCAAAAGAGGACAAACTGTTGGTGCATGTCTTGCTGGCGCATCTGTGACCAAGACAGCAAGTTTTTTTGATGTATCAAGAGCCACGGTATCCAGGGTAATGTCAGCATTCCACCAAGAAGGACCAACCACATCCAACAGGATTAACTGTGGACGCTGTAAGAGGAAGCTGTCTGAAAGAGATGTTCGGGTGCTAACCCGGATTGTATCCAAAAAACATAAAACCACAGCTGCCCAAATCATGACAGAATTCAATGTGCAACTCGACTCTCCTGTTTCCACCATAAATTATTGTAGTCTAAAACCAGGTGTTTCAGTTTTATTGTCCAACCCCTGTACATTCTAAAAAATTACAATTGTAATGTAACATGTCCGTATACACTATGCATATACTATTATAAAATTGTTACACCCACATTTCATACCTAGCATGAGAAAAATCGGCATTTATATTTTCTAATTGACAAATCAGACAATATTTACAGTCTGTTTTAATGATAATCAAGACAGACTGGTAATACCAAGTCCTTCAGGATCTACCTTAATGCCCAAAGTTGTTAAAGTTTTTCAGGTAATGCTTGTGCTTTGCAAAAATGCAGTGTAGGCGTAAAAAGGCTCTGACTCATAGAGCAGGATTGCTATTAGATTACATTCTCATACTGGGACTGCTGTTCACACACCATATTAGGTGGGTAGAGGGTTTGACTCATGAAAGGCTAGACTAAGCATTGTATTAAGTGTGTGTGTGTGTGTGTATGTATGTGTGTGTGTGTGTATGTATGTGTGTGTGTGTGTGTGTGTGTGTGTGTGTGTGTGTGTGTGTGTGAATAGACCATTTTGCTTGACTGGTTTTCTGCAAAAATGCAAGAATGGCTAAATGTTCCCTTTTAGGATATTTGAGGAGATTTTTTTTTTTACATTTGAAGAGAGAAACAGAAACAGAGAGCGGTCCTTAAGTGTGTTGGTCTAAGCTGTTTTTCTGTCTTCACAAAAATAGAACAGTATACACATGGCTCAAATTTAATAATGGGATTAGTATGTGTGTGACAGTTCCATTCAGCTTTTAGACTGGTTCCACTAACATAGATGTGGCTGTGCCATGGGTCTGTTGGGCCCTACGCCTCCCCAAACACTAAAATTTTCCTAAAATGTCCATTATGACTATAATGTTATATTAAAATATAAATGTTGAAAAATGTTGGATGCTGTAGTCCACCTGTGTCAGCTGCATATATGCCCATTGAAAATAAATGCATTTTAGAACAATGTAAATACAGTATATTAAAGAAGCTTTATTGGGTGATTTTGCTTGAGTTCTCTTGAGTCTCTTGAGCCAGAGATTATCTTTATATCAGGCTACACACGTCTGCTATGATCTTTCTGGAGTGTAATGTGACGTGTGCAGGTGTGATGGATCACATATAAACCAATAGGGTGTTGGAATGGAATATAATTATACTTCTCACCCAACCACAATCAAATTTACTCTATCTGGATGGAGAGATTTATCTGGATAGTTTTTTGTTTTGTTTAAATGATAAGAAGCCGGAATAAAAACAAGCTGAAATGAAATAGGATTAACAAGTCTATTTTAAAAATTTAAGGTAAGGTAAAGTAGAAAGGTGTCACACCCTTGCCCTGTTTTCCTTGTGTTTCTGGTCTCCCAGTGTTTCCCAGTTCCTGACAAAAGTTCAGATAACTGGGTGAAAACATGAGGAGTAAAGTAAAAGGAGTAAAAAGTTGTCTGAAAAAGAATTACTCCAGCAAGGTTAGATAACCAAAGTTTTTTCTTACGTAAGGTAAAAAAAAGCTAAAAAAAAATATTTTTAAGTTTTTAAGTTAATTATTTATAAGTATAAATAACCAATATTTCTATTGAAATAAGGTAAAAAAAAAAAGTCTGAATGTTACATCCTTGTTTACCCTGTTTCCTGTCGTTTCCCTTCTGTGTTTCCCTGTTTGTTTACCTTTCCTCCTCCGTGCCTGTCATTCCCCCCACGTGGTCCTTTGTATTCCTGTGTTCCTCCGGGTCTCCACCTTAACTGTTTTCACAGTTCTGTGTTATTTTGTAGCCCCGCCCCCTCATTACCAGTCCCCAGGTGATCCCTGTTTTATTTCCCACCTTGTGTGTGTGTGTTTATTTAAGCCTGTGTCTTCAGTTTTAGTTTGTCGATTGTTGTACGCTTATTGTTGGTTTCGGTTGTGTTTATGTTCTGTTGTGCTCTGAGTTGTCGCTTTTGGTTTATTGTTTTTTTTTTTTTTCTGTTTAAAAAAAAAATTACTTGCATTTGTGTGCCCTCTCCGCATCCTTTCCTGCAGCAGCCGTGACATTGAAAAAAATTACTCCAGTTAAGTATAGATAACCAAAATTTCTTCTTAAGTAAGGTAGTTAAGTGTTTGTGAAAGCAACATGGCAACAGTGCAACAAGCAAAAAATTCAAGTTAAGATTTGATTAACTTTCTGTAAGTTAAGTATGATGCAGTATATTGACATTCTATTCTAACTGGCCTAAACATTTTACGAACCAATCGTCGGAACAGTGTTCAAAGGTCCCTACCTTCTGTTCTGTGAACATTTAATACCTTCATTTAGAAACCTTCATTTAGTGTGGTCCTGAACATGGAAGAAATGGTTACATCCACTGTTTTGTAGAAAAATAAAGCATGGAAGAAAGTAGCAGATGGCTCAGTAAGATATGTAGATTGCTAGATTATCCAGCGTGCTAACCGGCCAGCCAAGTCGATAAAAGCCCTCACACAACAGCGCAGACAGCCTTTAATACACCCACAAGAGAAAAACTTAGAAGCAACATTAGCAACTTTTTACCTGCTAGTGAAAATGCAGCATAAAGCTCTGATCCTAGAATCATCCCCAGATTTCCCCCTTTGATGTCCTGCAACCCTAATAAACTGTATATTTTACCAAATCTGAAAACCTTAAAACAATGTACCAAACTATGGTAGCACAGTAAATGAACATATTGTAAGTAGAACATATTGTTAGAAATGTTGTATGCATGCGTTGGTTTTCATTAAAGATCCTCTTTTTCAGGGTGTTAAGGGTTTAAAAGGACCACAAGGATCCCCTGGAGATCCAGGTCCACCTGGTGTGAGAGTGAGTATTTTTAAGTAGTGAAATTTAAGTATTCTAGAGATGTGTGTGTTTGTTGTTAATTTAATCCGTGTTATTGTTGTTCTCATCTTAAGTACCTTTACATGCTTTCTACATGCTTACAGCATTTCTGTTAAATGTTATATAATCTGAAGTTATGATCATAAACCAGTGGCCAATCAGCGCTTAAAATGTTAATGAATTGATATGTAAGAATATAATATTAGTTTAAAATTCAAATAATGGACGAATTATCTTCAACACTAGGACAAATGCCAGTATTATTATCTAAATTTGTCATATACTTTTTTCATATATTGATACAAGGACTGGGCAATATGGTAAAAAGGTTGTTTCACAATATTTAAACAATTCTGCATTTAGCAATTAAATATGTATGGTGATATTTTAACATGTGGACAAAATGCACCAGTCACATGCTTACAGCATTTCTGTTAAATGTCATATAATCTGAAGTTATGATCATAAACCAGTGGCCAATCGGCGCTTATAAACCAGTGGCCAATCGGCGCATGTTTTTTAGTTGCTATGCAAATACTATGTATTATACAGCATTTTTTTTACTTTACCCTAATATATAAATCAAACAATCAATCAGGTAATTAATCAACATTTACGTTCACATCTACATACATAAACTAGATCTCTAAACAATAGATGAATAAAAATCAAGAATCAGACGGAATAAAAAAAACGTAAATAACTAAATGATTTAAGACCGAAAACATTTTGAATTTGTAAATAAGCTCTGTTCTGATGGGCTGCTTTTTTAGTGTGCCTCATTTAAAACAATAGGCAGAAAGACATCAGTGTGAATAGGCTAAACTACTACTATAGGTTGAATAAGTGGACATACATCTCTGGAAAAAAATAAGAAATCACTTCAGTTTCTGAATCAGTTTCTCTGATTTTGCTATTTATAGGTATATGTTTGAGTAAAATTAACATTGTTGTTGTATTCTATAAACAAAAAATGTATCTATAAACATAAAAACTTTCTCCCGAATTCCAAATATAAATATTGTGACGTCTGTGTGTGTGTGTGTGTGTGTGTGTGTGCCAGCTTTTAGTGTGCCTGTGGGGGCGGGGTATGGTAATCCGGGGCCAGCGGGGCATTATGGGGGCATGTTTTGGGTGGGTTAAGTGGACCTACCATCTTAGTGTTGGATAGCTGGGTTGGTGGCCTCAGGGCTGTTTGCGCTGTGGTGGCAGTTGGGTTTCGCTCTCCTAGCCTTGTTAAAGGCTATGAGTGAGTGGCAAGCCTGTTAATAAAAGAGCTGTTGAGTACTTGCAATGAGTCTCCCGAGTCCTCCTTTCTCTTCCACGCCACAATATTTTAATTTAGAGCATTTATTTACAGTAAACGAAAAATGTCTGAAATAACAAAAAATACCTCAAATAATGCAAAGAAAACAAGTTCACATTCAAGTTCAGAAATCAATTTTTGGTGGAATAACCCTGGTTTTCAATCACAGTTCTCATGCATCTTGTCATGTTCTCCTCCACCAGTCTTACACACTGCTTTTGGATAACTTTATGCCACTCCTGGTGCAAAAATTCAAGCAGTTCAATTTGGTTTGATGGCTTGTAATCATCCATCTTCCTCTTGATTATTATAGGTTTTTAAATTGGTGAAATCAAAGAATCAAAGTCCTTTTTTATTTTTCAGAGCTGTTTATGTACTATATTTGGGCAAAATGTGTGTGCAATGTAAATGAGTGGTGTTAATCATATATTTAGACTCATATATGAGTTAAATCTTCTAAACAGACAGGAAAGTCAAACAGATCATTCATTATTGGTTCTTTCCCAATTTTTAGGGTGAGGATGGACCTAATGGCTTAGGAGATCCTGGTTATTCAGGCTTCCAGGTATGTACGTTTATATTATTCATGCTATTAAAACTCTGTGTTATTTATCAGACAGTTTCTGTAAACAGTAAAAATCTTAAACTGCAGTAAGTGCTGGAGCTGTGGTATTAAGGCTTATAGCATTGATTCAGTATTCATATCAGGCAAAGAGACACATTTGATTGGTGTGCAACCTATTTAGGAATTATCCAAAGCCAAAGAAAACGAATACTGTTTCCAGTAACAACTCAGTCCAAGAGAAAGTGTGGTTGTGTTGAGACTCTTGGGAGAAATAGTAGATGTTTTTGTTCATTGCAAATGTGGGAGGAAGTCATCCTGCACAGTTCTAAAGAAAGTCCTATTGAGGATTATCAAACAAACATGGCCTTATTGGAACATGTTAAAAGTCATCTGAGGTTGAATCAGTTCTTATGTACAGTGCAATAAATGAAACTGAGCTGCAGATACAGAATTAAGAGGGTGCTAAAGCCTGGTGTGTTTAATTCATTGTGTTTTCTGACAAAAAAAAGAGAGTAAAAATAACTTTTAACTCAACAATAAACAGAAAAAATAATTCAATAACATTTCTGTTCCCTTAAAATAACTGCTGGTGTACCTTCACAGCGTGAACACCTGAGACGCACACAGTGCCTCGCTGTTAAGATACAAACGCGCCAAAGTCAAAGCACACCCGGATCTTAAAGGAAATGGCAAGTCACACACTGATTGGTTTATTTCACTTCACGCTCCAAAACAAACCCATGATTAATTAAAATAATTAGTTCATTCCTTTTGCGCTTTTCAAGCCAAGCATAGTGTCTTTTTTGTACCCTCACGATACCGAAGACACTCTAACACGCCATAAATCCAGCCGCGTGATCCGCAATTGACCGATGCGCTATTGATTGTTAAAATAGGGCCCCTAGTATCTTCTATGATTTTTTTAGCATATTTTATGAGTTATATATATTTCGTATCTACTACTGTATTTAATGTAAATTATTCAGTGTCTACTTTTCTTTAAATTAATTAAAATATTCTATAATAATGAATTACTCAGGGTATACAAATAATGTTCAGTATCCACAGTGAATTACTCAGAAGCTACTATAAATTATTTAGTATTTACTATGAATTATTTAGTCTCCACTTTTATTTAGAACACACTGCTGTGGACAGAAATATAATTTAATTTATAACTGTCTGAAACAAGGCTTTGACTATTTTGGATGGTGTTTGTGAGAGAACAGTGAATAAATCAGGGAGTAACAAACAAACTAAGAACTAAATAAAACAGGAAAAGCGGAAAACTCCACTTTGCTGTGACTTTTTGATGGTTTGTGACTCACAGATTTAACCATAATTCTTCTGTGACCACTGTCTAGTCCGGTTAACCTCAAGAGCCCACAAGCTGTGTTGTGTGTGAATGGGAACAAGACTGTGTGCATAATATTATTACTGTCATGCATAAACCTTCTATCTCCACAATATGAATTTTAAAAGAGGGTAATCCACAGAATATCATTACTAGTGCCTTTTGGTATCTCATTCATTAATTTGACTATTTATTATATTTGTAAGACTTCTGGCTACACAGAAATCGTTTCTTTCCAGCAGAATCACTTTTTATGCAAGAGCCCACCCTGGTGTGTGGCATGCAATGACTGGGTGGACAGTTTTAGTCAAAATTGGCTTTTGATTTAATGGTGGTTGACCTAGAATGGTAAACATGTTGAATTGTTCATTGTGACCTTGTTTTGCGCATTTAGATTTTCTAAAAATATTAATAACTGTGATATTTTACAGTAAGTAAGTTTAGAAAAATATGAAAAATATACAAAAAAGTTTAGGAAAGTGTCTATTTCATGATTTTTATTTAGTTATTATTTTTGCAGATTTACTTCAGTATTTAAAAAATATTTTTTTGACAATTACAATTATTTAATTAATTGATGTTTAAAAAAAAACTAGATGAATAAGTGAAATGCACGCATTATTTTACAAAATCATAATCAAAACTTTTAGAATATGACAAAAGACCACCCCACTTAAAAAAAAACTGTATAAAATGTACAAAAATACTTGAAAGTGAAGTGAAGTAAAGTGAACACAATGTAAAGACCAACTGATTATGTCAAAAAAGTGAAAAACACTATATAATAACAGAAAATCATTTAAACATGCTTTTTCAACTTTTACCAATTTTTCCACCAGGGATATCCAGGTTTAAGAGGCCTGCCCGGAGTAAAGGTAACTTCTCTATTTCCTGTCGCAATGTTTTGACTGTGTGCTGCCTCAGGGTTGGATTTAGTTCATAGTGAAGGTATGTGGGTGACCTAATCCCACATGGCTCACTGAACGGATAGGGAAAGGTCTGCTCTGGTTTTTGAGAGTTCTGACATATCTGTTAACAGTATCCATTAAAGCTGAATGGCTATGGAAACCTGCACTGTAACCAGGCTATATTCTTTAACCGATTCTGAGTTAAGGAGTCATTTGTCTGGAAGGAGAATTGGGGATTTATCCTGTTGGAGGTCATGGAATACTCATCAGTGTTATTTTCTATCTACTGATGTTACTAGCATTACATTATACACTACAGCTGGTTTTCTGTTCAAGTGCTCTACACATTTTAGATGAAGTTGTGACATTTCAACAGAAAAAAAGTGACATAAGTCATTTCTTTTCCACTCTTTGCATGGCTGTGTTGTTTGCCGTTCAGAGCTGTAAAATGTTTTTCTGGGCTTGATTGTCCCAGTCATGCAGCTTGCCATCAGCTGCTGGAGCCCCGAGAGAGCACAATTGTCTGTTTTCTCTCTACTTTCCAGGTAATGTTGGCCAACACAAGCGTCTGTGAGCTGATGTATTGGACACAAGTCAAAGTCAAAGTCAAAGTCAAAGTCAAAGTGGTTTTTATTGTCATTTCAGCTATATACAGAGTACACAGTGAAACGAAACAACGTTCCTCCAAGGACCATGGTGCACATAAACACAGTGTAGACAGAACAATAGTGCAACAGTACAAAAGTGCAGACAGACAATACAACACCATACAGACAAAGAATAATAAATAACAAGACAGTGTGCAAATTTTGCAGTGTGCAAAAAAGACCAGGTGAGGTAGTAATTACTCTATTACACAGTGTGCAATAGAGTCCAGTGAGGTAGTAGGGTTTTTAGTGCTTTCCATTTTCTGGGGTAAGTGGGGTAAGAGTGTGTGCATGTACAGAAAAACCATCAGTTCAGTCTCTGCAGTTAAGGAGTCTGATGGCTTGGGGGTAGAAGCTGTTGCAGAATCTGGTCGTGCTGGACCGGATGCTGCGGTACCTTCTTCCCGAAGGCAGGAGGGTGAATAGTTCGTGTGAGGGATGAGTGGGGTCATTCACAATGCTGGTTGCTTTGCGGATGCTGCGAGTGGTGTAAATGTCCGTGATGGAGGGGAGAGAGACACCGATGATCCTCTCAGCTGTCCTCACAATACGCTGGAGGGTCTTGCGGTCAGAGACGGTGCAGGTCCCAAACCAGGCAGTGATGCAGCTGCTCAGGATGCTCTCAATGGTCCCTCTATAGAAGAGTGTGAGGATGGGTGGAGGGAGACGGGCCTTTCTCAGCTTCCGGAGGAAGTAGAGACGCTGCTGGGCTTTCTTGGCTGTAGAGCTGGTGTTCAGGGTCCAGGTGAGGTTATCTGCTAAGTGGACACCAAGGAACTTGGTGCTCTTAACAATCTCCACAGAGGACCCGTCGATGTTGAGTGGAGAGTGGGTGTGTTGTGCTCTCCTGAAGTCAACAACCATTTCCTTTGTCTTGTCCACATTCAGGTGAAGGTTGTTGACTGTACACCAGTCTGTCAGCCGCTGCACCTCCTCTCTGTATGCTGACTCGTCGCCTTTGGTGACGAGGGAGTGTGTTATCGCAAATAACATGTTCACAATATCACATGACCTTAAGTGTTCTATTGCTTTTATACATCTTTTTTTATACATCTTTTTAAAAATAAATCAAAGAACCTCAAAAAAATTCACAAAGGATATGCTTCAATACAGACTGTGCCTTCCGCCAAAATGTAGTTCCACAACAAGTGAACTGTAACAGAACTGTAACTACAAAACGGCGAATGGGTTATATAGGCTAACGCCACAAATGTTAGCTTGAAATCTAAATTAGGAGTAAGCAAAGAAAAGTGAAAGTTAAGGTGGTTGGTAAAAGTTAGGACCGTAAAATATTGCTAAAACTCAAATCTAGCATAGCTTGTTTTTGCCCAGCACTAGCTTAACTTAGCGTAGCCAAGCTGGTTACCGTTCAGCTATCAGACTGCGGCTAAGGTAACTGATGGATTGACGAGACAGCACAGCGGGCTGCAGGCGAGTGTGCCTTGGCTGTGTGCTAGCCTGTGCTAAGCTAATGCTGCTACTGGTGCTGCTGCTGCTGCAGGAAGTGATGGAGGTGATGATGTCTTGTGTGTGTATATATGCCGTTACTTGGCAACGCAATACAAATTTAGTGTTTAAATGCTGCACTGTTATCACTAATATAAGCACGGTTCAAACCAATCAGATTGCGAGGTCGGAACTTACTGTTGTTTAAATTAGGATAATTTACCCATTCGGTTTGATTTCAGAATGTGCAGCAGAAACATGGCTTTTGGAATCAAACTCTTCATATATATATATATATAAATATATATATATATATATATATATATATATATATATATATATATATATATATATTTACGTATAGGAAACAGGAACATAGGAATGTAGGAATATAGGAAACTATGTATAGGAAACAGAAACATGGCCGATGGTCCATGATATATACCCTATACGTGTAAAAAAAAAAAATATATATATATATATATATTTATATATATATATATATTTACGTATAGGAAACTACGTATAGGAAACAGGAACATAGGAATGTAGGAATATAGGAAACTACGTATAGGAAACAGAAACATGGCCAATGGTCTATGATATATACCCTATACGTAAATATATATTAAATTATATATATATATATATATATATATATATATATATACATATATATATATATATATATGTATATATATATATATATATATATATATATATATATATATATATATATATATATATATATATGTATATATATATTATTTTTTATTTTTTATTTTTTTTAATTGTATATAATTACTTATAGGGTATATATCATGGACCATTGGCCATGTTTCTGCTGCACATTCTGAAATAAAACTGAATGCGTAAATTATCCTAATTTAAACAATAGTAAGTTCAGAACTCACAATCTGATTGGTTTAAACCGTTAAATTAGTGATAACAGTGCAGCATTTAAACACTAAATTCGTATTGTGTTGCCTAAATATATATATAGTATTGTACTGGTTACAAGAACACAGGTTTGGTTGCTGACCATTTTGTGAACCCCAGCTGCACTGTATAAATGTGTTTCATTCCACCAGCAGCTCATTTAGCTGATTTACTTTAATAAAGAACTGATTAGATCAGGCATGTCAAACTCAGTTTGGCTCTGGGGCCGGATCCAGACTTTCTGTTCTCAGGTGGGCCGGATCAGTAAAAGAATGTCAACTCCAAATATTTAGCTTTGTTTTTCAGTACTATGCTTTATTATTCAGCCTACATTTTTAGCCTACCCTACATATTATAATCATGGATGAAAAGGGATCTTTTCTAAGCACAACACATTTATTCATAAAACAATGGAAAAAAATGATTTTCATGTTTGGCGGTGAATGTGTTAACAACTGGTTTATTTTAACAGTTGAGTGAATGCAGTTTTACACCTGAACCAACTCACCACATCAACAAACTCAAGTGGGAGCTATGAAAAAAAATATTTTCACCTTAATTGTCATACTGCTTTGAAATAAATAAAAAAAAGAAATACAAAATAAAAGTTATAGCAGTGCATGGGCAATAAGATTAGACTACATCATATCAAACTACTAGGCTGGGCCTACTGAAGCTGAGAACATACTGCACAATATTAACTGTCTTTAATATGAAACCAGATGAATCTTATTTTTAATGATCTGTATTCATGAGTGCAAACAAATTTCGTGTCATCACACTTTTCTCTCTCTCTCTCTCTCTCTCTCTCTCTCTCTCTCTCTCTCTCTCTCTCTCTCTCTCTCTCTCTCTCACTGCATTCCTGCAGTCTACTTGCTGCTGTGGTGAAGCAAGATTGCCGTGTCTGTGCTGCATGCGGGACATTTACTGCCCTCTAGCGACCGGAGAGAGCATTTAATTTGTATTCATTTTAAAAAAATCACAACTTTTGATAGAAATGAGCTAGAAACTCGCTTCTTTTTTTGACATACTCAGAAATTTATGCCGGGCCGGATTAAATCATCCAACGGGCCTGGTCCGGCCCGCGGGCCGTATGTTTGACATGCCTGGATTAGATAGACTAGGTGTTGAATGTGAGTATAATGTAAATACTGGCCTTTTGGAGAAGACCTTTGGAGATGATTATGTTACCACACTCACATTTAGGATTATTCTTTAGGATTTGTGGCCCTTTAAAGATTAGCAGAAAGTTGTCAGACTGGTTGCCATAGCATGCTGTAAAGTTTAGCTATTAAATGATCTCAATAAAGTTAACTTGACTAAGTAATTCTAATAACATTTGCCAGGCTTGGGATGAAGAGTTTTCTCTCAGTTAAGCTTTTTCTATATTTCTACACTTCTTATTTTCTTATTCTTATATTATATTTCTACAGTTCTTCTCATAAATAAAAACCACATCAAATTCTCTGAAAGAGACTCAAAAGTCATGAAATCCTTTTTGAACTGTGTTTATTGTGCGTATTGTGGATATATTGTGGATACAATAGTATTCTACCAAGCCTGTGTGAAGTCAGACCTGTACTGTAATGTATACAGGAGATTACTCTCTGGTGGCATGTTTATCTTGTGTGAATATTGGAAATAGAGGCTTCTGTGGCCTGTGCACTGTCAGCTTTCATATCTAATGTTAATAGAAGGCCTTTTCTCCCGTGTGTATCAGGGAATCCGAGGACTGCCTGGACTGAAAGGTGAAATTGGGCTGTCTGGTGACCCTGGGGATGATGTAAGGCTACATTCTACATATAGATGTTTTGGTTTCTGAAAGAACATGTGTAAAACTTTTCAAATACCGAGCCCTTCCAATAAGTAGTCATCCAGCTCTGGAAAAATAAGAGAGCACAACTTACTATTACTATTTACTATTTATAGGTATGTGTTTGAGTAAAATTAAAACATTGTTGTTTTATTCTATAAACTACGGACAACATTTCCCAAATTCAAAATAAATTCCAAATTTGTTCGCAGAAAATGAGATGAAAATGGCTGAAATATCAAAAATGATGCAGAGCTTTCAGACCTCAAATAATGCAAAGAAAACAAGTTTATATTCATAAAGTTTTAAGAGTTCAACATTTTTTTTAAATGTTAATTGTTTTCATGCTCCTTGGCATGTTCTCCTCCACCAGTCTTACACACTGCTTTTGGATAACTGTATACCACTCCTGGTGCAAAAATACAAGCAGTTGGTTTGACATCATCCTCTTGATTATATTCCAGAGGTTTTCAATTTGTTAAAATCAAACAAACTCATCATTTTTAAGTGGTCAAATGTAAAATAAATATAATAACCATTATACTCATGTTTATCTTGGTTATTATTTATTTACACAACTGTATTTTTCTTCTGTTAAGGGTTGGGAAAGAATGAGTATGTGGACATAATAGAAAGGAAGGGTTCATTAATCAAACTGTCAAGGTTGCAACAAGGAGGCAGAGGCAGATTCAACCTTTTAATGCCAAACTCGCAACTCTGAATTGATTTATTTGAATTACAGGGTTTCGATACACTTCTTCAAAGTCCATATCAAAACAGAAAAAGCTGTGGGACTGTCCAAATCAGAATGTTTTGTCCCCAAATTTTGTCTTTGACTGATATTTACATTTGTTTGATTATCTGAAACATTTAAGAGTGACAAACATGCAAAAAATAAAAAATAATTAAGGGGGTTCATGCTTTTTCACTCCACTGTAGATAATAAAATAGCACAAAAATAGCAGCATCTCAGTAAGTCCTCTGTTCGTGTGTTTTTAAGAACATAAGTCCATTCTTCACATTCTTGGTATTGAGAAACAGCCCTGGTCTGGGTTAGGAGGGGGCCAGGGCACAGAGACCAGAGAGGACAAGACCAATACAACAGACTGTGTGCTTAAGAGCACCTGGTGGTAAAAAAACAGGCAGACAATGGAAAAATTATACATGTACAAAGACCAGAAAAGATATGAAAGAGGGCAAAAATGTTAAAATTGGGCCCTTCAAACAAATAAACAAATATTAAGCATTTCTCTCTTTTTGGGCAAAATTGGTTATTTTATTTACTATTTAGTGTGTTTTTAATTTGGAAGTTATTCTAATTTTAAGTGCCTTTGTCAATAAAGACATATCAAATAAATAACGCACTAGTCAGGAATGCAGCAGGGAGGACACAGAGGTGGACACAAATGCAGGAAAAGGGTTAATTTTAAATGATTTATTAAACAAAGAACAAACTAAGAAACAAACACTGGGTAACATGAACAAACAGGAAGCCTAACAAAACAACCAAGAAACTAAAACTAAACTTAAAACAAGAAACAAACAAGAAATAAACAAAGGAATTAAACAGGAAAGCGTGGGTGTAAACGAGAAAAATGAGATAGCAACAAAAATAACCAAAGACAGACAAAGGAAACGCGAAATCACGGGTATAAATATACTAGGAGGGAAACTGAAATGGGATACACCTGGGGAAGCAGTTGGCGAGGGGGCGGAGCCAGTGGAGTAGTAAGGGGGGGGGGGGGGGGGGGGGTTATTTCCGCAAATGTTTTTCTAGGAAACTATTGGGTGGGCTTTGGTTCATATTAGCAAATGTGTCCCCCCCCCCCAATATCAAACCCGCTCCTACGCCCTTGGGCGGAGCAACAAATTAGAGTCACGTGGGGGAACACAGTTGAGAACACTCAGACAGAGACACAGGGAAAACACAGAGCATGTGCAGGAACTCATGGTAAAACAAAATACAGAGAAACGTGAGAACAGAAGGGAAACACTGGGAAACAGGGCAAGGATGTGACAAGCACATTAAAAAAATAACAGGTTTCCCACAAAAAAAGAGAGAAAAAAGACAAAAAAGCAATATTAATGGTGGTAATAGTATTAAAAGTATATGTGAGGATGAATGTGAAGTCTGTATTTTTATTATTATTACAATGGTATCTAATATCCCACTTTACTTTCATTATCTCCAGTTTGGTCAACCTGGTAGGGATGGTCCCCCTGGCCCCAAAGGATATCCTGGACTACAAGGAGAAAATGTGAGTCTCTATCTTTTGTCCATTCCTTAATTCTACATCCCAGTCTACTCCATCTTAAGAGTTTGCTTCTCAAAAATGTATCAAAACCATATTTATCCAGTGAAACATGCTTAATGCTTGTAAATGCGTGCCTAAAGTGAATTATGGTGCGTGGCAGTGCACAAATAGCTGTTTTATTAAATGGACGGGACGGGACTAAAATTACCGGAGGACGACGGAGTTCAGCAAGAACAGTAGATAAATCAGCCTGTAATTTTCTCAGAGGACGTCGGAGAAAAACACATACATGGTCGTTCCATATGGGAATAATAAAAGAGAAAATTACCACAGAACCCCCTAAGAAACTAAACCCATCCGGAAAGGTCTTTCTACTCAGTGATAAAACTCTTGCATCCGTATCACAGTTGATAAAACAGGGGAAC